>NW_025335349.1:7048339-7344639 GCF_004798865.1 Varanus komodoensis | reverse complement strand
CATAGGCCCGATAGTGGGCTCTCAAGTGTGTTCGGTCAGATTCATCAGTGATTTCCTCCACCTACGCTCTAGCCATCTCCCAACCTGCTTCATCGCCCTCAATTCAGGAGTATACCAAGGGGAAGAGCGGGCTCTGCCCGGTGGGAGAGGGCGCTTAGGAGCGATTGTGTCTACAGCCCTGGTCATCTCCCCATTCCACAGTTCAACCAGAGCCTCGACAGGATTTCAGCTGCTTTAATACCAGAAACTACCAAACCATGAAATAATTACTGAATGAATTGCTAAGTAATTAGCGAAGTATTTACTAAAAAATAATTACTGACCTGAAGAACTTTCCCATGTGGACTTTCATCAAAAACCAGTGTCTGCTGGTATAAAGGATCAAGGGTTTTCCGGGCAATCCTTGTCTTCTTCTTGGCTATACAAGCTCCATTTTCCAGCAGGTACACTTTGACATACGGAGCTGTGAATTATAACTTGTATCAGTCCTTAAGTCATAAATGAATGACTCCCTTATTTGAAAGAGATTTATATAAGATTGATGGGCTATGTACATTTTCTGAAAGCCAGAATGTAGATTGGCACAAGTTGCCTACTGCTAATTGCTTTAATTGTGCAGTATTTTTTTAAGCTTGATAAAAATGTGACAATAAATGGATGGAAAGCTTAGGAAGGAGGTCTTCTTATGAATGTACATTAAGCAAAAAATAATGCAGGTGGTAAACTATTCTGCTCACTGCAGAGCTATCTGGAAATGGTGATTTTCATTATACCAGTGATTATGTTAATGAATTTTTGAGCTACAAATTACAATTTACTGACTTAAGTGTTAGTGTGTCACTAAAGAACTGGGTTGTTTAGCGTTCATCAGATTTGTCACTGGTTTCCTTTCCTTTTGTCCTGCATACTTCTTAGTCATGCAATTTAAAACCCTTTATGGTGCCCACACTGCAAAGTAAAAGTCTTTCTAAATTTCAGCCATAACCCTTTGGAGTCTATTCTATTATCTGTTTTATAGTACAATCCTAAACTTCCTACTCAGAAGTATGAACCATTGAGTTCAATGAGGTAGACTAAAGCATTGCAGCCTTAGATGCTTCAAAAAATGGAAACGTGATATTCTTTTCAGCACAATTTATATTTATTAAGTGCATAGCCTACTTCATGCTTGGGACATGTAGCAAAACAGATAAACATATCAAAAGTATGTTGCCACATACTCCTGCACTCACGCCCAGAATACATTTAAGGCCATTTGATGTTTTCATCTTTTTGCCATGCACCGTAAGTATCAAGGAGGCCACGCTAAACATTTCCAGTCAGTTTGAGATTGTGGCAGAACAAACCACAGTGTTTGGCTTGTGAGGATGCAGCCATTTGGGGTAAAACTCCATTCTTCTCAGAGTTGTCTTTGCAGGACCGGAGTACCAGGCACATCTTCCAAGCCATGTGCCTTCTAAGTGGATCTAGCCATTGCTTTCTTGAACGTAAGATGTGGAGTCTACAGTAGAGTGGTGTCCTCCTACCCTACTGCATCTACTTTAATTTCCAGGAAATGAGAACTGGCAGTGCGTCGCTAAGGGCAGATGCACCTTCAGTGATGCCCAACTCAAGAAGAGAGAAAGGGCAGTAATTAATTGCTTGTAAGATAAGAAAGGCAAATACAGTTAAAAGACTGGAGACGCTTCTGGCATCAAAGCTGCAGCATCACAACGAACTGGAGAAATGTACTGAACCTCATCACATTACACATTTTCCTGTGCTTCACCCGGCAGACTTTCCTTACCTGGAGTAGATTTAGAACCAGGCTTCTGTGTTAGGCCTCGGGCTCTAATGACTTCTACTTCTAACTGGCCTTTCTTATCCACCATTCCAATCTGAATATCACCTAAAATAGAACAAGGTGGCATGATTATCCTTTTAATCAGCACAACAACGATCATAGATATTTTTGCAACAAGATCCAATAGTTTTATGGATTTCCCTGAATTTTGCTGGTTATTAATTAATTAATCATCCCAGAATTCCTGCACCATCGGTTTGCTTTTTAAATCTTTATTTTGGAAATACTTACTGCATTTTAACTCAGCAACACTATCCACCTTTTATGGGATGCTGTTTAGAATAGTTCACATATGTCAACAACTCATGACTTCATTAAGCCATGGGTTCTTGCCTTACCTTGAACTAACCCATGCTTTGGCTGCCAGACATTTGAAAAACTGCTGATTTTTTGGTGAATTCTTAGGCTGTTTGGTTCATGTTGAGTTTGGCTGTTCTTTCTCTGTATTGCAAACGCCTTTGGAGCACTGTAATACTGGCATTTGGGCATTTTGCACTGCTCTTGCCTGCCACCTCTGTTGCCTGGTGGAGCAAGCTATCAGCAGACCAAAGATCTGGGTTCTCATGTAAAGTCTGTCCATGGTTTAAACCACCCTAAGTTTACAATCTAACAATAAACTATGAACTTTCCTTGTAGGTTGTTTATTGTTAACAATCCAAAGTTAACTCCTAGTACTGTTTGCTTATATTTGCATAATTCAACAACTCCAAATATAGGTTGTTATTGCATGTAATAATCAGATATAAATCAACAAATAAATATCAAGCAAATACATTGGAATAATCAGAAACTGTAAAAGGAATAATGAAGGTCCTGGTTCTAAAGATAGCTGGCTTAGCTAACTAGAAAAGCACAGACATGTTTAATCTTTGGCTCTCAAAGACCCCAAGGGGAGTTGGGCAATATCAGAGCTTCACAGAGCAGCTTCTGCTCAGTCCCCTTGGATTTAAATTCTTGAGAGCCAAATGGCACAGTACGTCACTTGCATGGCAAGTAGCTGAGGACTAGGGTTGGTGTTGCCTAGTGCAACACTTGAGCCTGCACTTAGATCGTGATCCCCAAGGCAAAGAAGGAAGGCCCTTCTCTTTTGCTACCCCCAGGCCTTTCAGGATTTCAAAAAGCAACATGGGCAGGTGTCATCTTTCCATCCAGGTGCACACTGGTCCCTGTCCAGATTGTGGCCATGAGCTCTTACACCAAAGGAAAACACAGTCAAGTGCTACATAAGTAACGCAATGCGATGTGCATAGTTTGGCTCTGAACTGAGAGGGCTCTAAGCAGAGCAGTCCCAGCCGTGCTTTCTGGGCAAAAGCTTCTTACGAGGAGAGCTGCTCTTACATTTCGACAAACCGCCAGAACCTTTGGGAGATGAGCTGGGCAGCCAAGAGGGCCCACGCGCTTGGTGGCACAGCCCCCTGGCCTTCCCCCAGCCCAATGCCGCGAGAGGAAGCACCGGGCGAGGCCGAGTTCCTGGTGGGCAGGCTCAAAGACACTGGCAATCATGGAGCAAGGGGCAACAGCAGCAGCCTGCCCCGGCAGTGCTCTTCATAGGGCACGATCATCGCAAATACGCTAAAAAGATTGGATGACGAGGCTGGCGTCAGCCGTGGCGGGCCGCCCATTTGTCGCCCCCTGCCAGATGCTGAGGCCAGGGCTGTTTACCAGTAGACACTCCGAGAGCCTGCCCTGGCTGCAGCGTGCGAAGCAAGGAAAGCCCCACTTGTGCACAGGTCATGGTGGCAGGCAGGCTATGCTTGCCACTGCCGTGCTGCATCGCACGCTTTTGAGGCCAGCTTCCCCGGGAGGGCCTTACCCTAAAAGGCGGCCTAGGGATGTTTACATAGGGACTCGACCTGCTTGCCTGTGACCTCCAGCTTGATCTAGTTCTTTTTTTATCACTTGGAAGTTAGTCTAGTGAGTTCATTAGAGTTCCCTTCAAACAAAAAATATTTAAGACTGTGTTCCTAGCTTTTTCTAACAACAGATCCCCGTGAAATAAACTTGTAGATTTCAAAACATGAATTACACAGCTGGCCATGGGAGGCGTCTGATGTTTGGCCTTCTGGATCTGTATTTGGCAGCAGGCAGCTGGGAGTGTTCTTGCATTATTTTGCAACTGAGTTCCACTTGCAAGAAAGAAATCCCAGTATGTCTGGTTTCAGGACAGGACAGGACGTCAAGGGCCAGGGAGAGCTGCAGCATCAAGGTCAGAGATATCAGCCAGGTCTTTTCTGAAAAGGCAACATGCTGCTTCAGACATGGAGGCCCCCCAGCCAAAGCCAATCCACGGGGAAATTCCCTCAACCATGTGCTAGGAGTGCACATGGTGTTTATTTAAATCTAATATTTGCTGTGTAACAGGCATCAGCAGGGGGCACCACAGCACACTTGTTTCCATTTAGAAAAACGATTCTTGTCTCAGGTATAATAGAAGTCTTCTAAAATGTCTCTTTTTAAGGGAAAATGCCTCTGTCAGTTTTCTAGGTTAAAATCTGCCCCGAGACTATTAAAAAAAGGCAAGTTGCTTACCTGTAACTGTCATCTTTGAGTGGTCATCCATGCATTTACACATTATGGGTGATGCGCCTGGGCAGTGCCTGCTGCTGGGAAGATTTAGTAGCTGTAATAGTTTTTGGCGGGAACTCTGCACCCCCCGCCCCCGTAGTATGAATGGTCGGAGTGCCCACCCTTTCCCCAGTCAGCTGAAGACCATCCGTTCATCTCCAAATGGAGACAGCCAGTATTGAATCCGGCTCATAAAAGGAAAAAGGATACATATCTATATAAGTTCACATATTCATAAATGTGTGTGTGTGTGTATGTGTACACATACCGAGTGTGGTTGGTGGGCGAGTTGTGTGAATGCACGGATGACCACTTGAAGAACAACAGTTACAGGTAAGCAACCTGCTTTTCTTCATCGTGGTCTCTGTGCATCACACATTATGGGTGATTAACAAGCTTACCACACCTGGAGGTGGGACAGTGTTGTCACTGGAAAACTGTGGAGAGGACAGCGTGGCCGAAGGAGCAGTCCTGTCTGGCCTTGACATCCGAGCAGTAGTGCTTAGTGAAGGTGCACAGAGTAGACCATGGGGCCAGTTTGCAGATATCTTGCAAGGGGATGCCCACATGAGGCAGAAGAAGCAGCAACAGCTGTTGTGAAGTGTTCTTTAGGAGTAATAGTTAAGTCCATTTTTGAAAGGCGGTAAGCCAAGCCAATCACCTCAATGATTCATTTCGAAAGTCTCTGGGTGCTAACAGGAGTTCCTTTGTCGTGTTTTGAGTATTTGACAAAGAGTCATTTGGTTTTTCTAAATGACTCAGTTCGGGGTCAATAAAAGGCTAAACAATGCCGGACACCCAGGCTATGTAGGGAGTGCACAGTTGGTGTTGACGGAGTGGGAAAATAAGCCAGTAGCACAATGTCCTGATTCAAGTGAAAAGGAGTTGCAACCTTGGCAGAAAGGTTGGATCGGTGTGCAGGACCACTTTCTCCGTGTGGAAGTTGAGGTATGGAGGGTTGACACGAAGGGCACACAGTTCATTGGCTCTAAGAAAGCTGTTTTCCAAGACAGAAGGCGGAGATCAGTTGTTGCTAATGGTTCAAATGGAGGCTTCATGAGAGGCTGCAGAATGACAGAGAGGCTCCACGTCAGGACTACTGATCAGATTGGTGGCTGAAGGTTTTGTAATCCACATAGAAATCGATGCAAAGATAATGCAAGAATACAGACGAACCTCCAATGCATCCTCGATGATGCGAGATAGCTGCAATATACACCTTAATGGAAGAAGGTTTAAGACCCCCATGGTGCAACAATAGTAGAAATTGTAGGATGTTCTCGATGGCAGCAGATTGGGGTAGAAATCGGTTGGCGGCAGCAAAGGAGGTGAATCACTTCCATTTGGCACTATAGGAGTGCCGTGTGGTCAGTTGTAGTGCAGACTAGAGAATAAACTGTATGTCAGGGTGAAAGTTGGTCGGGTACGAGGATGATGTTGGTAACGATGTTGATACTGGGGGCAATATTGGTGTGGAAAGCTCTGATGCTGCCCATACAGTTGTAGAAGTAGGTGTCAATCCTGAAGAAGGTGCATACATCGAATCCAAAGAACTGTCGGTATTGATGCAAGAGAAACAGTGAATGGACGAGCCAAGCAATGGGATTTAGAGAGTGGAGGTCTGGATGTTGTAAGGCACTGTATTCCTGAGTGAGAAGATGAGGAACTTAAGGTAGGCGAAGAAATTTGTTGTGTGCCAGTTAGAGAAGAGAGGGGAACCAGGACTGACAGGGCCACCAAGGGGTGATGAGAATTCTGTGAATTCTCTTGTCAGATTTTGGCTGTGGTCCTTGTTATTAGCTGTATCGGTGGGAATGTGTAGAAGAATTTGTTCTCCTATAAGACCATGAGTGCACCCCTGATCAAATCCAGGCCAATGCCCACTCGGGAGCAGTATGTCCTGCAGACAGAGCTGTCGTGAGTCACAAACAAGTCTATGTCTGGTGTCCCCCAGAGTTGAAACAGATGTGGACAAACTTGTCAATCCAGTTCCCACTCATGCATCATTGACATGTGTTTGCTGAGGGAGTCGGCTTCCTTGTTGTGGGTGTCTGTGAGATGGATAGCTTGAGGAGTAATCCTGTGAGCCATGCACCAGTTCCACATGCGAAGGGCAAAGTGTGCCAATGGTACCGACTTCATACTTTCCTGTTTGTATATGTAAAAGATGGTCATAACATTGTCCAATGCTATCTGGACCGTGTGATCTTGTAGGATGGTTTGGAAGGAATGTAGTGCTTTGAAGACTTCCAGCAATTCCAGGTAGTTGAATCAATTGACATGATGTCCCGCCGTGTTCAGCTGCTACCTGGAAAGCTGCATTGCCTCCCCGATGAAACGGCAGGCCAGCTCCCTTTGCTGGTCCAGGAGGAATGCAGCAAGGGACTCAATCTTCTGCCAGAGAAAGAATTGATAACGGGCCGTGGTGGCCTTGTAGTTGGAGACCTGAAGACTGAGTCCCATTGTGGCATAGATGTGGTGAGGCATCATGTCAATCTTTCTGCCCTCCTTATCAGCCGGGGTTTTGAGTGTTCTTTGCTTTGTCTTCCTTGGGAGGATTCGATAACCATCGAATTTGGCTGAAGGTGTTTGAGGAGGAACAGAATGTCTTGCTCCTGAACCTTGTACATTCCCTCCAGCTGCCTGGAGGTGGGATGTGGGTGGTTCAGAAGCTGCCAAGTATCAGTCATCACCTGCTGAAGAGTGGTGGTGAAAGGCAGAGCAATAGATGATGAGTCCTCTTTATGAACGATGTCGTAAATGTTGTCCTGGTAGGAATCTATTCACTGTTGTATGTCTATCTCCAGTGATTTGGTCATCCGGGAGAGTAGCTCAGAGAAGGTGCCCTGCGAGTCTCCAGGAGATCCAGGACCTTGGGTGGAAATGACAGCATCAGGAGATGTGGAGGCTTGTTGGGAATCCTCCGAGTCCAAATCCGAGATGTAAGGCGGACTGTATGAGGACCCATCAGGAGACGTTGGTGGACGGGTGAGTGCTGCAGCAGAAGTTGACAGGGCGTCCCTCGACACCGAGTGAGGGGTGCAATGATGGGGATGCATTGGTGGCCATGGGCAGTATCCATATGGGGGATAGTAATCCCATGGATAAGGCCGGTCAGAGCAGTCAGGATTGGATTCCCCGTACGGCAGGGGAACCCAGTACCATGAAGGTTGTGATGCAGAAAGCTGGGGTGGTAAGAGGAATGACGGGTGTTGAGGTGCCCTCAGAGATCCCTCTGGAGATGACTGAGCCATGAGCATAGGAGTCGGCGATCTTGCAGGTGGACGTTCTGGTCCCATCTGGGGGGGAGATTCATGGATTTCTCCATCAGAGATAGAACTTCTCACCAGAGGATTGGGACTGGAGTGCGGCGAAGTTGTAATCCGCAGAGGTGACGATGGAAGGGTCACCTGCATAGTAGACTGGTGGCTTGGAGTTTCGGCTGAAACTGAGATTGGGACCGAGATTGGTGTGGCATTCGGCTCCAAGCAAGGCACCTTGTTATGTTTTTTATGCCAGCGCTCCGATTTGTCAGGTCTGTCCTCCTTAGGATGCTTAGGCTTCGATTAATCCTCGAACCTGGCATGCTTCCTTTTCTCCTTATGCTTGTGGGAAGGAGAAGTGGAGGAGTGCTTTCCAGCCTTGCCAACAGGACTCCCTTCAGATGGACGAGCAGGGATGGATTTCAACATTCCAGAAGCTGCAGAAGAGCTGGTCTCAGCTGAGACCTGCTTCATGGTGACCAGTGCTTGGTCCCATAACATTTTTTGCAGCCTATTCTCACGGTTTTTGTGAGCCTGCCTGGTGAACGATTGGCAGTGGCTGCATTTATCAGTCCTGTGCCCTTCTCTAAGGCACAGAAGACACAGATCGTGAGGGGCAGTGGGAGACATCTTGGCTCCACACTGAGAGCACTTACAGAAGGCCGCCCGCTATGCCACTGAGGAAGAAATAGAGGAGACCAGCAAACGGAGCGAGTTTGTGGAAGAGAAGGACAATAGAAGGGAGTGTGTGTGTATTTGGAGAGGGTTAAGGGGGAGGGGAGAGAACAAGAAAATTAAGGGTAGGGGTTCGGTAAGGGGCGAACTGGAATAAAGACTGTAAGTTGTGAAGTGGACAAATAATAGAAAGCGACAAGATTTAAGAGATTACGATCAAGAAGTTCAAGTGGAGAGCAAAAAAGGCCTGAGGCATGGCGAACGGCAGCCGCAAGCAGACTGGGGAAAGGGCGGGCACTCCGACCATTTATACTATGGGGCAGGAAGTGTGGAGTTCCTGCCAAAAACCTTTAAAGCTATTAAATCTTCTTGACAACAGGCACTGAGCAGGTGGTGCACCCATAATGTGTGATGCACGGAGACCACGATGAAGAATTAAAGGCAGCGATAGGTGGAAATAAAATGTCATTCAGCAAGTCTACTTTTCTTCTTTTTTATTTCCCCAAAGCCATTTAGGAACTGAATGTCGAAATGCATTGTCTACAGATCAGTGATTTTAGACATGATCTTAACTGTTTTCTATGAATTTATAACAAGTTATATAGTTTCATGTTGATAGCATGGGTTGCAATTGAAGTAATGCACCGGACTGTCTAAAGCAGAAGTGGGCAACCTATGTCCATACACCATCTTTCACCGTTGGCTGTGCCAGCTAGCACTGATGGGAGTCCCAGACGAAGTATCTGGAAGAGCACAAGTTCCACATCTCTGGTCTAAAGGAGCCCCAATCTTCCATGAACAGAAGGGGAACACTTGGCCCAAGCTGTGTGTTTTTAAAGTGTGTTGTCAATTGCCTAACTTTTATGAACAGATGGGATAAAAATGTTCTAAATCAGTAAGATAAAACAGGAGATGAAGAAGAAAATTGTGAAGCCCAGAGTGGTTAAGCAATCTGGCATACAGGCAGAAACTTAAAGGGAACTCAAGACAGCAATATTGGTTCAAATAAAACATCTAAAGGCTGCTGTCATGGAATTAGCTCATTCTCCAGGGCCAAAAGTTCAAGGACATCAATACACTATGCTTCATGGAACTGATGCCCTACATGGAAGCATCTTGGGACAATTCAGCCACTACCCTGATTTCTCAGCTGCTGATCTCTGGAACAATGGCTGTTTAGTTTTTAAGAAACAGAGACTGCATTACTTTACCATGTGGTGCTTCTCTTTTTAAGTCTCTGCAAATATACAGTAGAAAATGAAGAGGTGAAATTATAACAAACTTCATTTTTTATTACTGGCAGCAGCTCAGCAAGGTTTCATACTAGTGTCTTTTCCAGGCCTTCCTGGAGATGCCAAGGACTACATCTGGAACCTTCTGAAGGATCTGTTACCACAGATTAAATGCTTCCAATTAACTCAAAGTGGCTTACAACTCATAAACATCAGACCACAAAGCAACTGAGTGAAAGTCAGTCATCATAAAACAGAATTGAATAACCCAACATAATAACAGTAGCCACAGAAATTATAACCCCTACTGCAAAAATATGGTAAATATAAACCCCAGCTGATTCCAAAAAAGCCAGGTTTGCAAAGCCAGGTTTTGCATGATAGAATCTCAATGTTGGGGCTGCCTGGGTCTCCCTCAGGTGCCATTCATGACTTTGCCATCACTACTGAGAATGCCATGCTCCTCGTGGGCACCACCCCGCCGCGGTGGGTCTGATTTGCACAATCGCAGGGTGGTTAACCACCCACAGAGGCTTCTTAACCGCTCTGGGTGTGCTGCCACATGCCAGTATGGTTAGCATAGTTACCCTTAGCAGTGTGGCTTGTTGTGTCATGAGAGCCTACAGCAACAAGCAACCGTGGCTTGGACTGCATGCAGCACTGAGCATGCAATGTGAAGGAGGTTGGTTCCTCCAGCGTGTGACTAGTGCACATCGTGGGATGAAAATCCAGCATGGTTTACTTCCCTAGCTGCAGTCCTGTGACCTGGATTAGAGCAGGCTCACAGAGCTGGATCTCAGTGTTGAACGGAGTACATGAGGATGCATTTTGTCCCTGCTGCTTTTGCTTCTGTCCCCACCCTTCACTGAAATGTGCCTCTACTCCCCACCCCCCGAATTTCTGCAGAATTGCATTAGGTCTTTGTGCTGAAAGAGGCTCCTCACTCCTGAGCCAGGGGGTGCCTTTGCTTTTGGATTTTAATGGCTGTTTAAAGTCTCTTCATATTAGAGCTGATTTTCCCATTTTAGAAGTAGTTGTTGCTCATTTTGTTACAGCTTACTACATAAATCTATAGTGTGCACACCACACCTCTGGTAAATGTCCATGTTTGTCATCATGGGAGCATGTGAATGAGGATGGGCAAGAACAGTACCATGCTGCAGAATCACGATCAGGGCCTTATATGTCTGGTCAACAAAAAGAACTCTACTCTTACCCATGGCAGGAGTTGCTAAGGTCTGTCGTCCTACAAGTTGGGCAGGTCCAAGCCCATCGAGGAAATCACTAAACTGACTGTCAGCCCCCAGTCGAACTCCAGGAAATATTAGACTGTAGTAAAACAAACAGAGCAAAACAGAAAGGGTTCTTAGTGGTTTATTATTCTTTCAGAAAGCTCTTGTGTTCCCAATTACACAGGCACGAAAAGTATACAAAATGAAGAAACATGCATTGTTCCTTAACAGATCCAAAACTATACCTTTGTTCTACAGTGGATGGAATAATATGCCTTCATTCCATAGCAGATCCATCATTGTGTCTTCACTGATTTAAGCAATGCTTGGAGAGAGTGCCAGTAAAGTGCAGTCTTTCATTATGAAGTTGAAAAATACCGGAATGTATTGTCTAGTATGCGATACAGTCTGCCTCTAACCTGCAGTAAGTGGCGGAGATTTCCCACATTGGGAGCGACATCCCCATGCGATTGAACACACTTCATGAATACTTTGAGTGCTGCAGTTCTGAGAGGACGAAGCAAGGCAAGGTTGGCCCAGGAGCTGAAGGGGGCAGCCAGCAAGGGCACCCCACCCCTCCCTCGAAGCGCACTAAGTTCCAGGCCAGGTGGGCTATTCTGGCACATGAGCAGAAAAGCTCACAAGTGCCTCTTTACCTTTGGCAGCAAAAGCACAATGGGAAAATGTTCACTGAAATTTTCTGCCCTTTCATGACAAGCCACAATCTGATGTGGCCACCCCACCGCCTCAGGCTAGAGCCAGCCACCCTGCAGGAAAGGCCAGCCACTTGTTTGGGAAAGGGGGCCACCAAATATGTGTGGCATCGTCAGGTTGGGCCACCCTGTCCCTCTGGGGCAGCACTGCAGTAATTGCTTTTTTAAACAGACAAGTTGCTTGCTGGTCCATGTCCTTGCTTTGTTCTGTACTGATACACACTTGAGGCTTGAACATGAAACAGATGTGATGCTGAGCACCACTGCCATTTTTCTGCCCAATTAATCACTTTATTATTCATCTATTTTTACCTCATCTTTCTACCAAATTTGGCACTCAAAGTGGCTTAATATAACTGGCATAATTTGAATATTATTTTCATAGATGTTACAGATGATTCTGGATGATTTCTTCAAACTGGACTAATTACAGGTATAACTTTGCTAAAATCTCAAAAGACATTCACAGATGAAGAATCATTCAACATATCATACAGCTTAATGAAGGTTTTGTCTTCATGAGGATTGCTGTCCTGATCCTGAATCAGATTCAGCTTGCTAGTGACTGCTCCATACAGAAGTTCAACTTTTGCCAAATATGTGCCTCAGTGTAGCCCTGAAAACTCCAGCAAAAACCCTGAGCATTCAGGGGTTTAAGACAAAATTATGGCACCTGACATTATATGATTCTCCCTCCTCCAAAAAAAAAGCCCTCATGAATATGTTAACTTTCTTATCATATCATAAATGCTAACATTTCAAAATGGCAATTTCTGCTCAAATTCTATTCCTTCAACCAGGCCTTTTCTTGAACTCTGTGTCAGCCAAGGCTTTCCAGGGCTCCGTTTTTTTTTTTTTTTTTAATATCAGGAGAATCCAAAGCGATTGCCCCAACACATACGCAAAACACAGTTTCTTCACAGTCCCCTCCCACACGCCTCGCAATCCATTTCTCTGGAATATGTTGGCAGGGCTCTTAGGTTAGGGCTCTTGGCATTTGGTCTGCTCTTTTCTCTCTAAGTTGCATAGACTTAATTGCTGCTACCTTTATCTCCCTCTCCTCCCTTCTCAAAAAGTGCTTATCCACCGTGCAACCTCACAGCTGGGTCATCTCCGCACTCCAACCCAGCTGCAGTGAGAACAGAAAGCAGCATCCAGAGTGGGACTGCTCAGCCACTGAGCTCTGGGCTGCCCCAGTAGCCCTGGAGTCAGTAGAGCCCCCTTCCCCACCGCCCATTTGCCCAGCAAATGGAAAGGGCCCAGCTACAGGAGTTGGCACTTACTTCCCCTCTGAACTGTAACTGTTGATGCTTCCATCAGTTGATTCGCGACTTGGTTGCCGGACCATACGGCTCCTCATTTCTGCTGCCATACCCGTTTCTGTGCTCCTCTGTATCGTGCTTTTTAGTTTCTTGTTGCCCGTCTCTAAAAGAAAGCAGAAAGAATAGCAATAATAACGATGATGGTGGTGTGAATGATGGAGAATTGACAGGGAATTCAAATCTAAAAATATTATTGATCATTCACATGGCTGGACAAAAACTGCAACCCTATACATAATTAACTGGCAGCAAGTTCCACTGAAGATAATAGCACTTACTTCCAAGCTGACATGCATAGGAGGCTCTGTGCATGCCGGCCACTCTGAAGAATGGTGATCCCATTCTCCCATTCACTTCTCTGCCCCATTTAAGAGCAAGCAAACACTAGTGCTATTGTGCTACTAACTGTCTTGATCTTCCTCAAGATGTGTGTTTTTTGGTCCATCTTGCTGGCTTATTTATTCTACTGAAGTGTCTATGTGAGAGTGCACGCAACAATCCATGGCTCACTCTTTTCACAGCTGCACATGCTGTTATAAAGATTGTAGATCCCACGCTGGACTTGTCAGAGCAGCCAACCGTGCACAGTCTGCGTGTACACAGTTTATAAGAGGTGCATATAGCATTTGTGTGATGCTCCATCCACTGAAAGTAATGGCAAGACCAGGGTTAGTTTTCAAAGAGTTGTCTTGCCACCATAATCTTCTGTGCTGAGTCATAAAATAGATCAACACTTTTCAAGCTGAATACCGGTAAATCTGGAATACTGCTGCTTCCATCTCCTCAGTGGAAAGTTCAGCAGTGGTGGAGACGCTTCCCTGAAAGATAGCTTGCTCAACACTGCGGATCTCAGGAGCACAGAATGTTACCCTTTCGTGGGCCAGACCATCGGCCATGTGGCCCAATATTGGCCAGCAGCAATGGCTGTCCACAGTTTCAGGTAGGATTCTTCCCCAGCGCTACCTGAAGATGTCACAGATTGAGCATGGGCCCTTCTGTGTGCAAGAACCTGCTCTGCACTACAGACCCTTCCTGTAATGTGCAGCCACAGAGAAGTGCTGGGTGTGATATAAGAAGCTCTCTCCATTTTGTGGTGAAGTTCAGCAGGTCTAATCAGTGCCCTGCATCAAGACGGTATGCTGTGTAAATCTTTGCAGCATACAGAGATTCCATGGTTGAGGTTCAGGATTCCCCTGTGGAAACCGAGAAGAAAAGGTTTCTGGAAGATAGGGAACTCGGCCAACATTCTTTCCTAAGCACCCAGCTGGGCAGTCAGAGCTATGTTTCTTGGTGGCAACTCCTAAGGTGGTTTGCTGAAGGACTAGCAGCCTCTGCCACCAAGCGCTGCTGTTTGCCGCTACTGCTGCAAAGCAGCAGCATAGGAACTATCAGGCACAGGGCGGAGTGGCTGGTGTGCAGCAGGCCCAAACCTGCATGGTGCTGAGCTAAGTCTCCATTGTGCTACCTTTCCCTCCTCCAGGCCACTTAGCAGCACTCAGCAGCAGCTGCAGCTGACAGCCCTCCAGCAAGCCACCCAATGGGCCCCTGGTGATGACTCGGCCTTTTAGTTGCTGTGACGCAAGCAGAAGGCATCCTGTGAAAACCAAAAGGGCAAAATGGAGGATGGGACTCTCTGGAATTAACCCATTTGACCCTCACAGACACTTTGTGAGGTATGCTAGAGAGACAGGAACTATCCCAAGTCCATACAGAAGAACACTTCAGGTGTGATTCTCGACTCATGTCGACACTATCCAGGGCACCGCACAGGCTTTTTGTAGGCTCCTCAGATGCACAGGAATCACACCCTCTGCTCTGCATCCCTTTCTGTTCCTCACTCACAGAAAGAGCAGACAGACATGTTGCACACAGGTAGCCGTTGTCTCAGTGTGTGCGAAGGGATCAAGGGATGCGGATGTCTTCCATTCTGGCAAAGGTTCCCTTGAATCCAATCAGCAGTTGAGTCAAGCCATTTGAAAACAAATCCATTAGTTGAACACCTCAACAGGTGTTCATCAGTTGAATACCTTAACAGCATTCTTAAACTCAGGAATTCTGCAGATAGCAAATATAAACACCCAGCATACATACGTTTAATATGATTTCCACAGGGAAAGGCAACAACAACAATGGGTTAGTAAAATTGATTTTCATTCACTTGTTTTGATGACAGATATGTGAAAGGTCATTTTAAAAAGGACATTTTAATGTTTCCCCATCTGAGCATGTCATTATCAGCATAGACATAATCCCGTCGATCCACAGAATGAACCTGTTGATCTGGGTTTTGTTTCCTTTTATGCATAATGTTTGCATGGTAAGTCCCAGGTCCAGCCATATTACAAAATTGTCTAATGGCTTTAAAAGCATCTGCCAAGTATAAGAACACCAATCTTTTCCACCACGTCATGACTCAAAATATTACTTTGCCCATCAAAGTTCCCTCTTCATATGAACATGAAAGTGTGCCCACAGTATTGCTGTAAAATGCTTGAGATGTTAAAATTCAAGAACTGAAAGATGCAGAGCCAACTGCAAGGGCATCAAGATCAAATCAGCATCATGAATTTTCACCTTAGTACTTCTGTAGGCTGGTGAAATTGGTATAGCGTGAGAGTCTAGAATAAATTATAAAAACAGATAAGGAATCTGTAACATTCATAAATTTATACTCAAACCAAACCAAGATTGTGTATCTACTCAGTCATGTATGTTGAGCACAGGACTTAAATGGGATTATGGCTGAAACCCGGATTTGTCTTCCAGACCTTTGATCATACCAGTACCTTATCCACATACAACAGGGGACCACAACTGGATTCTAGTTTTAGAATATCATTGTTCCATATTCAATAAATGTAAGTCCAGCACTCTACCAAAAGTAATTAGACATTTCTGCTATATGCTATATGAAGCTGACCCTTGAACACATGCTTGTAGCACATACCCACACACGGACACAGGGGGTGGGGGTGGGGGACAGGAGGAGGCAGAGCCCTCCTAAGAGTGGTGTAAGTCCTGACATTGTGCCCCCAATGACACAAATAAAGAAAAAGCCTGGTGCGGTAGGCAAGGCTGCTCGGTATTCTATCAGTGCATCAATTTTCATTAGTGCTTAGACATTTTTATTTTCTAATGCAAGTCTGGCTACTATGGTAATCACATGTCAAAAATATTGTATCTTCTTATTGGCTCATTAAATAGACAGATGTAAAAATGTATGTAAAAGGTAGGCAACATTCATCATATCCTGATTAGTTTGATCTGTCACCCTCATTTCTGGGATGTCTGCACATGAGTGCAATCACACACACACACACACACACACACACACACAAAGTCAGGATCCACTGAGCCAAGTGCTGCATGTATGGAGTTGGGCTAAAAATGCTACACTTTTGAAAACAGACTGGCAGGTTCCTTTAACAAATGTTGAGGATAATTTATACAGGAGTTCTTATTAATACAAATAAGTACTAGCACATGGATACAGAAAAATAGTGAATTAAATATCTAAAGGTAAAGGATAAAATGGGGATGTACGTATTCCATTGGCAATTTTTTAAGTTGGTCAATTCGCAGACATCCAATTCAAAGCTTTCATACTATAATTAAAAGTTCCAGAAGAGGGAAAAAAATGTACTTTTTGCATAAGTTGAAAAAGGATTATAACAACACTTTATCTTTCCTTGCATAAAAGACAGTTTAAACTAAAAATATGCTGCTACAACATATGAAGGTCTATTGCCAGGCATGCATGCATGTGTGCACGCACACACACACACGGTTTTGCCAAAGTATCAAGTAAGCATTTCTGACTACGTATCAGTTTTAGCAAGAAAATGCTTATTTGAAAAGCATTCCTATCTTGAGCACAATGATTTGGTATATGTATTGCTTTGGAAACAATTCTACAAGTAAAATTAAAACGCAACCCAGGAGATACATTCTCTGTCCCCCAAGTGTCGATTTTTAGGCCACCAGTGGAGATGAATCAGGTGCCAGGTTCTGAATGTCAATATTAGTTTAAATCATAATCAAAATGTTGGGGAACAAATCACCAGCAATCATAGAATAAGACATCAATGCGAATTGAGGGATTGATTCATAAAGTCATACTCTTTTTCAGGAAGTGAAATATTATCTTTTTTGATATGTTGGTGTGTCAGATACAGAGATTCACATAGTTTATCTTGCTCTTGACCTGGGCTTGTACCACTTAGAATGAGGAAGCTGTCCATCTCATGCTTGATGCTTTTCTATTGATTGACAACCTATAACAATCCAAAGACAAGGATGGAATAGTCCAAGAGCATGGGTTGCTGGAGCAGCCGGTGATGCGCTGGCCCTGCAGCAGTGCTGTCAGGGGAGGAGCTGTGCACTGTCATCATTCGTATTGCTCTGAGTGGCTTTAACCAACGCGGAGACCTTTGCTCCCTCTCGCCCACTTTTCCATGGGAAGAACGGCTGTGTGTGGAGACCAGTTTTCACCAGGTTGGATAGTTAGCTATTTAATTTTTTAATGGTACTTTTCAATGTACACCTACAGAGTTCCATAGGTGTAATTAATAATGCATTTTCTATTAAATTACCTGTATGATTGGTCCTTCAGAGCTGTGCACAGCAGGATATCTTTGTAGTTCTACAAGGAGGAGAGACTAGGGCTAGGGATATAAGTGGTACGTTATCAGGCTAAGAGTAGCAGTTTTCATGGTTACTTTTGCTTCCTTCCTCTGAATGGCTTTTGCCCCTCTTTCTCTCGTTTGGCTTTGTTCAGTCAGAAAGTTTCTTCCTCCCCATCCACCACTGTTCCTCCTGACAGCTCTAAAACACTCTAAAAATATACACAAATTTAAAAGCTGGAGTGGAAATTTGGACCAATTTAAGGTCTGCAAAGTCAGCGGAGGGGAAATGTGTGCATCTGTCAGGGATCTTGAGGGTCTGGGCTGTTCTAGGGCTCCAAGTGGTGGCCACTCACATCCGTATTCAGAGAATTAGTCCCATACACTGATAGAGCTCTCACAGCTTTCTCACAGAGGAGTAAAGTTGGAAGGGGCCAGAAGGCCATCAGGTTCAACCTCCTGCTATTGCAGGACACTAAGTTACACCATCCCATTCAGATACCTGTCCAGATGTGCTTTTGAATGCCTCCAGAATGATGGGGAAGGTATCCCCAAAACTTTTTGATGAATGCCAGCTGGGAGTTCTGGGGGACGAACTATATAAAAGTAGGCTCTTTGCTCCAGAAGTAGTCTCAGCATCACCATCTTTTTGTTAGTACTTGCACCTTGCCTGAGCCAGATCCTGCCTTGCTTTCCTGCCTCAGCTAGGCAGGTTCTCCTGTAGCTGTGGGTCTGTTCCTGCATCTGGTTCCTGCCTTGCTGTGCATCTCATCTTCTGTGTTACCTCAGCAACGCAGGTCTTCCTGTGAACTGTGTTCAGCTCCTGCGTCTTGCATGGCCCACGCTGTGCATCTTGCTTTGCTGTGCATCCTGCCCAGTTATCCTGTCTCAAGGTACCTGCACCTTTGCTTGACTTCCTTGGCTTGTCCATGACTGTACCCTTGTCCTGCCTGGGTATGTAGTTCTTGCTCCTGACCATGGCCTCTCCTGTGACAATGACTTGGACTTGCCCTTGAACCTTGCCACTGGGCTTTAGACTCTGTCTTGCCTCAACTTCTGTTGCCCTGGCCCTGGTGCTTCTGTTATGGATCCTTTTGCCCATGCCCCAATTCCAGTAGCCAACACAGTGCGTGCTCTGAAAAGGAGCTACTCAGTTGGGTGGGGAAGTTGAAGAGACTGAGAACTGTCAAGTCCAATACTTGAAATGGAGAGAATTACACTGCTAAGTGAGCCATACCTTTTGGCACACCTACTTTTCTCCCTTTGTGTTTTTCAGTTGACACCTTGGCAATTGGCCCTGGCAACTGTGTGTAAATTAGCTATATGTCACCTACCTACTTCATTTCACCTTTCCCTTGGACAGCTGAAACAGACATGAACATTGATCAGGCAAAACTGTATATAGCAGATAGCTGTAAGTGTGCAGTTGTCCATTTGCACAGCTGGCTAAAATAGTAGTGATAATAAATTATTGACCCAATTGCACATTTGCAGCACTGAGTGATAGTTCTTATAAAGTGCTATGTTGGCATTTGTGGGGGAGCAGTCATTGGTCACTTGGCAAAAGCAGAGAGTTTTGCTGCTCTTGCTGTGCAGTTCTGAAGCTGTTCCAGCAGCCTTGTCTGGTTCAGATGACATGGCAACCAATCATGGGCAAGAACAGCCATAAAACAAGCTATGGGTTCTCAGAGTGGCTTATTCATGAAAAATAAGCTACCCTGAAGAAGTGCACTGTTGGGTTGTCATAAAAATGCTACACAGCAAGACTGAATATAAATTGCAATTACAAACTGATCAAGCTCCACTCAAATGGTCCTGAAAACCCCATCAATTTTGCCCGTAATTTTAGTGAAATGGTGTGTAGAATAGAGATTGCAAATGTAACGACATTCAGTATCATACATCGGTCAGTATTTCTTGCCATGTGTCCATAGAGAAACTATTGTGTTGTCAAAAATGTGCTGGTACAGCAATTTCTCTAAAACAGTTTTAACCTGCTGTTCCCTAGATGTGTTGGACTACATCTCCCATCATTCCCACCCAGCATGACTATTGGCCCAATACCAATCCAGTATATCTGGATGGTTCAATACTAGGGAAGGCTACTGCAAAGTAAGAAGGCATGAAATGCAGGCTCTACCTTGATTGGAAGGGATAGGCCCTTCATTTTCACCCTGAACTTCACATGCTCACTGAATGCTGTGAATTTAATATTTAGCTGCATTACAGCTAAGTGGGCCACCACAAAACCACCACAGCTCTGGTTATTATGTGCAGCTTTCACAGCTAAGCATTTAGTGGAAAGTCAAGAATTCTGCAGACATATCCATATACGGAAGACAGAAATACTGGATCCACCCTGTAAGGAATACATTCAAGGTTTAAAAACTTTTGAGAAGATATAGAACCTATTCTAAGAATGCATCAACTAAAAGTTCGGCAGACTTCTGACTCCCTGGGATCCTGTCTATTTTCTCCTGTCTTCCCTTTTCTTTTTCACAACAAGAAGAACAAATTTTTCTTGCATCTAATTACTTTTCCCTATTCTGGGAGACTCTTCAGGTAGATGGCAGGGAATCTTTCTGAAGCTCCACCAGTGGCCAGGGCCAGGTTCTGCAGTGTGCAGGGCCACACAAACTCACCTAGCTCCTGAAGACATACATGCAGTACACACAACACACACACTTCATGCATCCTTTCACAACAAATATTCAGACAGACTCACAAAGATCCCTTTCCTGATGCTCATGAAAATCCCACCCCCAATGCTAGAAAACAGTTGAAATGCTAGTGTGAAGAGATTCCTCAGTAGCCGGCTGCAGTCTCTTAAGTCCTCAGAGGCTAACCATTGAACACCCTGCTGCTAGAACTTTCATGATCAGCCTGAATGTTAAGCTTCCTAGCAGATGTTGGATGATCTTCGCAGGGTGGGGATGGAGGTTAACACTTCCCTTCTCCCCATGCAACATCCTATGCTCTCAGAAGCTTATCAGTTGGACAATCATGGTACACTCCATCAATCTTGATGGTCATCTTTCATACGAAAGATGGCAGACATGCTCTGAGGGCCAACCCTAGAGAGCACAGCTGCTAGAGCAGCTGTGGTTGGCTTGATTTCAATGGCAGCAAGCTTAATTTTGCTGTGCCACTGGCTGGAAACCCAGGGGCCATAGGCCAGCCACCTATGGGCTGGGGTTGCAGGCACATTGTGGGCTGCAGGTTATCCACATGTGGCATAGAGAATCATTACTTGGCTGCAAAAATGCACAAATAAGGGTAGACTGTTTGCACAGTGCAGGAGCTGAAACATTTTACTCCTTGATAAAAATGGCAAGTATGGTAGTCTGAGATCCTTCTTTTGCTTGCTTGTATATGCCTTTATTGTAAAGTAAAATGATTTGCGTGCTTATGCTCTGGTTAAGTGTGATGCTGGATACAAAGAAAATATTAGCCATGATGAAAGTCATATTAAATGCAGATGCTACGTTGCTATGTGAGCAGAGGTCATAAGTTACCATGACGCTTACTCACCCAGTCTACAGATTCCTGACATGGGAATGCTGAGCATGTAGTTTGGGTGATCTGGTTTAAATTATATACTGACAATGCCAAGACACAGAATCCTGTAAGGTTAGTCCTACATATCTGCTCACAATCTTTAAATTGTGCTGTAAAGTTCCTTTCTAAGTTTAAGTGCGCCTACTTTTCAGAGGTCTGATTAATGACAGATGACATGTTTGCACAGGGCTTTGTGAGCCGACTCCTGCCATGGCTGTTTCCAGCAATGCCATCTCCCCCCTTGATGACAGATCCCCAAACTTTTGGAACCTTGGGCACATCTGGGAATTTGAGAAACTGCTGTGAGCTGCTCCACAGTGGATTGTCCGCTCCACAAACCTTATCAGTGGATTGCTATTTGATATCGATCTGTCACATCTATGGATCTTTGGCTGTGTCTTATTCAGTAGAAACTCTCTTCTCCATAATAAGGGTGGTACAATGCAGCTAATGCTTCTTTTAAACATAGATTTTGATAATGTCCAGCAATTGGTTCTTCTGGGGAGGAGATGATTACTCCGATACGCACATTTTGTATTGGAGCAGTCTAACGCTTATAAATTATTCCCCTCTTTCATGAAAATTAATAAATCGAAGGGGAAATTGTTTCATTTTGACAGCTAAATGAGTATTATACAACAGGGAGGAAAAATACTAACTTTCTATATGACAATGGATTACAACTCATGATACATGAAAAGGTGGCATATAGATGCCATCTTCAAATGGATAATTATTTGTCTGCTTGGTCTGCTTTTGTTGAAGCCAATGAATAATTTCTAGAAGTTTGTCTGCATCTTATACAAATCTATGTATGTGTATTTCAAATATGGGGAAAATGAAAAAAGAAAAATGGGTGCCACATTCTGGATTCCTGCTCTTGACTGCAACTCAGAATTAGTGCTGTCTATCCTTGTGCTTTAAGATAACCCATTTTTACAGCTTTATCTCCCACATTCAGAGTATCAGGACTAATTCTTCTCCTCATTCTCTAAAGTGACATGAGCACCAGCATCTGAACTACACATTGCATAGCATTCTACATCCGCTTAGCAAGTATTATGTGAACCAGCACAACTGGGGTCCAGTAGTCTGAAAGGTGCCTTTTTATTAAAGCAGTCCTTTCAAAATTAGATCAACAATATCTCAAGCAACATGGGGAGAGTGCTGGAGGAAGAAGGGGCAAAGGTATGGTTTGGCTGTGCATGCGAGATGGAAATGTAGGAAATAAGTAGCATGGATGGAAATAAGAGATGTTTCAGGAGGCAAGATGTACAGGAGGCAAGGCATTTCTAGGCTGGAAGGCATGTAGTATTGACAGTATCTGTAAAAGTATGTCGGATTGAGTAATCTGCAAGCAGAAGACAATAAATGAACTATGCAACTTGGCAGCCCAATCCTTAAGATGCACACTTTAATCATCAACTGTGATGTAAAAACGAAAAATGTGCTGGAATCTCTAGTTGGTTTTCTCCAAAAAGTAAAACTTCTGGAAGAGAAATTTACCTGTAGCCTTCCCCCTAGTGCTTCATCCCTCCCTCCCTCCTTCCCTCCCAAGATCCTCTTCTTGCACAAGTCTACAGGGTAGAAACAATAGATCTCCATGGCAGGCACTTTTGAACGATAACAAGCAGCTCTTCTAAGGACTTGACCTCTGTCAAATTTAGATGTAGGTGATTAAAATGGTGCCCCCCATGTTAAAGCTGTTGCAAAATGGTCATTTTAATATTTTTGCAGACATCTATTTTTTCTCTTACCCCGTGCAAGGCAGCTTACATAATTCTCCTGATCCTCTCAATCTTATCCTCACAACAACAATCCTGGGACAAAGATGATATGAGAGTCTGTCACCAGTGGGGACTAGAACCCAGATCACCTGAGTCCCGGTCTCACACTCTTAACCACTACACCACCCTGGCTCTCAAGGAAAGAGTGCAAGAAGACCATGCTTATAGGACACACTGTCTAGTTATAAATTGCCATGCTGCCTTTTGACAGATAATTTTCGGGCTGAAACTAGCTTAGGGTAAGATAATGAGTTTGGAAGGGTGCTGACTTGCAGTTGCCAGTGAGTGTTAGACAGGGAAATTATAGAGTAGAAATAAATTAATTTATGGTGTTTTTGAGCGAACAGGCAGGGAACAAAATGGAAATATATCCTATTCTATTTCTTAGCACAGCTGAAAGCCATATGATACCCCCCTTTCCCCTGAAACAACGCAAGTGCAATCTCAGCAGTCACTTTTCTTTTTCAATATATTGATTTAGAATTGAAGCAAAGCCAAACAAGCCCAGTTCTTGCACAAAAGCTTCAATTGCTAAGTGATGGTCCAGAAAGACATATTTCAATCATTTGGAAGATCAGTTAACAATTGGAAACCTGGAATGCCGATATGCTTTGAAAGAAACTGCACTTGATACTTCACTGTTCTTTGAATGCACACTTAAGAATAATGACTTCAATGCTCCAGATACCAGCTATCATGTTGTGAAATATTAGTCCCATCTCTTCATAATTTGCTATATGATTCTTACATTACAGATCAATCCTATAAATGTCTACTCAGAAGTCTTGTTGAGTAAAACTAGGTTTACTTCCAGATAAGTGGATAGAGGATCTGTATTAGTTGTATTTCTTTGTTAAGGTTCAGTTATGAACTTATGCTATAGTACAATGGTGACTTCTTTAGAATAGGTTCCTGAATCTATTTATTCACCATGTCTGTGGGTTCAGATCAATATAGCATACCAATCCTATTTCGCTTGGCATACATTATAATACTTACCAAACATTAGACAAAGGTCTGTGTATAACACAACTTTTGAAATATTCCAAAAGAAAGCAAAGAAAATGCTATTGTGCCTCTTGATAGAGAATAAAGTATGGGCTTTCTACCTTGTGTTTTCAAAGAGCACTTGGTATGAAGCAGTGTCTGGATGGAACGATCAACCAGGTTCACTTTCTATACAACTCCTTGGAAAGGAGGATAATCAACTGATATTTAAGAGAATGTTGGAGGGAAGCTCACAATACTCAGGTCCAAAACACCGAAACTTGTGTGCAACAGCAATGCCTTCCAATTTCTTTTAAAACTCTAGAGCAGGTGCAGGGCCCCTAATATTGATTGCCCCCTACATCTTCTCTAGGCTGGGGTGGAGGACACTGCTACTAGAGAAAGATGGAAATGTGGGAAATAAGAAGCACAAATGGAAATCAGAGATGCTTCCAGAGGCGAGGTGTATAGGAGGCACGGCATTTTTCGGTTGGGAGGCATCAGTTTTATAACTCAGTCACAACTATAAGGAAAAACATGCAATAGATACACAGAGCTTAAGAACAGAGCTATGTAGGAGGCTGCCAACATAAAATTCAAGGAAGTTTGACACACCATTTCCAAATGTTGATGCTCATCACTATCAAATATCTTGAGGAACTATCTGAGCTCATTGCTTACTTAAAGCCACCTCAATTTTATATATTCATTGATTTTTTTTACTGTTGATAGATACAGTGATTCCATATGACAGTAATTTCACATGAGTTAGCACCAGCATTTTCTACCACTTTGATGGGCAACACTAGCATTCATGGTGCACCTGAAGATGAAAGGCCAACCTTGTCCAGTATTCTGTCCACAAAGTGGCCAACCAGATGCCCATGGAGTAGAGATTCATTAAAGAGTGATAAAAGATGAGCACTAGCAACATCCTGCATGGGTGGTAGGGAAGGATGGTAGCTTGTTGGCTGATGCAAGGGGTTCCCAACTGCAGATGTGATTTGAAAAATTTCTGCCTGAAACCCTGAAACTCCACTGGCAGACTGTGTACACAAAGCTGAATTGGTGGGCTGGTGTCCTGGGAATATAAGGCAGCCTCTTATGTTCCTTTGATCTACCAAGTACCCAGGTCTTCATTTAGGTCAACAAGAGCCAAGATTTTGGTTACACCAATTGACCCAACAGTTGATCCAAGCACAGAAAAAGTTATTTTTCCCATATCTCTTAGAGTTCACTCTTAGAGTACTATACATTTATTGTATAGCTGTGATTCCTCACACTTGGGTTTGTAGTGGTTTACATGAAATTGTCATCCTCCAGGATGTCTCCTGAATTTTTCTGCTATTTACACAGCTTTTTATAAAGCAAAGGTAGTCTGGTGCTGGGTTCTATACACTTATGTAGAGAAGCCCACAGTTGTGAAGGTTGGTCTTTTGAAATTTCATTCAGAAGCAGGTGACCCCAAACCTAAGTTGTGCAGAGCAGGGCTGGGGCCATGCAGTTCTGGAGATGTGAAGGGCTTCCCTTCCTCCCTACCCCGCTTCCAGGACACTCAAGGTGAGCTTTCCTCCTTAAAATTCCTCCTGCAGAGTGATTTAAACGAAAATGCCTCCTTCTTCACTTGAATGGCCACTATTCTTTATGGCAAAGGTTCATTTAATTTGAGCCCCATTTCAGCAACAATCATAAAAGGATGATGCTACAAAGAGATCAAGTAAGAAAGCCTTTATTAGGCAATGAAGAATGCACATTATCTCTAAAAATGCCTTTTCCTGCAGCAGTTGACAGAAAGGGATATAATCTTAGAGTACAACTTTTAAAGGGTCTCTCAGCATCACATTCCCTTCACCCATGGGAACTGTGCAATAATGCTAATCCTAAAGTGTTGCTCGTTTTTGCAGTCCAAAATAGCTTCTGCTCTTGGTAACCTCTTTATCTACATGGGTAAATCTAGAGCAGTTTTATAGTTGTTACACAACGAGATCAACTAATGGAAAATAGCAAGGCAGAGGGAGAGAGAGAGAGCGTTAGCTGGAGGGAAGCACTTAAGCCAAAAACCAAGAAGAATACGAGTTTCAATTGTGCCCATTGCAGTGAATAAGATTTAGGAGTGCATAGCTTTGACTGGATCATGCGTTCATGCTTCTTCAAAGCAAGTTTATGTCTGTGTATATTATACCTGGCGAATGCTGCAGAGTAAGTATCACAGTCTCAGAAAAGTAGTGGTTCCCATATACATGAAAAGCACTCCTTTTCAGTGAGGGGAATTCTATCTCAATTTAATTGGACATAACATCAAACTGGACCTACTTCTGAGTAGTCATATACAGGATTTTATTGAAAAAGATTCTGTGCACTTTGGGCTTGGACTGTTGACCAATTCAGGGTGAATCTATATATTTTGAGAGAAACAACTCTATTTTTTTTTCTTGAAATGCAGATATGGTAGTTGAGAGGTAGCACTTAACCTTTATTCTGCCTATTGATTCTCCCTTCCAATGCTTCCTTTGACACTTTTCAAAAGCTTTTCCTCAGCCATGCTCTGAAACTAGAATCGATCCTAGCAAAGAGGAAATGGTTAGGGGGAGGAATATGTGGTGGGGTGTGGATGTTAGGTGCCTTTTCCTCTCACTTGCCAACCCTGCCCTTTAAGGGAAAGGATAAAGTCTACTTTGGCCTATGGGCTTTTTCTACCATGTTCACAAGCTACTTCAGTAATGCCAAGGAACCACATGAATGGACTAGCGATGTGGTCCCTTTTTTCCTGCATTAAATTAGTCCAGCCACCAATATGTCTTTATCCAGGGGGTTTTAGTGTATTTTCAACTTAAGATTTCTCTCATACGTGCAGCAGCAGCAACAACAACTACAACTGACAATGTCAAATGATAGCCCACCCACGACTTGTAAGTAACTGCTTGTCCCAGAAGTAGCAGATAATATGCTTTTGTTACCTATGGAAATACAAAACAGCTTTCTAACAAAAATAGGATATACCTACTAAATGTCCAACCTTGCAGTTCGAAAGCATGCAAATGCAAGTAGATAAAAAGGTACCACTTCGGTGGGAAGGTAACAGTGTTCCGTGCACCTCAGTGTTTCGTCATGCCGGCCACATGACCACGGAGACTGTCTGCGGACAAACGCTGGCTCCCTCGGCTAGGAAACGGAGATGAGCACCGCCCCCTAGAGTCAGGCATGACTGGACTTAATGTCAAGGGGAAACCTTTACCTTTACCTTACTAAATGTCCAGGGGATGGGGAGAGGAGGGGAAAACCAAGAGAGATACAGATGATTTCCTTGCCATCTCTAATCACCATAAAATATTATGGTTGCCCACATATTTGTAGATATATGTATGTGAGGACACAGGCACACACACTCACATGTAATCTTAAATTATTAAAACTGTACCAAGTTTGTAATCCTGTGTTCAGTTGTACTCATTCCTGTACCATTAATTCATCAACAGGCCTATTATAAAGGGCAATCAGCATGGTATTTTGAAGTCACTAAGCTTGCAGCTTGAGAATATGGCACTGACATGATGTAATTGCTTTGTAAAGCAGCTTCAATAAATTCAAGAATCAAAAAAGTTCTTCACTTAAGCAGCATAGTTGAGTTGCAGAGATAATTAGGGCCTGAGTTTCATAATCATGTTATGGAATGAAGTCAAAAGACTCAGATTTATCCCCCATGCAACACATTTTTTAAATAATCCTTCTCACTTTCAGTTCAGTGTTATTAATATTTCCTCATCTCCCTAACTCTGGCTATAGTCTCCTGTGTTCCATTTCTCAGAAGCCACTTTAATTTGGCAGCATTCTGATCTTTTTCAGTGATCTATTGAGGTCAGCAGGGATTCTTTTTATTTTCATAGGCTCTGGATTTACTTTTATTTGTGTAAGTCACAAATGTATCATTATTAGCATTTCTTCTTCATCTTCACAAATTGCTGGTTGAGCGAGGTATTTGTAACCTGTGCCTAACAAATACAAGCACAGTTCCAGTCCCTAGGTGATCTGCAATATCAAGCTCAATCAAGAAAGTCAGGTGAGGCCACTGAAATCAATGGCATTTACTCTCCGAGTGTGTGTGCAATTTCAGCAGGAAGTAGGCCAGGGCCAAACTGTATTTTTAGCTTGGGGGCCAAATTCTACTTCAGAGAAGCTCCAGAGATGGGGTCCATTCCAGGAGTGCATGATGCTGGAGGCCCATTTTGGCAAAGCCAAAGTAACAACAACGTCAGCAACAAAGCACTTATTTTATATTAAAGATCATACTGCCAGTAAGTGAGCCTCAGAAGAGGCAACAAATGATTAGGAATTGGGGAAGGGGGTACAGCCAGGAGAAGGCTTATGCCCAGTTGAGGAATTTCTGTGGCCCTCACCTAAGCACACTTAACTTACTCCAGTATGAAACCCAATGATTGGATGCTGCAGGATGTTTGACACATTTATGGTCACAAAAAAGCTGGTTCATTGAGTTGATACTTGCTAGAAATCCAGGCATAGACCATGATCCAAAGAACTGTCTTGACTGATCTGCACAGAGTGGGTCTTCGACGTTCTCTCCAGGCAGCAGCCCCCTGCACTGCCCAATAACCCAATACTCAAAGTATAGGACAGCTTTAGCAACATTGTCACAGAAATCCGAGGACTTGCCGTTGTGGAAAAAAATAGCAGTTCAGGTGCATCACATATGAGTTCTCCCTTACACCTACCATTCCAACCATGGAGAGACAGGATGATATATAGCCTCAGCCTTAGCAGGATTAACAATATCTATTTATCCTATATGTCTACATTTCCTTAATTTAGGGATAGGCAACGTGGTGGTGCCCTCCAGATGCTTGGGATGACCGTCCCAAACTTCTGGAGGGTACTAGGTTACTTATTGCTGTCTTAATTCATGGTCAGAACCAAAACAGCAGTATTATAAATTTCACCACACAAACTGCCAATTATCTAGTGAAGTAAAGGGAACTGTAACAAATTCATGTGAAAAGAAATATTTATTCAGTTCATATGAATGCAAATGGAAAAGCAGGAATAAAATAAGCGAATATAAAAGAAACCTAAAGTGATATTGTTTAAGACAGAGATAAAAAATCCTTCAGACAGTGAGCATGTCTAAATCCCATAGCAGCAAATGGGATTTAAGCAATTTAACAGCAGCTTTCCTCTTGAGCAAAATCCAATCAACATTAGAGGGATTCATAAATGTGCTTGAGACTTGGTTTAGATCAAGTCCTTTCAATCATTAAAGAAAATCCTTGAAGTCCCCTAATCTTTTGCTGTAAATAATCCCTGGTCACATAATGAGCTCTGTTAAAATGATTACAAGCATTCAATAATATCCAGGTAATGGAGTATGGCTAATTATTTTCAAAAATCCTTCCAATATTACATGAGTGTTATTACAAGAAAACAAGATTAGCTGTATTATTTAAAATTAAAACAGCTGAGCTGCTTGGCATGTTGTATCTTTTAGTAGTTGTATCTCGCTTCCTAACCTTCACAAAATATACACATGCAATATTTCCAAATTGTGTACTGAAAACTTCCTTGTAGCATTCTCAATTCATTGGCTGGAAGAAAAGCAAATGACAGGTGTGATAAAACACAAACATTTCCCCAAGTTTTCTGAAGCAGGGGCAATTAAAAATATGTTACATTAGGCTAGGTTAGAGTAAAACAGCTACATGGACAGAGGAATTGAAACATGATGAGTGATAAATGGAGACACCTGTAAGCTTTCCCTTACATTTTTGATAGAAAGCATACATAGACTGAGGTCAAATGGTGATCAGAAAAAATTGTTGACACAGTATTTTATGTGAGCAGCCAATGGTATCCACAATACCCATATTTTGTTTTCCCCAGAGAAAACTATCAACAAATTGTGGCATTGTTCAGATTCTGCAGTGGAAATCGCTGTACTGAGCTGAAAAACAGCTCTTGCCTTCAACTCCCGCATTTGGCAGCCCTGTGTTACACACAAAGCCCCACCTGCTGTTTCTGAACAATTTATGTATGTTCATGTTGGTACCAAGTGCCAAAAGTTGTCTATAAAAGAATCAGCTCCCCTCTTCCACAAAAAGGAAAGGAATTGTCATCACATGGCAATAGGATTGTATTTGATAACATGAATACTGAGTTTAAAAAAGGGGATGCAGAGCCAAGGACATTAGACATCCAATTTAATCTAGAAGTACATTAGAAGGAAAACTGCTACTCCACCCAGAAATGACCCCACAGCAGTGGCAACTAGAGATCTTGAAAAAAAACAAAAACCCAAAAACAGCCTGCTTGCCCCTAACTACATAGAAATGTCTAAATAGGAGTTGCTCAGATTCCAGAGATTGTGTCCTTAATTTCACTTGGAAAACTGTATGAAAAATTGATGGCATATAAACTTTTTATAGAAAAGTTACACAGAGGGAGAAACAGAATCAACACAATATGACGTGCCTAAATGGAAAACCAACTCTCGACTTTCCCAGAGGAGAAACTGAATGAAACTCCTTCTCAGATCTAACTGACCTATCAAGAGCCTGATGAATTTCAACAGAGTGCCATTCCAAACCAGTGTGCTTACTGCTGCATCCTTGCTTATAATTAATGCTTATACTGAAATGCCTATGAAAATCAGTTGAAGTCACATGCTTAATTTTCTTGGCAAATCTATTTGCAACATCAAGGAATGAATTCTACAAGCACCAGAAACACATCATTATGATCATTATAATAGTATATAGAGGCAGATACTAGATAATTTGGGTTGAGCATACATTGTTATATACATGACTATACAGGTTAGAATAGCAGTATGTCTTCATTCTTTATATAACAACCAAGCAGACTGAGGGAAAGTAAAACAAACAAACAAAAAAAAAGCCACGTAATGGTGACTGCTCTTGTTTCAAAAGCTAAGCTAAACACATGTAAAAAAAAATAGAAGTAAATTATATTGAACTGAATTGGGCACTTCCAAGCGAACACATTTTGGACTGTGGGACTGGAGATCGATAAGGGTGCTGCATTTCTTAAGATGGATCTTCAGTGTCCTTGTCAGTAGACACAGCAGTAACAATATTTGGGCATGTGAAGATTCATAGATAGCGCTTAAAAGTATGACTTCCTACTTGGCAAGCAAAATGTGATAGTGCGTTTGTGAGATGAAATCTACCTCTGAAGATCTGGGTGACTCTTTGGAAATTGAAAGCCAGTACATTTAATCCCAGCCCTACATTCAGAATACTAGAAATACATTGGATTTTACATATGTGGTTCTGATATGATCACTCATGAAACATGAGTTTTTGCATAGACCATGGCACTTTGATATACTACAATTAATCATCACCATCTGAGTCTACAAGATCCCTAAATCATGTACAGCATTTCTGAAAGTAACACAAACTGACTATTTTCACATAGAATGACTCTTGGTATAAAGAGAAAGAAACACTCCAACTTCACCTTCCTATGAAATCTACTGATGGAAGCACATGACCCCATTATTTTTCTGACAGATTTATTTGAAAATCACAAATGTATCTGGCATGAATAAGCACTTAAATGGCCTGATTTCATTTACTCTATTGATGCCTAGGAGGAGGGTGGGAGAGAGGAAGGGTGATTAAATACGAAGGTTGGGAATTTGATAACACAAATTAGAAATCTTTGACATACCTGCACTTTGTGATGATCTTGATCATGAGAGATACCCACTGCTGTAAGTCTGATTGAATTCTATCCTTATGTCAGGTTTTCCCTTTAGTTTTAAAAGTCATTTAAGGACACCTGCTCTCCTCCGAATGCAGGGCAAGCCCCCTTCCTGATTTTAACAGAACTGCATTCCTTAAAACATCTCTTTTCTCTATAGCAGCTCGCTCTTTCTTTAGGCTATAGAGGGGAGGCATTAAGATTTCTGAAGTACCAAGAAAGAACAGTGACTTTGAAAGCAAAACATATATTACCATGCTACACTGTCATTTCAGTAAGCCCACTTTTAGAGTTTAAAAAACAATACAGGATCCATCCTTAATTATTGTCAAAACCAGTCCCTTCCTTTTACAAAAGCAAACGAACTACTAATAATGTTATGTGCTTAGAATTACTCAGGTGCTGTGATTGGCCTTTTGTAGCTCGTATGTATACATTGCACGGAAAAGAATAAAGTGTTACAGTGCTTATGCCATAATACTCCCCTGGTGAGAAGGGTGGTTGTGCCATCCCATACACCAGGAGTGCAGAACCTCAGCCCTGGGGTCCCATCCTGCCCTCTAGGGTCCCCCAAAGGGCCTGTCCCCTTGCCCTTGCTCTGCCACCTTTCCCCAGATGGTAAGTGATTTCCTGACTTTTGCATAGTTCCCCAAATGGGATTACTGGGATTAAGAAAGGCAAAATTATGGGAGGTAAGAGCTTAATAGTAAGCAGCAAGATTAGACTAAATATGATTCTATTTTTGCCCAGTCCCCTTGCGACTTTTGCTCCACCTGCCATTGGAATGTGCCTCCTGAGAGCTTTTCCAAAATGGGCCTCAGACTTTGGGGTGGGAGAAGTTCTGCACACCTGCTGTAGACAAATCAAGCTGCTCCTTGCCAAGAAACTGTTTCCTGGACTGGCTACATCTGAAAACCAATCTGATGTAATTTTGGTTTATGTTTTAAGAACCATGCTCTTACTGCACACATTTCACTCACCTGTTTGGCTAAGCTGCGATGTGCTTCGGCTTCTTCGAGATACCATGGCAACCACTTTGGCACTAAGGCTTGATCGTCTTTTCTTCCCACCTGTTCCAACCGTACCAACGGCAGTGTCTGATTGACTCCCATCATTATGCTCCAGCTTATACACCTCTCCACTCACACTTGTGCTCTTTGTGATGATTCTCCCTGAAGTCCCCATCCGTCTGCCTTGCATTTTAGGATTAAACGTACTATATTTACAAAGTAAAAACATACATGTACATTTAAATTATGCTTGTGTTTAACAAAGTCTTCAAATCTAAAAACTTCATCGTAAAATTGTACTGATTTCACCCACTTTGTATAGTTTCACATTTTTGATAGCAAAGCACTCCCACTTAACCTGGCCATGTTCAATTTCCTGACACTCGTGCACTGAAAGCATGTCTCACTTTTCATTTGTTTATTTTAACTCTGTTCAGTGCTCATTTACTGGAATTACCAAGTCCTAGTGCATTGGGGAGGTGTTGGCATCTTTCACAAAGAAGGATATACTGGCATGTAACACTATCCTAATAATCTAAGTAGAAATCCTCACTCAAACTCAAGACAGTACAAAATAAGGGAACAAAGATAAATTCCAACTATGGTGAAATGTGGGTTTGTATAATCCCCCCCCGATATATACTCTGATCAAAACAAAGCATTGCAATAAAACATAATGCAGCAGGGTAAATGCACTTTATCAATGTTGCTGATGAAAGACAGAAGTTCCTATGTAGGAGGAATAATTAGTAATCTATTTCTATTTTCAGAAGAAAATCACACTAAATCCTCATTAAATAAATAAATCATGATGCTGCTTTAACATGTTTTCATGCTAACTCAGTATAGTTGGATTGATGGGAAGTCAACAAGGGTACAACTAAAATGGTCTTATTTACCATAATATAAATGGTGAGATACATTATGTTCATTTCATTTTTTATTTATAGTGCATCATATTTGTTCAGGATATACACTCAAATAGCTGCTCATAAATTTGCAGATGAGGTATGCAGCTATAGAATTGAAGTTTTACTTGGTTAATTCTATTTAGATTTCTAGTACTTTCTATTTCATTGGATTGGGGCAGGCAATAACTCTAAAATCAACATTAAACAAAATGTGTATGTAACATGTTTTTCAATCCTAACAGATTTGTAGGAGGAGGGAAGGGATGGTTCCTCCATCCATTCCAAGCCCTGCTCTCTCTTGCTGGCCAGATTGGGAATTTGGTGGCTCTGCTGGACATTTAAAAGTTTTGACTCTTCCAGAATCCCCTCCTCTCTCACACATACCACTGAAAAGCAAGGGTGGGATGGGCAGGGAATCAGCCACGACTGGTCCAGAGCAACAGAAGGGTGTTTGGAATTAGCAGCTCCAAAGCTGCTTCTGGTGCATCCCTGAAATGCCGTATTTAATTGGTTGTAAATTTACACCCAAAGACCTTTCCACAGGTGTAACAGTGACATAGCATGCTCTGTTGGTGGAGCAATGGCTCTCTGCAACCTAACCTCCCTGGATGGTCGTCCAAGCACATTAGGATTGCTCTGGCTCCCATCAAAAACTGTATCAATATTAACTCTACCCTATCTGTGCCCCCCCCCCCCGGCCATTAAAAACAGATCCAGGTAAACTGCCTTACATGGCTTAGGGAGAGGAATCTGGTTCAGAGTCTGGCAAGCAAGTGCCCCTTGCTAGGGAGACTAAGGACAGCCACTGAGAATAGATATTTTGGTCAAGGTTTGATAATACTATATTTTTTATAAAGACCTGATACACCAATCAGGTGGTGCAATTTGGAGAACATTTCCAGACAACATTGAAGGTCATGCTTCCACACAATGAAGGTTTTCAGAGTTTAATTTACCTAGGAATTTGGTCAAAACTACCAAGTTGAGTTATGACTAGAAAATAATATGGCAATGAAATGTTGGAATACTGGTGTAATATGACCTGGTCTTTCATCTTCATCTGGAGGCAGGATTGCCACAAGTAAAGCACATTCACCATAGCCTAGTCCTGAAGTTAGAAGTTATTTATACAATATATAAATAATGCATTGTAAACCCAGTTGAAACAAAAAATAGTTTTAGCTTTCCCACCAGCTGGCTAGTGGCAGCTAACTATGACAAACTGGACTTCCTAGTGCAGAGAATCGAAAAGCAGTTTAAGGACACAAATTTGAAATATCAGAGAACACTGAGATATCACCAACTATATCTATTCTTCCCAAATCACAATAAATGCTAGTTATTACCACTGTAACTTCATTTCAGCTCCAGTTAGTTTCCCCATGTTTAATACTTCATCAAGGTGAGCTAATGGATAAGAACTGCCATTGCAGAACTTTGGCTGAATCAAAAAGCAAGCTGATCAAGTTCCTTTATAAGCTAAATTTTATTTTAGATTTTTCTGCAGCCTTGGATACTGTGGCCCATGAATTGTTGATGATATTTCTGCAGGTCATGAAGGACATTAAATATAACTGCTCTTGAGCAGTTTCACAAATATTAGGCAGGGAGATATAAGCACCTGACGATGGGCAATAATTCAGCATTGCCTTGGGGCCTCCATTAAAGGCTGTTGTGGGGCAAAAACTGCACGTATTTCCCATTCAAGATGTCTATGTAGAGACATCTTGCATTATAGAGTCATATAAAAGATAAGTGAAATCCATAGGCTGATCACCCAGAAGTACCTCTCATTTAAGCAAAAATATTAAGTGAATATAAAGTGCACTTTATATTGCAATCTAAGTGCACTTATCTGGAAAAGTTACACTGGAATGAACAGACTATGGCTGGAGTGAATTAAATCAGTTTATTATCCATTTCCCTTTATTTAACTGGATTGTGAACCTGAATGCAATTTTTTTTTAAAAAGACACATATTGGTCAGGAGGTATTTGTTGTTCTTTTAAGAAACAAGAACAGAAATAATTAGTATGCAAACTCTGGTAATGATAATTTAATTTTATTTCTCTAATAAAAGATATATTTGACACCAAGGATGTTCTCTTTAGAACATCTTGTCTAATGCTGTATGCACAAAGCTGAACACCCTAAGGAACTGTTCCACATTGCCAAAGGGAAAGTTTTTAACTAAATTAAATAATAAAAGCAGAGAACATCTGACATAATTAATGCTACATATACTTCTACAGGGCAATTCATCCATGTCTGCTCTGCAGAAGGCCCTATTGAGTTCAGTAGGATTGCTCCCTTAAATTAAAAAATAAATCAGGAAAGAGCAGGATTCTATAGAAAACTAAGAAGAAAACTCTAGTTTGGCTCAGTTATAATTTTTGTTGAACTCAGAATGGGTTGTGCATTTTAAACAATTATTAACAGTGCTGGACTAATACCTAGAGTGCAAAGTACCCAGGCACACCAAGGCTGTAATCTATCTACAGACCCCAACAGAGTTAAACAATTTAAATCTCCAGTGATTTAAGTGAAAGAGATCTAACCAAATGTTTAACTCCCTATTGAAATCAATCCAATTCAACTGCTTACTTGGCTGGATTGCACCCAATTCTTTCTTCCTATTATTTTTTTCTCTTCAAAAATCTTTATATTTGGATTAATTAGAAGAATCTTAAGGGTGGGATGTTTTTCATGTTTATCAAAACTATACAAGTATGATTCTACATTGATTTAATATCTGCGGCTCTATGAGGTTTCCTCTTCCTTGCCTTTATGTACAAGTACTACAACCACTTTTAAGCACTTCTTTTTCAACATTCATCTTCACAGCAGCTCATGTTTTGGAGACGCGGATGAAGGGACTAAGGCTGAGAACTGATGATCAAGATCACCTATGAAAGAATGGTGTGTAGATTTCCAAGATGGCGTTGGAACAAGACGGATGTGATTAACTGAGTTCGTTTATCACGCTGGTATTACTCGGCAGCGAGTCGTGGGAGACTCATCTAAGCCCTGTCGGGGTGAAGACAGATTGCCTGGGCACGCTTTTGGCTTGATGTGAGATGGCAATCTCATATCTGCTGAGAGCAATTCAGGTACTTCTCAACCGAGTAAAACAGGGGTGGTTTCAGCCCCTTCAAGTTCTCGACACCTTAGAAGATTAGCTTAGGATTTTTATTAGCTAGATAAGCATTGGAACTACTTCTTTTGCAATATTACCCGTGGAAAAGCTGCATTTGTTTATAATTTGGCATTAAGAAAAGAAAAACCCTCCGGATGTTTAGGTGGCGACTGAGATGAGAGAGTGCTGAGGCTTTTGTCCAAGTTGAAGCCGAAGAAAAAGACTTTTTCCTCTAACCTCTCTAAGGGTATAAAATTAGTTTAAATTTTTAAGGTGCAATTACGTGATAGGAGTTCAAAGCTTTGACCGATCATTTTGGATATCTGTTTGGACTTCTGCCAAGATCAACTGGACACTCGCCAGGATATTTTTCACATTGTCGGATGCTTTCTTCTTTAATGTGACAACTGTTTGGGTGAGCATTCCTATTTTCCTTTTGCAATACTACTTGTGGAAAAACTGTATCTGTTGTTAATTGGCATAAAAAAAAAGAGAGAGAGAAAAGGGAGAAAAGAAAAAGGATATAGGAATCTCCATTTCCTCTACTGCATTTCTGGGACCTCTGCCAAAGTATTTGGCAACTTGCCAACCTTCTGACCGCTAGTGATCTAGAGAAAAGAAAAGTGGAACTGATCTTGGCTGCCACTTTGTGGCTATTGGAATTATTGCAACGATGGAAGAGCTGAAGAGATTTTTTTTGGAAATACAAGAATTTTTAACAACGTTACAAATATCCCAAGAGGTGATGTTGAGATAAAAGGAAATCTTCTCAATTGTACAAAAAAAGCGCTTTGATAAACTCGATGCTTCTTTTAAGGAGATGGTGATTGATGTAGAATCCAAAACTGAACAGAATATACAAGAAATGCAACAAGTATATGAAAAATTTGAAAAATTTGAAACTGTGGATAAAAAGAAACAAATTTGGCCACTAAAGGAAGGAATATTTTTTTGAAGGATGGATGGATCCTGAATTAACTAAAATTGATTCTGAGGAAGAAGAAACAGTGAAGGTTGATTTGCAGGAAAAAACAGCCATTGGGAATAAATACTGACCTACAACAAATGCTACAATCACTGAAGGTAAAGCAAGAAATAGTGAAGATTGAAATACAGACTTTGAAGTGGGTTGATTTTCAACAAATAACACCAAGGAGAGAAAGATGGGCTGGAGATGTAAAGTTTAAAAATATTGATTTTCACCAAACCCTATTAAAACAAAAGCGGTTTGGAAGAGGTGCAAAAAAGAAATCTTAAAAAGGAATGGTATAAATGGGTCGGCATGTTTATTGTGGTAGGGAAAGGCTAAGGTATATGATTTTAACTGTGGAAGCTTTTCTACATTTAAATGTGTTGAATTATGAAGAGATTATAAGATTTAAACTGAACTAAGAAGGAGAAGAATAGGAGTGGAGTCCCCCCCCCCTTTTTTTTCCTCTCCTTTGTGGGTGATATAAGGGAAAATGAGAGATTCTTTTCTTTTTCTTTTTTTTATCTTAAAAATGAAAGACCAAAAGCTAAGTTGCATGACTCTTTTGTCTTTGAATTGCTATACTAGAAAATCACTATTATGGGAGTAGGAGGAGCTGTACTAAATAGATTTCTTTTTACAAGCGAGATATATTAAAGATTGTAAGGAGCTGGACTCTTATAAGGAGTTAATTATATGTGATTAAGTGAAGTGTAAGCTAGATGAAACTTCAATAAATTAGCTTAAAGAAAATTTGTTTAAAAGATATCATAGATAATTGTTGTCATTAAATAGATTAGATAAGATGTCCTTAAAGATGCTAAATGGATGTTAGACATGTGAACATAAATTGGGTTAAAAGTCTTTAGTTCTTTTTTAAGCTTGGAACTTTTCTTCTCTTTCACTTTCCTTTTTAGTGGATATTAGACTGGAATACTAGTAAGCAAGAAATGTATTTGATCGTATTTGTAACTATTATAATAAGGAGTTTATCTGTTTAATATTAGAAAAATGAAAAGATCTGGAATTGTGTAGAGTTGGTTAGACTGAAGCTACTATTGAAGAAGAAGATATTGACCTTTATCAAATTTGGAGAGTCTTTCTTTTAATATTGGTCAAGGAAAACGGGACTCTGTAAGAAATGGATGGACTGATCTTACCGTAGAAGGAGAAAGAAGATAGTGACTTCTATCAAATTTGGAACCTTTTTTTTTTTATTGGCTGGACAAACGGGACTTGGTTTAGATCTAAAAATGTTTTTTAAGATTCCATAAATGGATCTGAATATGATTACAGAATGTTAAAAGATATGTAGTAAGGGGCTGACTCAGTAGTTCTGATGTTTGTGATGATTGATGTTTTTAGTACTGTTTTAAAATTTAATAAAAAAGTATTGCAAAAAAAAAAAAGATAGAAAGAATGGTGTGTAGATGCTATGCTTTGTCCTCCCTCATTCTGCTGAAGGGTTCTTATAATACTTAATTGCTAACACAGGGTATGTATATCCCTTCTTGGCATGCAGAAAACTACAACAACAACAGCACCAGAGATCCTAGGAAATGCAGCTCTTCAGGACATGAGATTGCAACTAGGACATTACAAGGAGTCGTCATTCCAGGCACCATGCCCTGGGATATGTCATTTACCAGTGCCAGTGTCCATACTAAAAAGCAGAACATTACTGGACTGGGGCTAGGGAAACCTGATCACAGGCCGGTCTGTCCTATCCTGCAGGCTTGTTGTGAGGATAAAATAAAGAGAAGAGGAATCATGTACACCACCTTGGGTTCCTTGAAAGAAAGACAAATTTTAATGTAACAGATAAATAAATAAATATATAAATAATCGGGTGCTCTGGGAAACTACATGTACCAAAATTCCTAGTGCCTCGGGAAGCAGCTTTTATTTCAGCATTCAAGCTGCCAGAGAAGAAAGCATCAACCTCACCATCATCACTGCAGCTGCTGCTGCCAGCAAGGTTCTGGAGGAAGGAAAAGTAGCAGGCCAGGACTCGGCTCAGGGGCTCCCAGTGATGTCAGAGCTCTAATAAAACTGGACGTGGGGAGAAAGGGTTCTTTTTGTTATTTTTCTAGGAAATAAATTGTGTTGAGTGTCTTCTGAATTAAAGTGTGTCCAATACTGCTGCTTATGGGAGTGCAGAATATTGCTGCACTGAAATCCAGAGATCTCTGCAGCTATCACAACATCCCTTCTAGTACATTGACTTTGTATTTTCCAGAAAATCAATTCACCTGTGCTTTTGCAGTAGCCCATTAGAATCTGCCACTCCAAGAAAAAGAGGTGAAAGTCACATGTAACCTCTTGCAAGTGCCTGACCAGTCCTCTGCTTTAGGACTAGGTCTGGGAATTCTGTGCAACAGATAATACATGACTTCAGAATGAGTGAGCCAGCATAGGCACCTGGGAGGCAAAGGCAAAAGAACAAAACTGAGCCTAAAATAGACTTTTGAATTCTGGTCCATGAAACATTGTCTTGCCTCAGGTCAAGGTGCTGTTAACCAAAAACACATATTCATATCTCTATTTGTTCCTTCAGTTCTTGAGCTGTTCAAAGTATAAACAGTTCCTCCACCCCACACAAACAAAAGTATCCATTGATGTCCAACTCCAGGAATATTTACTAATTTAGGATTTCACTCATTCCATGTATTCTTTTACAGGGAGTGCACAGGGCTATCACTGGATAGAACAGCTGAAATTCCCCTTACATAGGCAGAATTCCACCCACTGAATTCTAGCCAACGAATGATGGAATTCCAGTTGTACTCATAATCCAAATAGGAACTGTTTAAAAGGGCTTAGTTGGCTTGCCAGAAATAGCCAAGACCAGCACTTATTTTGAGTTACACATTTCTGCAGTTTTCCTAACATTTTATTTTGGTGGTGTGATCTGACTGAATTGGGAATAAATTAAAAGAGCTATTGCATTCATTTAGTCAGGCAAACATGCAAGACAATATCATTAGTCCACTTTGAGGTTTTCAAAGTCATATTTAACTATGTAGGTCAATTATATGCATAATCTTAGATAAAGATTACATAAAGATATAGAAAGGCAATAACAGGATAGATTAACTTTGATACAGAAGTTATACTAGTGACTGCATAATTTGATAAATGTCCATGCACTGTATAAAATCATAACAAAAAGAAAAGCTAGCATTGCTCATTTTTCAGCTGCTTTCCAACGTAACTCACCTTACTCTATGAAAATACATCTTTTTCTGTAATCAAGGTAGCCACAATCACTTCTGAAATAACAGCTTTTACCACACTTTTGCAGGTATATGAATATATTCGCAAAAGAATCCTTTGATGTTTTATTCCTTAGTTGGGCCCTGGTATTCCATATAGTTCTTCAGCACAACAAAAAACCAGCCATAGCACAATAATCTTCTTTGTGGTCAATATACAGATTCAGCAACTCTGGTCTTCAGAAAGCATTGCTGGTTTCCACGAGTGCCAGGTAGTATGCTTTCTGCCTTCTCTGTCTAATACGAAAACACATACTAATTCTAAGCCCCTATGGAGCCCTTTGTATGGAGGTTGCTCATGAATGCTAATAACTTCAGAGCAAGTAGCACTCCTGGACCAAAGGAAAAGATAATCACTTCTTTTTAATGAGGAACATAATATTCTAAAAATAAACTACCCACTGTTATTCAAAGTGTGCCACATTCAAGTGCTACTTCAGGTTGCCTGCAATGGCCTTTTTGTCAGCCATACCAACAACAAATCCTGAGCTTGAAAAAAGCCCTCAAAACAGCCTTATTCATAAACTAACTAAAGTTGCAATTCTGTGCAAATTTGCATGGAGTAAGCCCTGCTCAACACAGTGGAACTCATGAGCAAAACAGCCTTTATTTAAACCAGACAGAGCACTTTAGTAGGACTAAACGGGGTTTAATGCACAAGAGCTTTTAATAGTTTGCCAATTCCAACAGCTGCTATTACATTCATGTCAGCAACTCTAGTAATTTGAGGGCCTAGTAATAGCGCATTCCCCATAGAATCTTATTACTTTCAAGGAGTGTTGAGCAATTTGAGATCAGTGCCATGAACTAGTACCAAAGTCCACCCAAATGTTGCATATTCCCAGCAAGTAATTAATGTAAATGATAACCAACCCGACAGCTGCTAAATGCTGCTGTTCTAAGGCTACATTATTACTGGCATGAAATTACTGGCTTCAAATGCCGGGAAAAACTCACCTGGACTTGACTCTCATTTCATGACATTGTGAGCATCAGAGGAACAGCATGGCAAGTACACCAGTTTGAATTATTAGGATAAGGAGGTTCAAGATGAGCATAGCCATGCTTGGCCTGCAGTGAAGAAGGCTACGCTTGCTTTGTTCCCGGAGAGCTACCACTGTTCCCCCCCTTTTCTTGGCTCAGGGCCCAAAACTACCTTGGAAGTAAATGAAAGCACAGGTAACAGATGCTCCCAAACCCGAGTGGAGTGGCTTTTTCTGACTATAAGGTACAGATTCCTCAACGGGAAAAATGTGCATTGTTTCCATTGAGGAACAGGATGTGGAGGCATGTTTTTGAGGTTTTGGGATGAAGGAGAGGTGGTGGCAGCCACTTAATCAGCATACAAAGTCTCAGCAATTGTTCACTTGGGATGCTCAAAACCACAAGGCACCATTCAAGGAGAGCCACGGGATGTTCATGTTTCCTTGCTCACCAACAGTATTTGTTTGCTGGATTAGAACAAGCTTCTTACACATGATGGCAGGCCTACATCCTCCAGGCATATGCCCACAGCATCTGGGCAATTTCTGGATTCCCCAACATGTGAACTATTCTTTAGTAAGAAGGAACAATAAGAAGGTGTTTCTCAGGGTCTTCAAGACTGACAATGTTAATATGGCATAAGTATTTTGGACTACGGGTTGCACCATCTGTTGCATAATAAAGTGAATTGCCGGTGCCGGCTCCAGCTTTCTGAGAGCCCTTGGGAAAGGTTCCCCCACTGAACCACTTCGTTACCTTTGGCCACCCTTGTCACCAGCTGCTATTGCTCCCCATTGTCCTCAGAATTGCTGCCTCTCCCTTCTCAACAGGCAGAGAGCCTGTGCGCAAAGAGGGAATGGCACGTGCTGCTCCTCCTTCATGCCACTGTTATTGCTGTGGCCAGAGCCACAGGCAAGCAAACAAGCAGGCTGCGAGGAGGAAGAGGACACACCACCCCATCGAAGGCCCTCTGCTACTGTGTGGCAAAGGCTGTCCCAGCGATGCTTGCCCCTGATGTCAGCCCTATGAACTGCAGACTATGGAAACAGATGCCATGTTTTACTTATTTATCAACTGCATTTCTACCTGTCCCTTTGACAAAAGTTGTGTTAGCCTTTAAGGTGACATAAGACTCTCCATTATTTTTGCTGCAATGCACCAGCATGGCTCTTCCTCTGAAAATTAGCAGGGAGACAGACAGACTTTAGTGGTAGATGTGCTTTGAATACATTTGCCATTCTGACACGTATGTTTTCAGAATAAGAAGAGTGTTCATATACCTTTCATGACACTTAGATTGTGAGTATATCTATACTTTTAGTTTCTTCTAAAATGTGAATCATCTAATGTTCAGTGTTTAACCTTTATCTTTGTCTGCATGATGGCTAATTGCAGTGATAATTGGCTCAACTCCAAAAGTTGATGGACCCTATTATAAGAGGTCTTGCTTTACCAGGCGTAATCATTGTAAAAATACACAGTTAAAATACTAATCACACAACATAACTGTGCTACGTTTTCACAAAAGATTGAAACAGTAGATATCACAGTTATGGGCAACTTTATAAGAAAATAGACTGACTATATAACATAAGCAAACTATCAGTCCTAGTTCACAATGGTTACTAAGATTCAGTCTCAAAGCATTATTCTATCTATCCAATGAAATCTTATTTTAAGTAAGAGGAGAGGAGAATGCGATGAAAATTCTGTTTCATGCCTTGTTCAACTTTGATGCCAAGTTCTGCTATATTTATTGCTAATTCAACGAATATGTTGTCTTAATCTTATACTCAAAGTTCATTATAAAAGGGAAGAATCCTGTAATTAGTACACTCATACTTCCCTGACATAGGAATGGAAAAGCTGCCTGTTGCTGGGAGCAAGAGTGATGGCGGGCATGGGCAGGCGTTCCCTACAGATGCACACCATGCTAATTTTGCTGTTTCAGATTCAGAAGAAGAAACCGAGGGTCTAGGGTTGTTCAAAGTCCTGAGAGGCAAGGTAGGAAATGGAGATGGGAGAGATTAGTTCAAGAGTAGACGTGGAGGGGGTTCAGAACAGTATGGAGATACAGGGAACAATATGGAGATACAGGAAGTGGGAGGGGCCACTGAGACTGGGAAGTCCTCCAACAGAGATCAGCCGCTTCCCTGGGAGAAATCCCCTGTTGCTAGGTGGTAGCAGCAGTGAGAAGTACAAACGGTTGACAAATGTGTGGAGAAAAGACACATGCACTTGCACAGTGCCTCTCCCCAAGGCTTGGGTCACAAGTGGGTTCATAAGGAGCATTTTCAGGAAATGACCGTCAGGTTGGGGTCACCAAACTGCTTTCTGCATACTCAGAGACTGGACTGGATGATTTATGTGTAAAAACAATAAAGAGATTTTGCACAGGATGGCGAAAGGCTGGTAATGATTGGAGGGAAGAAACAAGGCTCACAGTACCTGCGGCCTTTAAGATGCTGCATATTGTGCACACACAGAGGGAAAAGTGACCAGAAGGGCCATGATCTGTTGAAAGATGTGACAGGAACTGGAGTTCAGATGGTGAAGACGAAGCAGTTTTGGAATGTCAGCAAGTGATCATGTAATATATCAAATCAAGGTCAGAGAATATCTGCAGTTCAGCCGCCGCTGCCAACCAACCATCTCTTGGGAACAGAGAGATAGCCCAGCAAGGAAACTGGGGGTGGAAGATGATGAGAACCCCGATCTGCCAATGGGAGAACGGGAGGCGGGCTCAGGGTCTGCCCAGGGCGTGCACCAAGAGCTGAATAGTCTGTCAGATGTAGAGTTGCCAGCCGCTAGGAGACTCCATTGCCAGAGCTGCGGGAGGGGTGCTCCTTCAGAGCTGAGGACGAAGAAAGTCTCTTAGATGGGACGAAGAATAAGGGGAGGGCTCAGCGAGGGTTCAACTCTTCATTCTGGGTGAACTCAGATGTTTGACAATAAGGATAACTAACAATAAAGCATTAAGAAAAGGAACTCTGAAGCAGCATGTTTTCCCAGGAGAAGGACTGCACCTCACTTCCATCAGCCCCAGGCTAAATGATCCATGGTCAGGTATGATGAGAACTGAAGTCCATGCAAATTGACATATGTGAAATTTGAAAATCGACAAAACTCAATTATTTTATGGTAATACCCAATTAGAACAGTTTTATTTTAAAATATGCTGTTAGTTTCATCCAGTTAATGAATGATACTTAAATCACATATTATACCATTACTGGAAAACTACCTTTCCCTTTTAGTTATTACTTAATTTTTCATTTGTACAAATTCAAGGCAGAAGAAAGCTTGACATTATTGGAAATTAATCTAGTGAGTGCATGCTTCTATGGGCCTGAAGAAATAGAAAGATGGGATACGATAAATGAGCCAAGGAACATCTGCAGCCTTCCAGACACATAATTTAGGATAATCACAATTTTTTTATGTCAACAATAATTTTGAAAAATTAGATTTAATCTGCTGCAAATTTGGTTTTAATAGAACAAAACTTGTGCAGCATCAGACTAGAAGTTGCATTCCTCTGTTGGTTTCCATTTTCATGTTTTCCATTTCCACACAAGAGCAAAACCACACTACTTTCAAATAGGATTTCATGAATATGGATGCACTGGATTTTGAAATGAGGAAAATAATAAATTTGTATGCTGATACCCTGTCCCCATCCTCCCCACACACACAAATGCCAAAAAGAAACGTCTTCATCCTGAACATGCGCATGCGAGTGCCCCATGCTTGCAAGTCACACAAGACTGGGACACTGCACAGGAGTGCTTACCGTCCTCATACTGCTGGCAAAGAATTACAGCAGAAAGCATGATACACTTGGAAGCTCACAGCTAATGGGGCTGTCAATTAACCTGAAAGAGTTACTAGATGAAAGAAGAGTGAATTGACTATGGATAACTGAGCCCAATTCTGTTCGCCACAATGCACAGGATTCATTTAGTATTAGTATCAATGTTAGTGTTAGTACATCACATTTATATCCTTCCTTTTGACTTGCTGAGGAACCCACAGCGGCTTACATAGCTCCATTTTATCCTCATAGCAACAGCCTTGTAACTGAGGTTGCTCTGGGAGCCTGTGACTGGCCCCAAGTCACCCAGTAGGCTTCATGGCTGAGTGAGGACTAGAACCTCACTGATTCCCTGAGTCCCACTTTGCAGTCTTAATCATCACACCACACTAGTTCTGAATTTAGCCGATTCTGGACCTGGGTTTGCAGTTTAAAGGGCAGGAAAGACGTATAGGCTGAGGAGCCACCAAGAAAGAGACTCTGGTGCCAGGTAGCAGTCTTTTCCTCAATGGTGATGGCTGCCTGAGCTCCCTGCTTCATCAGCTGCTTGTCAGCCTATCTTTTAAGCAAAGAGGAAGGTTCTCCCCTCAGACGAGGAAGGGAATATACAGGAGAGAGGGAATTGGCCTCAAAGGAGGTGACTGCCCTTCCTCCATGTCCCATCCTCCCCCACAAAGTATTACCCAGGTATTCACATGTAGACATACACTGTAAGATTATGTATATGACTAGATGTTAGAGGCAGAAAGGTTTCAGTATTACAAGAATTGCTATTAACTGTAATGAACACAGATACATTCTCCAATTTTTAATTACCTTTTGCACCTTCAGTCAATGTGTGCGAAGTAATAAGGATAGGTCAAATCACACAGTACCAAATTCCATTTCCAGCTAGATTAGAGCTGCACCCAATTGCACATTCTGTGGGAGGCAATGCAATGCAGGCAGGCAGCCTTACAAAGGGTGTGTTACTATACACTTTGATGCAGAATTAAGTCTCCATGTGCTCAACAGGGCTTACTCTCAGATACAACTGCAAAGGAGTGCAATCTCAGATGCAAAATTTGGTTGTAGATCCAATTACAGCTGTTTTTCTATAGGACTGCACAGATAATTTTGGTGCTGCAAAGTAATGAGCACCTTCCATAAGCATCATCCTTAATAGCCAGGAATGTTTTAATCACGCTGTCTTTCCTGTGCGTGCACACTCTGTCCCTCGCTCCGCTAATCATTGAGGCCCCTCATAGAAGCATCTTGCATAAGAAATCAAACCACACAATAGAGGCAGGTAACTCCATGGTGGAAGGACACTTAGAGTCCTTCTTTTTTACTACTCTCCCCACAATAACTGTTGCTTCTTTGTGCCTGTGCATTTTTTACATTAGCACAAGTTTCAACAAGGCCCCTGTGTCTGATTTTAGGATCTGCATCTACGAGTGCACAGTCTTTTCAGCCCCAAGGGCTGCATTCTTTGTATGCTGAGCCAGGGATCTCATTGGTGCATGTGCTTCCCTTCACATCCATGCACAATTGCACATACGCTAAGACTTGGAGGTTGGTTCCACAATTGCTTCTTTTCTTCATGCAAACTGTGTGCACACTTCTCCTAGGTCTGCAGTCACATTTTTCCGTCATTACAGAATTCATAAGAATTCTGGGATTTTTCCTAGTCAGTTACAGCAGTTGATGCTTGTTAGCCCCAATCAACCAGCTTAGACGGTATACACACAAGAATATATTCTGGAACAGTTTGTAAGAGATTTTCTTTCCAAAATAAATCAGATTCTATCTGTTATTAGGCAAACAGTGTTGGCACTAAAAGTAGCAACCTTTCAAATAGAACTGAAATATTTTTTCCCTGCCAGGAGAGCAAAGGCTGCGAAAATTGTAACTTTACCATTCTAGCATTGCTAGACAGAAAATAGGCATCTATCATTAACTTGATTATTCACAGTAAGTTAGTAGACTGTGTGCATGTGAGTCTGTTTTTCTACCTATCAACATAAACACATACATGCTACCTGTATTTGTATGCAAACTTTTTTTTCTTGTTTGGAATTACCTGGTGCTAAACATAAAGAAGGACAGCTACTCTGTATGTATGAGTGGGAGCTCATGTGTCTGTCTCCTATTAGGATACCCAAAGGTAATAGAACTAAGGGGTATTAGGGAAAATAACCTTCACACAAAGTTAAATATGGGGGAAATATAAAATAAACACATAATGGCTATTCCATCCCCCTGATTTTATTTAGATCAGTTACCAAGCAACCATAAACAGAAGCTAGGACATCGCTCAGCCCGCAAGCTAGTAAAAGAATGATCACTGGGATTACTGGGATAAATACACAAGGGAAGGAAGCTAACCTTTACCTCACATCAGCAACAGTATGCCTTCTCCTTTTCTTGTCTTCCATATTCACTTTTTTTCCACTGTGCCCCGTCTTGTCATCTAATTCCCATGATATCCTTCTTTCTTTTTTCCCATCAGTTTTGCAGATCTCTAAGGACTTTGACCTTTCCATAGCCAAAACATGCAGGCATGCAAAATTAAATGTAGATAACTCAAAATGAATATAAGGAACTCCAGGTACTAACTCTATATTTGCATGAGATTTTGTAACACTAGCAAAGAAAAATAATGAAAACAGAAAGAACCACCAAATCTGGATTTCAGAACCAAATGCTATCTGATAAAGAACAAGAACCGTATCTTGTTACTTCTACAAAGAAAAAGAAATCATTTGTTTTCTTTTTCAAGTTTTTAGTATCAAAACTGAACGGTGACTATGCATTGTTTCAAGAATTTTGACATATAACTGAATAAGAACCCTTCAAACAAACCATTGAGATTGACCTATTGAACAGGGACAATCCAAAATTTATTAACTTTCCCAGATGCAGAGCATAATTTGTCAAGAACTATTGATTTTTGTGTATTTTTCACCATGTAAACTGCCATGCTAATACCAAATTTCCTAATCATGAACTTTAGTTAATTCAAAGTAAACAATCTGATAGTAATAGAAAATAAATTCATGTGCTAATACCTTGTAAAATAAAAAACCCAATGGAATAATAATGATAATGAACATCTTGTTACAGAATACTGAAACATTTTAAATACTTTTATGTAGTTCATATATTAATCTTGGGAGAAATACAGTCTTGAAAGGTATGAAACAGGTATGTTCTTTAAACAGAAAGATCTTGTGAGAGAAAATGTTCCATCAGTATTACAAGTTATATTCAAGACTCTTTCAACTCCCTTTTTGTCTTGAAAGAGAGCTATCACTGATGGTACAGGTACCTCTCTCTAAGCTGTTGCATTATGCTTCTAAAAAGGAACCAAATACTATACTCACTTAAGCTGTCCTACGGCTATGAGATCAATTCCACTTTCATATGAGCAAACCCATTGATGCCTATGAAGCTTCAGTGAGACTGCCCTGAGTGAATGAACTGTGGATTGCAGCTGAACAGCTTGGATAGCACAAGCTGCAGTATCAAAAGGAGTGCTTAGGATGGGGTACATCCCTTAAGATACTCGCTCAGCCTCATGGTGCTGCAAGGGGGTGTGAAACACCCTGAGTCTACAGGCAAAAACGACGGAAAGATCATGATCAGTACAGAATCAGGAAGCGATATACTGAGTTAGTATGTGGTATCCATCTGTACCAGCTTGTCCTAGACTAGTATCCGACTAATGCGTTGGATGGGAGTTGCCATCATGTTTGGGAATGATGGAAGTTGCTGTCCGACACATCTGGAAGGCACTAGGTTGGGAAAGAGTGATTTCTGCACAATGTATTTGGCAGTAGTGATACATTACCATGATGAAACTGAAATAAAAAAGCACAGCAAGGTAGGCTTGCTATGTTGGCCATACTGGGAAACGTGCTTTGCCCTCTGTACCTGCTACAGTATGTGCACCTACAGAAACAGGGTTGTGTATATTCTTTCCAGGCTGCCCCATCACCGATCCATGGGTAGCTACTGCTTGTGCGGGGCACAGAGGCAGTCCTGGGACCCCAGAGAGCTGCAGGGGATGAGAGACAACACTCCCCATAGCACAACGTCCCCACTACGAGAGCTGCTTCAGACATGGCACCCCATACTAGGAATGACTGGCAAAGAGTCATCATTTATAAAAATGAAGTTAATGATAATAAATATGGGCATTGTATTGCTTTTTAATGTTCTTTAAAATTAATTTTCAATTCTTAATGTTTTTAATCTATTGTATTTTATTGTTTTTTATACTTTGTTGTAAACTGCCCAGACAGCTTCAGCTACAGGTGGAATAGAAATTAATTAAATAAATGAATAAAGTATGATCACCACCTGGAAGCCTGCTGCAGCTTTGGAACATTGCAGCTACCTTGTGCCTACCCACTGCTTCGGCTGTTGCAAGCTTTCATGCAGATGGCGCCACAGAAAAGCATGCTGCATTTTTAGTGCAGTTCGATCCACTGCTTGACAACGGGGCCTCTGTCACTGAACATGCACATTTCAACATTAAAATTTACATGCATTAACATTTGGCTCCACTCTGTCCAAAACAGTCCCACCTCCCATTTAAAGGGAAGAGAGCCAGGGTGTCAGGGAAAAGATCTTATTGCTTTCTTTCCTAGGGGAGAGAGAGATTGAGGGAAAGACCTGCAAAGTTAATAACGGTAACACACTGTGTAAGTTATAAAGCACCACACAGCTTGGGACCATGATACCTGATGGAACACTTCTCCCAACATTCCTCCACCTAGAGACTACAATCAAGCGCTGGCGCCTTCCTCCAACTATCACCTCCGAGGGAGCCTTGGATGGTGGCAACAAGGAGAAGAGCCTGTTCAGTGGTGGACCCCAGGTGCAGAATGAACTCCTCACTGAGGCCTGCCTGGTGCCAACTTAACTATATTTACAGTGCCAGGTAAAGACAGTCCTCTTCTGCAGAACATTTAATTTGTTACTAGGGCCTGCTAATTATTAGACAGTATTGAGTAGTGTTTTCTTTACTTAGTATATTTTTCTGTTTTAAATTTGGTTTCAAATTGTTAACTTTAATGATGTTTTCATATGTTTCGATGGTGCATTTTACATTGTTTTAAAATATGCTATTGTGAACCACCCAGAGAACTTTGGCTGTTGGGTGGTATGGAAATCAAATAGAAAGATAGATAGATAGCTGTAGCCATATTTACTTGGGACCAAACAATGACTGACTGTTATCCAAGTTTTCATGTGTCCTTCCTAACCATGGCTGAACTGCTTTGATGTCACAGAAATCTATAAGTCAGAAAAGTGAGATGTGATGAAAAGGAACTCTTTCAGAAATACTTTAAAATTAGGGAGCGATCTCATGTATTTTTAGAAAGAGAACACACTTACTATTCCCATGCTGTCCGGTGAATATGAGGTGTTGTATTTTTTTTCCTACACAGATGTATAGGACTGCACTTCTCAATAAGGGCCTAAACAATTAAGCTGTAGTCTTATGCAGACACAGCTGCAGTTTGTACATTTAATATGGAACCTCTAAATCCAGAGGCAGCTTTGCTAATAACTCATAGTAGAATGGATACCTGCCATGTGTAAAATAATTCATTGCTGTTAAAGTAGTATTTATGCCCAGATGTTTGTTGCAAACCTAAAAACTGAGTTAATTGTTCATCTTTTTCTAAGAGCAAGGATGGAATAGCACCTGTTCATGGGATTGTTTAGGTTTCTGAATAATGTGTTCCCTGCAGGAAGACAGGCCAAACCCTTTGTCAAAAAAATTAACATTATGTTGATTCAGAAAACCATTTAAGGTGATAACTGATATTATATTATTTGGAGGGAGGGGCTGTGTTGAGGATTCAGCTCCACCATCTCTTGGAAACATATACAACTTGGGTATTATCTGCTGGTGAGTTGCCATGCATAGGGAAGAATGTGGCTGCATATCAAACACTGAAGTATCCAGTTATCACAGCATACAAAATCAACACTGCTTCATGGTGGTACCACCATGTCAATCACATCTTTCAGTGGTTGGCTGATTTGACTGAGTCTGATAGTTAGATTAAGTGACCCAGGTGCATGGAAGAGGACATATTGACTGCCTTTATCAGTATCACATTAAAAGCTGATCTACTTTTCTTGAATGCAACAACATATCTGGCAACTATGGTGTGCTACCACCTAGAAAAATTTTACAAAAGAAAACTAAACAGGTAAACCTAGGTGATAGAAAGCCACAATCTCAATTTAAGGTAAATACATGGCTTTTATATGATGTGTTATATTGCATTTGTATAGTTTTAACCACCCTAGGGGCTTTGTCTATGGGGCAGAATATGCACATGTGCAGATATGCAAATGTCTGTCTGTCTATATGATATTCACAAGCACTTTTGCAACATCCAAAAAAAATAAAATAAAATAAAAATCAAAGCTACTTCATGAGAGGAAAAAAAAAGTTACCCTGAACTGATTGGGCTTCCAAAACGAAATCACATTCTGATGGAGCTGACATGGGCAAAAGTGGTACATAGCAAAGAACCTGTACTTGCTGCTCCTGCCAGGGAGTGTTCAGCGGGATGCTCTGCCCCACTGAATTGGCAGGGCTGGGGGACACAGAAGAGAAGCAGCTGTGGGCCTGTACGTAGGCGGGCAGGGCTGGATACTCCCCATATCCTGCAAAGGGAACTGCTCCTGTCCAGCCTGGCCTTTGCAGTCATTGGCGTGCACTGTGAAGACAGCCTGTGAGCGCTGTCACCATGAACCTAGATATGCGATGTCTGTTTTCCACCAGTGCTCCTGCCTGGATGAGGTAATGCCCAGGCGACCCAACCACACTCAGGTGCACAGGGAAAGGGACAAACTGCACAGATCCTAATCCTTCCCATGGTACTCACTGTAGGTGAAAGATCCATGCAAGTGTTTGCATGCTTGGGCTCTTTCAACAATGCCTCATACATAGGAATTGCTCATAGGACAGTGGCCCCCATGTGACAAAGGCCCTAAAGATATGCCAGAAAAAGGGGGAAGCATCTCCTGAAGCCGTTTTTGTACTGCATGTATACAAATACAAATATTCCATATGGTTATCTAAATTGTATCACTATTGACCTAGTCTGGAGTAACAGCAGGCCTTACCAAATGGTTAATTAAGAAGGGCTTCAAACGTAACCATCTTTTCTTTTTCTTTTTTTTTTTAGAATTAGATTTTAGTCGTGTTCCTGAAACCTTGATTCCCAGGTCTGACTTCGTAAGGTTTTACATACTGTAGATTTCTACAGAGTAACTACTCAGTCATGACTTAATTTCTTCCTTATGCTAAAAGGACTTTATTGGTACAATTTTTTCAATCATCCACTCTATGAATGTTTGTATCTCTACAACTGACCCAAAATTTACTGCTGCTCAGATTAAATTTTGCTGGTTTATTACTCCCCACCCCACACAAACTATAATTCCAAATCTTGTTTTTGCCCCTTTTTTCAGGGGGTTCAGCTAAAAATTATCATTGCTCTGTATAATATATCTGGCTGCGGTTGTTCAAGTTCCAGCAAGAAGACGGGACTGTTTTGAAGCTATATTGCAAACTCACCTGATTCTGCCCCTGGGGCGCTCTGATTGCTCTGACATAAGGCTTGTGCTGCTGAGGCGAGAGGCACTGCTGGTGCGGGAAAGAGCTGACACATCACTGACATCACTATCTGATGATTTGGCAGAGACGTTATCACAACTTCTGTACTGATCTCTTTGTATGTTATACTAAAGATTAAAAGAGAAAATGTGAGTTCCCTTGACATAGTGACAAACAGTTAGTTGCATAATCTTACAAACAACAGCTGTGAGACTGATAACTGCAGAATGTCAACAATTATTCTTATTCTTAATATGTATTTTTATGTATTCTCTTGGGTAGAAACTGAAATAGGAATAGATAGTTTAATGAATCTTGACTTGTTTAGGAAATATTGAGAGGCCAAACATAACAATAACTTAGAAAGGAGAAAATAAATAAAAGCATTATTTGGAAATTATTTAAATTCCAAGCAGTTCTCTTCTCACAAAGGACCCTATGAAGTCACTATGGCTTAAAAAAATAGCAAGGCGGATAGCAATGGGCCAAGCTATCCTGAGACTCTGATGAAAGGATGGGGTAGAAAAGCGTTTAATCAATCAGTCAGTCAGTCAGTCAGTGAATCAAATCATTGGACAATATATGCCCATTCTTACTAGCATTATCCTGGTATTCTTTATTTAAGTTTGAAAACAAAAATATTTCATCATACTGATAACTTTCAAAGGTGACATTAATTGAAGAAATACAATTGAGTGTGTTAAGTGATTATTAAAATTATTTTTGCCTTTTTTGAAAGAGTCAAACTACACATTATGCTAAATACCTAAGTTGTAGCTGAAGCAAGTCTTTTTTTAAGTTTTTTTAATTTTAATGACCACTGTGTTCAGCAGCATAGGGTTAAATATTCTCCAGTTTTATTCCCTGAAGCTCTCTCCTGTGATGAGGGGGTTAAAAAGCAGGGGGGATAACTGTTGGCATCATCTTACATGTGAGTTCTCATCTGCAGCTAGTTGGCCCCATGTGATCAGAAAGTTTCATTAGATGGACCTTTGGTCTGATCCAGCATGGCTTGTCTTATGTTTTTAAGCACTGTGTGGTCAACATAATGTATACTTGGGCCCTATAGATGCTTGTACGTCTTATGATGCCTAACACCCATGGTCCACAGGAACTCAGCTGCTCTGAATGCTCATTGCTACTAGCCAAAAAACTTAGCAGATTTAACACTGCTGGCTTTGTATGCGTAATGCAACACCAGTGAAAAGAGAACAAATCCTGGCTCTAGTTGGGCCATCTCTACTTCTGTGAGGGAGACCCAATCCCACTTTTAGTTTGGCACTAGCATTTTTGGGGTGGGGAGCAGATTGCGTGGCTCAGCTTAAAGTGGAAGAATTCATATCATTCCACGTGATTTCATAATCACCTGAAATTAACCTGAAGACTAAATAAATAAATATTTATTTATTTAAAAAACTGACTAATTCAATCATCCAACATGCCAATTTGGGAATCAACCACAGTCAAATGAAGTGCGCTACCTGTCAAGTAGCCCATGCTGGCATTTGTGAAACACCGCCAGGGTTTCAAGAGCACCAGACTGTTTGTGCAAAAGTTTGTAGAACAAGAAGTAAACAGTAGGCGGCGGGGTGGAAAATAATTCATCTTATTTCTTACTAAAAGAAATCTCCATAATGGAATAGAGAGCAGTATATCCATCTTGTGAATAAAATAAATAAAATCAATAGGCGTGATGGTAGAAATAATCTCAAATGCCATATGCCTGCCACTATGCTCTACTACTAGAAATTTCTACTAGAAATTAGGGAAGATGTATTAAATATCAACTGCATCACTTAGATTTGTGAATCCACCAATCTCATATTCATACATGGACGTTGCCTAAGCACATTAGTAAAAGGAGCATTTGTGATTTCTCATACCACAGTTTGTATCTGTATGCTATTATTCAGCTGTTATAGCTTCTATCCAAGAACTGCTGGATGGGAAATATTTCTACCTGGACAGACTCAGCTACGATCTCTGTGATTCCATTTAAAGAGCATATGATGCCTCTGTTTATTTGAAAGACAAATCAGAGAGTTAATGCTTCTCTATTCTGTATTTCCTTCTATATGCTACTATGCTTAAGTTGTTACTAAAGCTAGCAGGCAGATTGTTTCCCTGTGTGAGAGTCCCAGGTAAAACAACAACAGCTTTCTAAACCAGTAGCTATCTCTGTTGGAACTTACCATCAGACTAAGCACTCTTTCTTTACTATTCTAGATGGTGACCTGTGATCTCCTGTATCAGAGACGCTGTGCTGTGCCTCTGTGTACCAGTTGCTGGGAAACAAGTCCAGCAAAGGGTGTTGCATTTGTGCCTTTCCTCGTGGCCCAGCCAGGGCAACTGACTGGCCACTATGGAACAGAATGCAGGGCAAGATGAGTATTTGGACTGACCCCTTTCATCTTCATAAACTTATCTTTATCTGTGTATTATCTTTATCTAAATAATTCAGGCTTAGCCAAATAAACATAAGACAAACCATGCAGGATCTGCGGCTGACATACAAAGCCTTGAATAACTTGGGACCAGGATAACCAACAAGCTTCCTTCCCTTGCATCCACCCAGTCAACCCACGAGATCTTCAGAAAAGCAACCAATAGAATGCCACTGGGTAATATCACAAAATCATAGTTGCACATTAGCAGAACCCAACATCTGAAAAGTCTTCCACGGAGTGTGGTGTCACCAATATGCAGTGCCTCTATTTCTCCATTCCATCAGAAATAGGAATTGCTGTGATTGGGCCAATGACTAGAGGCAGATGTGTGCTCTATGAAGGCCAATAAAGTGAAGTTAAATCCTGGTAAAACAGAGACTCTTGAAGGTGATTCTCAAATCTGCGAACTAGGCAGGCAGCCTGCTCTGCACAAGGTACCACTTTGCCTGTCAGAACAGGTATGCAGTCTGAGGGAACTCCTCAGTTACCGTCACTAGTGATCCAGGTGGTCTCAGTGGAAATGTGTGCTTATTGCTCACTTATGTGCTCATTTGCAGCCATTTCTGGGCCTGGATAAAATGACAGCACTAGGTCATATTCTGGTAATGTCTTGACCAGACTATTGCAAAGCTCTCTGTGCAAGGTTTCTGTTTTACATGGTTTAGAAGCTGCTGCTGCTTTGTGTTGATGGGAACAGTGAAATCTAAGTAGATTGTCTTTCTTAAATCTTCACTTACAGTGAACTTGGAGGTCCAATTCAAGGTGTCAGTACTAGTGTACAAAGCCCTAAATGTACGACCCACATACTTGAAGGACTGCCTTATCCACTAGTGACCTCTCTGAAATTTTAAGAGCATCTTAGGAGACTTTGCTTGTGGTGCTTTTGGGGCATGTGGTTGATAGGACCACCATACACAGCAGGGGCTTTTTGGTGGCAGCAACTAAACTATGGGGTTTCCCTCCAATACAGATTTGGTTGTCACCAACCTGTTGCTGTTAGATTTATTTATTTGTGCAGGCTTCTGGGATACAGGCAAGTGCTTTATCTGATTTTCTGATCAACTGTATTGATGGTTCTATTGTGTATGTCAGGGGTGGCCAGACTTGCTCAACAGAAGAGCCACATACAGTAAAGATGATGTTTGAGAGCTGCAACTGAACACAGCATAGTTTCTGTGGGGTGGCTTATTTTTCCTGAACAAGCCACCCTGGAAATCCATGCCTTGTTTTTGGTCTGACATCCAAACCCACCACAGCGATGTCAACATGAGTTGTCAGGAATAGCTAAAAAGCCACCAGACAAGCCCAACAAAACACCACCCTGTCTTGTTAGTACCTAGGGAAAAACCCTACTGTCATCCTTTATCCCTTTATGCCATGTTCCTACAAATCAGGTGGAAAGAACATTGGAGAGTGCCCTAAGTATGTGCTTAACTTTTTAATGAATCATGGTTGCTTTTAGTCTTGGCAGCAGCAAATTTACTTACTTCAGGAGTAGGTGAAATAATCTTTTTAGAAAGGGTGCTTTCTAGTAAGAGTGACAAAAAGAGGATAAATTGGCAAGAACATTGACAAGAGGAGGATATCAGTATGCCTGGCTAACTCATGGGCAGGCAGTCTAGCACCCTTGTGTTTCTGTGTTTGTAAGAGCTCAGAAAATTAATTCCATTTAGCAAATTGATGCATGAGGCTTGGGAAGAGGTCCCTCAGGGGCCAGCAAGCACACTGGATTAATTGCAGCAAATACGCTAGCAGAGGGACCAAGAAATGAGTTCTGCTACAAATGTGTGTGGGATACATGCTGGGAGCCAGTGGGAGGAAGGGAAAAGCGAGTCACAGCAAGCCACAGAGCACCCAATTGTCTGTTGGGTTAGAGAGCTATGGGGGTTATTCTTACATTTATCATGATGTCCAGTATGAGAAATGCATGATTTAAGCCCCAGGTTTGTGCCGATTTCTTTAAAATGATGTTTTTCAGCAGGAAGTTAGTGATACTTTTTTATTCATTCAGGTCTATTCTGATATGTCTCTGATACGTATTAGAAGTCCTCCTCAACATACCCTTTACACCCGAGGGTACTTCGGGAGTTGGCAGGGGTTCTCTCACACCTGCTGGCCTCCATTTTTGAGGCCTTGTGGAGAACGGGTAAAGTTCCAGAGGACTGGAGGGCAGCATCAGTGGTCCCAATTTTCAAAAAGGGTAGTAGAAGGGACATGGGGAATTACAGACCTGTTAGCCTTACGTCCATTGTAGGAAAAACAATGGAAAGGCTCATAATAGAGAGAGATCTAGCAATGCTAGATAGGGAAGGGAGGCTGGAAGCCACACAACATGGCTTCCACAAAAACAGGTCCTGTCAGATGAACCTTTATGGAATTCTAAGACACAGTTTCAAGGTGGCTAAATGGAGGGGACACGGTGGATATGGTTTACCTAGATTTCAGCAAGGCCTTTGACAAAGTGCCCCATGATATCCTGGTTGAGAAGTTGAGGAACTTTGGGATAGACTGATGCACTATCTGATGAATTAGGGCATGGCTGACAAACTGAAAGCTGAGTGTTACTATTAATGGGGAATCATCAGGATGGTGGCCAGTGACAAGTGGGGTCCCCCAGGACTCTGTCCTAGGACCAATCTTGTTCAATCTTTTCAGCAATTGAAAGAGCGCGTGACCAGTTTGCTGATCAAATTCACAGATGATACTAAAATGGGGGGTGATGGCCACAGCTGAGAAGCAGGTATTTCAGATCCAGAAGGAAGTTGGTGGGGGATAACAGGATAGCGTTAAATGAGGATAAGGGAATGGGTATCATAAGTGCAGGTTAGAAGACATGTGGCTGGAGAACAGCACTTGTGAAAGGGATCTTGGGGTACTAATTGACTGCAGGCTAAACATGAGTCAGGAGTGTGATGTGACAGTCAAGAGGGTGAACACGGCCCTTGGTTGCATAGCCAGAAGCATGGCTTCTAGATCGAGAGAGGCATTACTGCCACTCTATACAACTCTGGTACTCCCACAACTGGATTATTGTGTTTAGTTCTGGGCTCCATATTACAGGAAGGATATAGCCAGGTTGGAATCAGTGCAGTATAGGGCCACAAGGATGGTGGCCGGATTGCAGGGAAGGCCGTATGGAGCGAGACTGAGGGAGCTGGGTCTTTCCAGCTGAGGGGATCTGTTGGTGACATATAGTTACATGAGGGGGTGCCACAAGAAGGTGGGTAGAGGCCTCTTTCCCCCTGCTGGGGAGGGCAGAATGCATTCCAATGCAGCAAAGCTCAGGGAACCAAGGTTCAATTTGGATGCCAGGAAGTTAGGACCCCAAATTATGGAATAGGCTTCCATGGGGAATGGTGGAAGCCCCACTGGTGAGGGTGTCCAAGGACAGGCTGGACATGCACATGGTAGGTATTTCATGAGCAGAGCCTGCAGGAGCCAGGGGTCAAACTAGTTGGCCTGGGAGGCCCCTTCTGACTTGTTCTGTTTCTATTTCTACAAGGAGTTGCATAGTTAATTTAATTGTATTACTGAAGGGAATACACATGAAGCAAAACAAAAATTTAAAGCATTTTAGTTAATTGCCTTTTCCTAAAACTTGTTCTGACTGTGCATATTGGTTGTGCTCGTACAAAGTGCCAAATCGAGGCTTATATTGACCATGCTTTGCCTGGTGGCTTTTTAACCTTGCATCGTAGCACATCTGAACAAACAAACTGCAGCTTGTTCTCCGTTTCTGATTTGTTTCCCCTCTGCCAATTTTGCCACTTTTCAAAGTAGGGTTGCTTATCCTGGACTTCTTTGCATCATATTCCTAGGGCACTATTTGGTTCCCAGTGTTGTTTAACATCCTCCGTGTTGATAACACGGTCTATGAAGATGAAGATGAAAGCTGATGAGACAAGTACCCTATAGCTGGGTGTGTTCAAGCTCTGGAAATTTTGGTTGCACTAGTTCTGAAGGATCAGGCACATAGTTTGGGGGCACTCCTGCCTGCATGCTTGTACTGAAGGCTCATATCATCTCAGTGGCCCTGAATGTCAATTTCCAGCATTCTTGGGCAGGGGTAACCTAGCCACTGTGAGCCATGCGCTGATCACCTTATGAGTAGACTGCTGTATTGTGCTCCATGTAGGACAGGCCTTGAACCAGTTTTGAAGCAGCAGTAAAATGCAAACTTGAAAACTGCAACTACAATGCTCAGTGGAGCACCTAGTTATACATATATTACACTTGCACTGAAAAAAACTGCAGTGTTCTGTTAGCTATCTGGACATGTTCATGGTTCTGTGGCTGACACACAAAGCCTTGAATAACTTGGGACCAGGATAATCAGCAAGCGACCATCCTCTGCATCCTCCCAGTCAACCCATGAGATCTTCAAAAAAGCAACCAATAGAATGCCACTGGTTAATATCACAAAAGCATATTTTCACATTAGCAGAAACCAATATCTGAAAAGTCTTCCATGAGTAATCCAAGAAACAGAAATTCTGGAAAAGTATCTGTTTAAATGGCTCTGGTCTGTGACTCTTATACTATAATGTTTAAAAATGTTCTGTATTGTTTCGATCTATATTATGGGTGTATTTTAGTTTAAACCAGTGAATGATATATCAAGCTGTATTCAAGCATTATAAATAAATAAATACATACATATAACTACCATTGCATACAACTGAATGTACTTAGTTGCAACATCAACTTTGCAATGCTTTATCTCACCATATTGCTAAGTAATCCACACAAAATGCAACTATCTAGAGGAGTGGAGAAACTTTTTGAACCTGAGGGACGAACTCCATTGTGAAGAAGCTCCTTGGGACTGTGCTGCCGTCAGACAAAAGTGGCAGGGCCAAAATGCCAATAATAATAATAATAGTTTTAGGATGCAGGATACTGTAGCCTAAAGTTGCTGCTATTAGTAAGTAGGCTTCAGGGGAGGCATCCAAACTTTCAGAATGAGGGGAAAAGACAGGAAACCACCAAGTGCTGAATGGCTGGGGGAAAGGCGAAGCAGGTGGAGAAGAGGTCATGGCCACCTGGAGAACTCTGCAGGGCTGGATTGGGGTCCCAGGAGGGCTGGATTTGGCACCCCATTGTGACCGAACTAGCAAAGCAGTTTTGAAAAGTTGGTTAATACTGCCTGATTAGGATCACTTATAAGATGTAAAATGGACTTGTAAAACACATAACTGATTAATGCAGATCCCAGAAATGATGCAGGTGAAAACAAAACAGAGTACTTGCCAGCAGAGTTAAGCTTCACTCACTGTGGCATCTCTCATACGCAGAAACAGGACACTGAAAATGATACCTGAAGCTGACCTTTTTATTGAAATGGTTATACATAGCCAATTCTAAATCTAGTTGTATACCTAAAAACTCTGTGTATTGGTGCAAGTATGCAGATAAAAGGATTGTGTATAATGGAGGCTATGCTTCACTGAAGGTGTAAAAGGAGTATGGTTCCAAAATATATTCCTTAAGAATCACTATAGCATTCCAAAATCTTATTAAATCAATGATAAACCTTTATTTTGTTGGCCCTCAAGTTGTTATTTAGCCAGTTTGATTCCCACATTAGTTTTCAATTTAAAGACATTTCAATGTTGGGAAAAGCCTACTATTTTAAAAGATTGTGGGTAAAATAGCATCACGTTATACAAATTCTGATATTCATTTATAGAACTCTTCATTTCTAGAACAAGAAAAATGTAAACATCTAAAATGTTTTTAAAAACTAAAAAAAAAACCCTTTTAACAGACCACCAAATTGTCAGCCTTGACAATTCCCAAAATAGACCTGTTCAGTACAACTGTTGTTAGAAGCGAAGAAATCCTAACGCTTCCATTCTTCTTGGGAATGCATTTTTAAGGTTCCATCTTTCAAAGAAAACTTGATATAAATGTGCATTAGTGGTGTACCTCTCCTGTTCTCTACAGAAACACCAGGCTAATTCAATCTGCCTGAAGACACCATAAATGTTTATTTGCACTGTCCTTCAAATGACAATGCCTCTATACAGGGTTGGTGTCAAGGGTAGGCATGGCTGAGCAACTGCCATGGGTCCATGCCCCAGTGGGGGCCATTGGCAAGAGCCTTCTAGACTTGCTCCTCCTCTTCATCAATGCAACCTGCTTATTCACCTGACTGGTGACACGCTTTCCAGCTTGCTCACCAGCCTTCTGCTGTCAACAAGCAGGTGGCAGCAAAGATGAAAATAAGGAGCAAAAGCAGCTGATGACAATGGAGGTTGACTCCGTAGGGAGGGGAGCATGGCGGGCTTTTTACCCAAGTGCTCTCCAAATCCTGGAGTCAGCACTAAACCTGTAGTATGAGCTACAGTATATTGCCCCCCATTCATGAAGCTATGAATGGCACGAACAGTGGGCCTTTTTAATAACGGTTCCCTAATCCACCCATATTTTCCCACATATTTGGATAGCTTGCATCCCTTCAAACAAAGAACAGTAACAAGTTTCTGCTTTCCTTCATATCAGGGCAAAAGCTGTTTTTTCACTGTTGACAGTAATTTTCATGGTTTCCACTGATAGGAGACAACATGCCTCAGCGAGACTGTGAGGGGCATGACCCACATTTAATCTTAGCCTTACATAAACTTCATTCATTTTATTTATTTAAAACTTTTCTATCCTGTCCCATCATAGAGGTCTTGGGACGGTTTACAACAGTTGTAAACATTTACATTACAACTGAGCTATTCTAAGCAGGACTAACATTGGAAACAACCTATTCTGAGTAGGAGTAACACTGGATACAACCTACTCTGAGTAGAACTAACATTGCTGCAGAGGCTGATGAAGATAGGGTGGGGAAAGCAAGCTTGGCTATTTAGCTGTGCAGGAACATAATAAATAACCCCAGAGTTAGGAGAGACTATTTATCACTTCCTTTCTTTGTATCTCTGCCAGGGCATTCTTCAAGGAGGTGGTGCCTGGATGTCTAGATTTTTAGATATCCAGTGGCATTTTGTAGACTTTTCCCCCCAAAGCAATGAAGAAGAGACAAGGGTCCTGGTGGCCAGAGCAACTGAAAGCACTGAAATACAAGGGGGTGGCAGTAGAGGCGTAGGTGTGAATCTGAGGAGTGAGAGAGAAAAGTATGGAGCCTTGAATTGTTCCAAAACACCATCTACTGCTTATGAAACTGTTGGGTAGTATGAATGCAAGTAAAGAAAAGAACAGCGTTTGAGGGAAGGAGAAGGAGCTCTCTCCTCCAGTCCCTAACTATCTGCCAAGCACTTACCCTGTTCTATTGTGACACTGAATTTTTAAATATTTGCAGATTGCTACACCTTCAGTTATTAGCTCTGCATGGAAAGTGCTGCTCAGAGACCAGGAGTTTTACAACAGTCAACATATTTAAAAATCATCTTGACACGTGTTTTAAACAAGCTCATCAAATATTTTTTGCTATTTTTCTGTTTTAAATATCCCAAAGGGCTCTCTAACCACTCATACCCCAGGCCCCTCTATCAGCAGATTTTTCTCCAAAACATCAGCAAAGGCCCTTTAACAGTCCCGTATCCCAACAATGGTCCTTTAATGGTTATATAGGTTGATGGCTTGTGATGGTAACCCAAGATAAATTCCTATCACTGTTCTCTACACCAAGTGACATGATGAACAGTCATCCATCTAATGGTTGGCAGGATGTGCCTGTAATTCCAAGGGAATTGGCCATCTGGTTTGTTAACCACTCATAGAACCTCAGTTATTGGGAGCTATAGGAAATCAGTCAGTCAGCCAGCCAGCCAGTCAGCCGATCAATCTATCTACTTTTAAGTGGGAGCTTAGAGGGCAAACAGCTCAACACATGGTAAAACTGTTCCTGGACTGTGCCACTTCAGACCTTAAATAAGTAGGTGCATGTCTCAATGCTCCCTCATACAGAGAGCTTCCTACATTATGGGGGGGAAATGTCAGGGGGAAGGCTTTGTCTGTCCTAACCTTTTGGCTGATGTGTTAGCATTCTCAGAATATGAAGGTTAGGGCCAGACTACAAGTTTTTCAGATCACATATAGCAGAGATATGATTGTTCAGCTCAATGGACCTGCATCTATCCCTAATTCAGAGTGGAATCATGGAATGCCAGCTGGAAGCATTCATGATTCCCACTTCCATTTTCATACTGAAATTCCATACCTTCTCTGTGTGTAGGGTGCTTAAAAAGAGAAAAAAAAAATGTTTGTACCCAATGCAAGGGGCCTGCCTCCTCCTGCTGCTGGACCCCACTATCCCTCCACAGTTTTAATTCCAGAGTGCCATGGTTTTGCTCTGAACTGGAGTTGTGAACACTTACACTAAGGTAAATAATCTAATGACATGCAACTCTGCTGTGTGTCATATGAAGAACATGCAGTTTAGGCCTGAGATTTTCATAAACAAAGTTCAGTTGTACAATCCCCATCCTGAGCTAGTACAATACAGGAAAAGTTTTGCAAACTGTTTGTTTATAGAGAGGCACTGTGAGTTATTTTAGTTATAATTAACCTAAAAGGAAGACGAAAGCATAATATTCTGCATAATGTGGAGGTGGATGGGAGAAAATAATATTGTTTCCTACATGCAGAATAAAAAAAATATTTTGATTACAGTCAGCTTATGTTGCTTTAGTTTATCATCTTTCTTTCCAATATGTTTAAAAAGAGGATGTAATTTTTATTATCCTTCTTTTGCCCCCCCCCTTTGTCATTTGTATTCCTTTTGGAGTCTAGTGAGTTCCACCAAGCAATGTTGCTACTTTCATTTTGCTGTCAGGTGGAGACAGTAGTTTTTTCCAGGCATCTTGAAATCCGATTTTAACAACTGGTTATTTTAACAGCTCTTGCACTACCAGCAGTTGGATTTCTTTAAAAATACTAGGAATTGTAATATGTTGACTTGTATTATATTACTATATACCTCTTAGTGGGTCCTGCCAGCTTATTCAGCAGCCTATAAATTTATAAATATATAATCTCCATGAATTTTCTGCCGAGACATAGAAATCAGATGCCTGTAGCAAGATTATTTATTTCAGAAGCTTCTTATGAAAAATTGTAGGGATGAAATTCTGGTGACCACGGGAAATCAGTCTTTATAGCGACTTTCAATTACAGTTTCGTCCTAGATAGCCTGCTGTTATTTCATACTTTCAACATCCATGTATATCCTTGACCTTTCTGAATAAAGTATCAGATTTTAATACTATCTTTACCTTGGTATATTGCTCACGTTCAAGTTCTTGACTAGAACCAGACCCTGTTGTCTGATTATAACGGTGCATTTTCATTTTCATCTGTCTTGTTCGCTCCTCCACTACTAAATTTGCTGTAAAAACACATAATGGAAGCCTATTAAAAAGAGATGAAAAACTTTTAAAGTAAAAAATTGGTTTAGCTGTAATTTGACCTCATTTCAACTTGACAAGAAGTATTCAAACCACAAAACAAGTAGGCTGTGAACACAGGACACACACACACGGGCTAATAGTGATATAATCATCATCATAATCCTTCACATTTCCTATACATCCGTATTATAACACAACAGATCTGAAAATCAGAAAAGAACTTCTGTTTGTTATTTTTCTTTAAGCTGGTTGATAGCTGTTAGCCTAGCAATGGAATGAAGCAGCCCATCATTTTAAATTTAAGAGGATAACATTTTAAATTAGCTTTGTTAACTTATTCAAAACAAAAGTATATGGCATTTGTTATTATGGCAGATGTGGGTTCCAAGTAGTCCCAGCATCACTGTTGCTATTGCTAATTAAGCCCACAGTCCAGCTGCTGGACTGTGTCTAATGTGATTACAAATTTTATAGTAATAAAAAATGAGTTATCCAATCATACCACCAAAAAGTCTGATTTATTGTGTATTTATTATCATTCATACAATACTGTCAGTGTACATCCTGCCTTGCAGAGATTTAATGGCTATTAATGATAATAGTAATAGAAAAAGAAGTGGAAGGTCCCTGAAAACCTACAAAGTATTACAAAGCATGTGATAAACAACAAGTAGTGAAAACAGAAACCCATGGGTTCAAAAGGAATTTGAAGGGAAAAAGGCAGCACCAAATAAAAATTTAGGGAGCTTCAGGCCTAGGTTGGGGTCACTGAAGGGGGATGGGGTTGGGCACCAGGACAGTATGTTGCTGAAGCTTTCTAGACAAGCATGGATTCCAGCAGATTCATGAAACGACCTTAAAAGATGCTCAGCTAGGTATAGACAAGTTGTTGAAAGCATATTGCTCGTATTTTATTTCAAAGGACTTAATCAATGTACATATTTCATAATCCATGTTGTAAAATCTAAGGGGTGGCATCAAAAATTTCAAAATTATTATTTGCCACATGTTTTCCATGTTTTCTATGTCATACAATTCAGTCCTGCAGGGCTCCTCACAGGTGGTGATTGTGAAAATGAAATGGAGTCATGTAAGCCATGTTTCACGTGTGGTTATTATTTATATTATTATTAATAATATTAATATTAATACTAATACTACTAATGATATAGTCTGATATACCTCAGTTACAAAAAAAATCACAGTGAAGCATCTGTCCACCCCAAGCAAACACAGGGAATGCAACATGTGCCTCCAAAGGATTAAGGAATCTCCAGGACACACTGAATTAAGCACATACTGTGCATGGTCCAAGGTTCAGATTCAAAAGTCTGAACACAAAGTGGTTACTGTACATCCAAGCCATTCTGAAACCTGAAATTTGGTGCACATGTTGCGTTATTAGTCTGAAAAGGGGGCATTTTTTATAATGCAGAGTCAAACATTAGATGAGCATGTGTCCTATTTTGAAGGCATGTCTGTGGACAGTCATCTGTTAGGAGGTGCCCTCTATTTGAAAGGCTGCTCAGTCCAAACTTGGTTTAAAGTCAAAGAACTGTAAGGAGGAGAAACAACAGTTTTGCCATGGCCCATCAACAGTTAACGCCTGCACCACAGACAACAACAACAAGCACACAGGTCACCTGGCCAGTTTCCCACACTGGTGAGGCATATTATATTTCTATTAAAATTACAGCATTTTATTCCTAAATTTGCATCCATATATCTGAATTAGTGCAAATCTGTGCCTCTTTTTTGTTACACCTTTCCTCTTTATAGCAATGCATAAGCGGCTACCGTATAAAAACCTGGAGCATGAAATTTACTTCATAATAGAGGAGAGCATTTCAGGATAAATCAAGCAGAAGATGAATCTCTGCAAATTCTAATTTGGGGAAAGATAAACACAAAACTAACTTGTGGGCTTACATAATACGAACACGATTAATACTATTATGTTACTATTACTACACCCTGACTAAATCTGATCAACTGATCACTCACAAACCTATCAAAATTGTTAAGCAAGTTCTCAGTGTACCAGAGAATTGAAGTGTAGTAGACATGAAGTCTGAGTCAACCCAGTTTCTTTAAAAACTCTAGAAACTGAACACTTCTACATTTCCCAATAGAAAAGACTCAAAGTATATCTGAAAATGAATAAGCCACTCCTGTATCATATGTGGTACATATGTTGGACAAGATACCATGATTACTAGAAAAGTACAAAGAGAGATATGAATGTGTCTATCCTTGAAAAATTGGAACTCCACAAGCATAGCTAGGGAACTCCTGGGCCATTCAGAAAGCTGGAACCTGGTACAGCATAATCCATGACTTTCCAATTGCAAACAAACAAACAAACAAACTATATCTATCTATCTATCTATCTATCTGAACTACGGCTGAACATTCAAAGGGTCACTTCATAGTGGTTTGGAAATTTTCTGTGACTCCTGGAAAATAATCAGGAAAACTGACCCATTCAAAGTTTCAGATGAATCTTATGTCCTTTGTTATGACAAAATGTTTATTTTTGTAGGGTAACCAGTAGAGTGATTTGCATGATATGTGTAGTAAATGATGATGTGGAATATAAGGCTGCAGCATGGAAATAAACCATACCATAGAGGTCAGTCTAAGGTATATAATGAAAGGAAAACCATACAGAGGATAAAAACCCTACAATGTTACTAAATAATGCTTATTGAGAATGGGCAAGTTTGGCAAGAAACTACACACACAGTATTTAAGAACCAACTCAGACATTTTCTGTTATGATATGGCACGCCAGGAGGGCTGCTATATTACTCTAAGCTGATGGGATCTGAATTAGCAATGGCTGACCAAGAAAGAAATCTTGGCAGACAACTCAAGTATCTGGCTACTGTGCGAAGGGAAGGGAAGGGAAATGGCCAATAACATACTGCTGATATAAAATCTATGGTACAGCCACCATTATATTTAGAATACCATGTTCAGTTCTGGTCATGGCACCTTAAAAAGGTTATTATAAAAGATCAGAAATGGGCAATTAAAATGATCATGGGATTACAGCAACTCCCCTATGAGGAACAGTTACAAGAAACTTGATAGACGTGTACAGAGGCATTTCTCTTTCTCATAATACTACAACCAGGGTCATCCCATGAAGGTGGTTGATGGGAGTTTCAGGACAGATAAAATGAAGTGCTTCTTCACAGATCATATATTTAAAGTGTGTTATTCACTTCCCCAAGATGTAGTGATGGAGGGCTTTAAAAGGGAATTGGGCAAATTCATGGAGGAAAACGCTATTAAGGAATACTAGCCCTGAGGGCTACATCTACCTCCTGTATACGAGGCAAAGTATCTTTGTACACCAATTGCTGAGAAACATGGGAGGAAGGGTGCTCCTGCACTCATGCGTTGCTTGAGAGAGTCCCGTAAGCAGCTTCTTGCCTGATGAATGAACAGAATGCTTGGCTTGGCGGATCCTAGGTTTGCTCCAATATGGTTCTTATTATATTCTGGGGCACACTGTCCATCAAATCACATGATGTACATGGAGCTGCTAACCGCATAGATCAGCTTCCATGAAGCACAATTTCAAGCAGCCTCTACACAGGGAATAACAGCGGGTATGACTATTCCTTTTTAACAATTTTGTGGGTAGCGCTATTAGGGGCATGGAAATAAACAGCACAGCATTTTTCTTACATATCTAATACTGGGAAGCTTCCAAAAATCTATTGTTAACTGCATGACAAGATCATGCATATCAGCTTTATGTGATTTCTGTGTGGCTTGGATTCACATGACAACGGAAAACATTGGTTGCTTCACTCAGTCATAGCTGGCAACCACAGTGAAACACAATGCTCTGTTCTGGAATTTCTCGCTATCATAAGCACTTATTGTATAATCCAAAGCTGGGCAATAGAGGAGGCAAGGGTGCCTGATCACCTCCCTCATCCTCTCTGCTAAGCTTCAGAGCATAACCCTGTTTGTACAGTGGGGATTCCTTGACAGCCATGGGGAGTTGAACTCGAGCTTCTGACTGGGGCTGCCAAAGAAAGGAGCTCACGCATCTCTTGGCTGTCCCCAAGGACACCACAATGAAGCTTGAAAGGGAAAGAGGCAACCATCCATCTTTTGGGCTCCTTATGGCTACTTGGCACTTCATGCCAACCCAACATGGTGATTTACCAAAATGGTTTATCATGATGGGCAAACCCACCCAATGTTATGTGCTTGGTATGGGGGAGAGACGTTCAGTGCTTCACTATCCCACCCTGTAGACACATTTCCAAAGGAAGAGAAAGAAGTTTCTTGAAAAAGTTATTTCCACAAGGAACTTCTGCAAATTAGATAGGCATATTCAATTTTGTTTATTTTACTTATTGAATTTACAACACATTTTTCCTTCCAAGAAACTCAAGGTGGCTTACATAATCTTCCTCCTCCTCTCAATTTTATCCTCCCATCAACCACCCTGCAAGGTAGGTTAGACCAAGAGACTGTGTCTGGTATCAAATCACCCACATCTCCTGAGTCCCAGTCCTATGCTCTAATGATGCTACCACACTGGTTCTTAATTATATAAGAAAGGAATTTGAAAATAGGTCTCTGTTGTGAAAACTGGTGAAAGGACTCATTTGTGACTAAAAGGATTAATTATAAACAATTAGGAAGAGCCAAAAGTCTTACCGGAACTAAAACAGATGGACCAGCACAATTTTAACAAAATGTTACTGTTAATGGAATCCCTGGTCCCAAAGGCAAATATAACAAGCAGAGAAGATGGAACTCACTGCAGAATACACAAGTTATTAATCATGTCTATTACATGTTACGGTTAAGCTCCAATGTTCTCATATGTCTCCTAAAGGCTTATACATACCCAGGTAGCGGAGGCAGGGCAGAGTGTATTAAAGAGCGGCTGCAAGCCCACCTTGCCAACCCTAGTCCTAACCTGAACCTTCCTCCACTGCTCTTGCCACTCACTGGTGTCTCCTTCCCCACACTTGCGCTGGAGGCCAAAACTCCTGCAACCTGGCAGAATGCTCTGTTGGCACTGAAGGGCATGAAGCATTTTGTGTGATTAAAAATCGGCCAATTTATAATCACACAGAGGGCAGAATCTCCCAAATGGGGACTATAACATTCTCCAACAAAGACCAGTGGGCTGATTAGCAATACACTGCAGGCTGCAACACATCTGTGCCTGAATACTGCTCCTGTCAATGAAAGCAGGTCAATTTGGCAACGCCTCTCAGAGGAATAGGCAGTGGCTCATGCTGGCCCAGGAAGCTGCCTCAGGCTCTGCGTGGTACCTCGCAACCTGTAGTGGAGGAGGACCCTCCGAAAAACAGGTCTTGGCCTACTCAGGAGCAGGTGAAATCTTCCCTATCCTGGTATCCTCTGGAAGCTTTGGACTGCAGTTCTCATCATTCCTGATGCTGGAATGGAAGTTGTCCAAAATGGGAGTTGTCCAAAACATCTGGAAAGCACCTTGCTACTCTGCCATAGATCAACAAGAAAGGCAGCATTAAGCCTAAATGAAAATAAGTATCTTCAGGACCTTCTTTGCAACCCAAGAAACCCAAACCTTCATCCAAGGAGGGGAAGGATTAATTATTGAGAAGGCTGGAAAAGTGTTTACTTAAGGTCTACAATGCAGTTTAAGAAGTTTGTTCTTCAGGAAAAAGGGAGCAGGGAGGTTAGGCTACACTGACAGGCAAACAGCTGTAGCCTAAGGACAGAGCAACTCTTTGTGCCTCAAATGAAAACTTGGTTAAAGCCTTTATTGCAAAATGTATTTTCCAAGAGGGAAACCTCAGGTGACTGGGAGACCTCAGGTGACTGGGAGTATTAAGGATGAATACTGCCTTAAATCTATTTAAATGAATAGACCTGGAGACCCTCTCTGGTTAGTTATGGGTGATACCATTCTTAACCAGCCCATTTTTCAGAAAGCTCAGAGTATGCTTGCTGCAAACATAGGCAGGGCATGGGTGCTGAGAATGCAGATGGCTGGCACATGACACACCGTCACCCATCTGCCAGGGTGAGGGCAGTGCCATGCTCAGGGCCGAACAATATGCCATGGCAGGGATGAAGATGTTTGTTTCAGAGGCCTAATCCAGCCCACAAAGATGAGGAACCTTCTGCAGGATCTCCTCCTCTGCTCACCCAGGGGCTTGGGGAGAAGCCGGAAAGGAATGCTCTTGTTTCTGGGGAGGTCAGATGTCATGCCCCCTACCCCAAGTGACTGAGAGTCGAACATGAGGTTCCACCAAACAGGATTTTGTTCAAATAATATGTATGCAGGTACACCACTTTCTCCAAGTATCTTTCAACCTTCTATACTCAAGGCTAAAACAGACACTACTTTTAATGTGTTTCAGCAGTGTTTGTCTTATTCCTCCCCTTCATCTTTACTCTGTAGTAGATAAGGGCTCAGCAATTTGAAGGGTTAAGGTTTTTCTTTAAATGAAGGGTTAACATGCAGGGTTAAGGTTTTCCTTTAAATTGGAAATATCACCCCAGTATTTACTTTTCAAAAAAAATGAAAAAATATAATCGTTAGACACATATTTAAAGTAATATCTGTTTTGCCCCCAGTCACCAAGCAGTGTGGAATGGGATGGACAAGTGCGTATTATCACAGTCTATCTGCTTCTGTCCACAGCGTTAAGACAGTGATTACCCACTCAGCTCTAGCAGCTTAGAAAGCCACAGTGCGGTGCTGCTATGGGGTGATTAAGATCACCTCCCAAACCTCTTCTATCCTGATCTTGCAAGGCATCATGGGATATATGTTTCCTTCTTGTAACACCATTCTTGTGAATCCATTCGAAGTTCTAGTACATCAATGTGAAGGGCCTACCCACATTACAGACAGAAAGATTTCAGAGTGGCCATACATGCACTGATCCTGGAACCTGTGGCTGACACATGTTTGTGTGCTTCTGCTAAGGGAAACTTGTCTGACATCAGCTGTATCTTTCAAACAGGTTAAAGACCTTTTGACTTGATAGAGTCACATTCTAGTTGTAATTTCCCACAGTCATGTCCTGATTGAGGAACCTCCATCAGAGGCTGAAGAAAAACTGACACACCCTCTCCTCAAATTCTGATGCATAATTATATGGATCCTGAGCAACCTGACCTTTTGGATGAGCAATGAACACCTTGAACAAGGAACAAGAGCTCCTGCCTCTTATTAATCAGTTGAAGTGATGCATAATGTCTGGGTTTAGCTTACTCCCCTCAATTGTTGAAGAATTTGACCTTCATGTCAAGATTCACTTTATAATGATTCTGGCTTGAGCTATTTCCAGCCAGTTGCCCTGCTGCAAAGGTCACTGAAATACCAGTTTATGTGATAATCCCATTCTGTAAGAAAAGTTGTTACCAGAAGCAGCACCAAATATCCTGAGCAAGGAAGGGAGATCATGGGAGAATGTATGATATTGACAGTATGATGCATGATATTGTATACATGTATGATATTGCTTTTAGAATGAATAGGTTTGGAGGCTGTAGCTGGGATGTATAGAGGCTAGGAAAACAACTGTTTGAATGTTGGTGACCATCTATTCTTGTTTCTCCACCCGAAAGGACCAGAATTGGATGGATTCCCATCTTTTGAGGGAATGAAGAATAAAACCAAAACCAAAATACAGTCGAGATACCAGTATCTTGCTAAGTGTCCAGCATGTGTTTCTAGCACCTGAGAGCACAACAACTTTTGGATGGTTGTTTTATCTGTTGTTAATTTGCCAAGTTGCTTGGAAAGGGTATTGGACAAACCAGCTCTCTAATGCAGCTGCTGTATCTGAAATCTAGGGCGCAGCTCTCTCTGAAAACCTTCGCTCTGCAGGTTCTTTCCATTTCAGGCTAGCTGCCCTCATACACAATGTACCTGTGCAAGAAATGGGCATACTTTGCTTGGCAGAGTACCTGTATGCATACATTTGCTCTGGACTCTAAGAAAAGAGTGTTGTGACTATGAGGATTGCTAGAAAGGGTGTTTGTGTGTGGCAGGTTGAGAGATGATGGTTTGCAAGGGCTGAGCGAGTTCTAACTCCACGCAAGATTAAGAATGGAAAGTTCCAAACTTTGGTTGGAAGCTGGGTTATTATCCAGATGACCAAGGAAGCAGGGTGGGGAGGCTTGCAGAAACTTTACTCGGTCACCAGCATCGTGTGGATTTCCACTGGGGAAAAAAACAGGACAATAAAAACTGGCCATCTCATACTTGTGGTATACGTATTGCATTTATTCAGATGCAGACAATTGGTTGGGCTACTGAATTTGGTCCTATTTTGTTCAGGTCCATGCTGTACAGACAGCAAAAAAGAGAATGTTTCCCTGATTTGGGCCTATGCCCTTTTGCAACTCCCGGATAGGGATGGAGTAATTCTGCCAGTATTGCCTTCTCATTTTTTTAATCTTAAATTTTATCTGTCCCATTTTAGCATTGATTTGAGATTATTCTTTTTATAATATTGCATCTAATATACAGTTTCTCATAATATACAGTTTTGTATGCAATTTTGTCTAATGTACACATTTTTGCAAGGGTTGTACATGATAGTCACAAATATATGCATTTTTCTATGCTAACATACAGCTTTGATTGGAGGACTACATTGCAAGAACATTCCAGGGTTCTCTGGAACCATCTTTGTTTCTTGAAGCTTAGGTGGCCACAGTGCCTTCTACCCACTTCAGCAGTTGGCCCAGCTATGTCCCTATTTGAATGGAGATATCCTGGCCTCAATTTTCTGTGCCCTAAGTTTGAGTACTGAGATTCAATCTAAATCGGGCCAGCTTTGAATATGTTTCAAAAGCTACAGCTCATGCAAAATATGGTAGCTAGATAACAGGGACAATATATAAAATGGATTCTGAACCAACATATAACATGGTTCTGAACCAGTGTCTGGCTGAGGTAATGGTCTGGATGAGGGTCAATAAACTGAAGCATAACCCAGACAAGACAGAGGTGCTGTTGATAGATGACTCCCTTGTCCAGATGGTTGATGTCCAACCTGTCCTGGATGGGGTTGCACACCCCCAAAAGGGCAGGGTTCAAAGTCTGGGGGTGCTTCTGGATCCTGAGCTGTCCCTGGAACACCAGGTGGGGTCTGTACCCAGAAGCACCTTCCATGAACTTAGGTATTTACTAGCTGAAGGGTAGAATCTGGCAACAGTAATCCATGTCCCGGTAACCTCTTGGCTTGATTACTGTAACACACTTTATGTGGGGCTGACCTTGAAAATGCTTTAGAAGTTGCAATTGGTACAAAATCGAGCAGCAAGTCCGCTTACAGGGATTGGCAGAAGAGACAATTTATTGCCAGTCCTGTACAATCTCCACTGGTTACCAATTGCTATCTAGGCCAGCTTCAAGGTGCTTGTATTAACATATAAAGCCCTAAATGGCTTAAGCCCTTTTATCTGAACAAATCTCCACCCATATGGACCTACCCATCCTTTAAGATCATCTTTGGAGGTCCTTTTTGGAAGATGCCTTTGAAGGATATGAAGAGGACGGCTACTCAGGGAAAGGTCTTTTTGGCAGTGCACCTCACTTATGGAATTCACCTCCCAGAGAATTATGCTTGGCACTGACACTGTACATATTCTGGCACAAGGCAAAGCTTTTCTATTCACTCAGCATTTTAATGTTTAATTTTTTATTAATATCTACAGACAGGACTTGGTTTTACTTGCTCTAGTTCTCATTTTTATTTATTTTTATGGAGATTTTATATTTATTAATTTGATTATGTTGCACATTGCTTTGTTTAGTTTTACTTATTGTTTAATTGGAATGTTTTATTGACTGTTACTTCGTTTTAATATATTGTATTATGTTTGGGATTCTATTGAGTGTAAACCTTTCAAACAGCCAACTTGGTTGAGTGAACAGTATATGTTTTATTTATATAAATAAATAAATATTCTGGCCCAATTGCACTGTCTCCCTGTACATTTCTGACCCCAATTCAAGGTGTTGGTTTTGACCTATAAAGCCTTACATGGCTCAGGACTGCAATATCTGATTCTGAACTTTCCTGGCATGAAGATACCCAGACACTTTATTCATCATCTAAGGTTTGCCTCCAATGCTTCCCCAAGGAATGCTAGGAGGGTAACAGTAAGGGAGGGAGGCTTCTCAGTAGTAGCCCCAGCAATTAGGGAATAATTGATGCCAATATTGTTATCTTTCCGTTTGGCTCAGGCATTTGACAGAATATACTGTACTAGCTTTTTTTTTTTATCAGGCTCTGGAATATCAGGCTCAGCTAGGATCTTGTTTTTTCTAAAGCATAGCCTCTTATCCTGAATTGAGAACACAACCCATTCATGACAGGATGGCACTGGAAAGAATCTAGATTCGTGGCTCTGTGAAATCATGAGGAATTGGCCTTGGTTCAGATGGCAGGACAGATTAAAGCCCACAAAGACAAGTCATGCAAGTAATGCACAATCAGGGCCTTAAACATGTACTACACCGGAAATATCTTCTCTAGGCTAGAGATTTGGAAGGAGAGGATAGGCAGCTGCAAGTTTATATTTTTCAAACACCAGGAATAGTCAAATGCATTAGGAGGGAAAGGATATTAGGAGGCAAACCATGGAGCTGCAACCAGGATAGCTGTAAGTTAAAGAAGTATGTTGTTAAAGAATTTGCATCCAATAGTTTGTTTTGGTTTGGTTTTAGAAACATAGAAACAGAGCGAGTCAGAAGGGGTCTCCCGGGCCATCTAGTCTGACCCCTGGCTCCAAGACATGCCCACTATGTGCATGGCCACCATGTGCATGTCATTGCACACGTCATTTCATTTTAAACGAAACCACAGAAGCTTTTCTAGATTGAAGTGGGGAACCAGGTTTTCTAGATGTGCTGAACTACAATTCACATCATGCATATAATTAGCCATGCTGGAATGCCACGGCTTCTTTCCCCATACCTGTTCTGCATGAGACAATAAAAGCATCATTTGGAAGCCCATTTGGATTATTTTAAGTAATTGTAGGCAACAGATGTAAAATTGGAATGCCTTTACAGTAGTAATTTGAAAAAGAGGAGGATTCTTATCAAATACTCAAAAGAGCAAAGTAGTTGATAGGATAAAACTCCAAAAGCTGTCCCTGCTACCTTGGTACATTCTCCTTGTATACTCTGAGCAAAAAGGGAAACAAAAACAGCTTAATTTGGGGAAGAGGTCAATTCAGCTTACCACGACCTGGAGCAATATGGAAAGCCCCCCATTACTGCTGGTTATCTTCTCCTTCTTCTACAAGGTCAGGTTCCTTTTTGAGGGGGGCTTGGAATAGGTGATCTGGGGAACTCACAGGAAGGGCTGAGTAGTGGCAAGGATGGGGTAGAGGCACACCTCCTTTTCAAGTTGGTCCCAGCTTGGAGGGTTTCAGGAAGAGCTCAGAATGGATCCAGGCTGGTTGAGAAGGAGCAATCTGCATTTCAAGCTCCCCAAATTCAAAGTCTGAAACCAACTCTCATATGAGCCAGCAACTAGTTAAAAGATATATATTCATGATTCACTTGAAATATGAAGTGAAGGCTTAATTTTCCCTAAATATCTGATAGGCTTTTTGGAATCTTCATTATAGCATTTATACTCAGATTAAAATAAAAGTAAAATATATAATAGAAATAATTAGATCATACCTATCCTTTTATTGACAGATGTTAGCAACGTAGATAGCCTCAACTTCTTTCCTTGCTTCATTGACAAAGGCAGTCTACTTTTGCACCCACCAATCGCAGTTCCTTACCTCCAAAACACCGAGAAACCACAAGATCTCATTGCAAAATGAAACAATTCTCAAGCAACCCTTCTGGTCTGCTTCCAACAACATGCAACAGTTACCACTAGCTACTGCCCAAGGTTCAGCACAGGTCTAAAGTGAATGGGGAAGTCTCTATCACTTTCATACTACCTTCTCTAGAAAATTAGGTCAGCCTAAAAGATGTGTGTCTGACTATAGTGCAGTCAGACACACATAATTTAGAAGTCCTGTCAGCATTCCCTCTCCCCTCAGGGTCTTTTAACCAGGTCAGTCCAATATGCTGTCGTGGGTGGGGAAGATCAGGTAGGCATTTCCTTTTCTGTGTGCTTCTTCTTTCACTTCAACTACGGAACAGGAGATAATTCATTCTGCATCTTGCCCATTCCTTATAAATCTTCAGTGCCTTGTGATGTTTGTGAGGTCAAGAGTCTTATTGGTCCAGTGCTTGGAGAAAACCTCATCCCATGTTGAGTCATCTCCCAAGCAGGCTGCACAATGTTACTCTCACCCTACCAAACTGGACTCAGTCAGCTCAGTCATGCAGCAAAAGGCATTAATCAACCTGCCAGTGGATTCTGCCTGGCATGGTGGGCTTCCAGTTGCACACCCTTACACTACTGTGCACTAGCTTCAGAGCAGGCCAGTATATTTAATCTCATCACTTCATTCAAATTGTTTGGAAGTACATATTTATTTATTTTATTTATTAAAACATTTTTATGCCGCCCCATTCGCCGAAGCCTCGGGGCGGCTTACAACATAGATAAAACAAGTTAAAATCCATATAAAATAAGGTGATATAAAGGTGGTGATAACCTAACATTCTGTCTCACTTCTTGCTATTGGCTTTGCATTAAGTGACAGCTATCTCAAGATATTAGGAGGAACTGGAAATTTGCAATTGCTATTTTGGTGACACAGTTTTAAAGAAAATGCCCATGGAACTAATCGAAAACCTAGTCAAACTGAAATACACCCTATTGAAACTTCAGTATTGAAATTTCAGTTTCAATTTACTGGAAGTCACTACGAAGACAACTCTGGCAGAAAAGGAACATGTAAACTGAATCAAGCAATCAATCATAAATTTAACAGAGATACCAAAGTGCCTCAATAAAGCATCAGAGAGGACTGGAGATTAGAACGTTATATATGCCTCTTAAAGAATGAACTCTACTGAATTCAACTGAATTTATTCCCAGGGTGGAATAGGACTGCAGCTTCAACCACATGGGTGGCTTCATTTGATGCCGATTCCTACAATGGCTCTTTAAAACACACACACACACACACACACACACACACACACACACACACACACACACATTCTTCAACAGACCCATTTATAGATAATAGTATCAAAGTGATACAGTTGCTTTGCATCTTTCAACTGAATTTTTCTTTTGAACTGATCTTGTAGCAGACAATACTATGAGAGTCATCTCCAACTTCACTGGCTGAAAGGTCTTCTGTTGCAAGCTCTTTTAATATCTTTTGATACCATTCCAAGTGACAGAAGATACCCAATATAAACATGTGTAGTAAAGGGTTATTCCAGTTATATATACAAACCATGTTTATAAAATTGCTATAGGCTTCCCCCCTAAACAATATCAGATAGTCAAGACAGTCCTGGATACTTGTGATAGTATCCAGATATCTGATATCTATAGCCCTTTTAATGCATGTTCAATATCAACAAGAAGTCTGAAGAGAGTGAGATGGCCCTACTACTGCACTAATCCCAACCCCCAGGGTATGTCTGTTGAATAGGACATGTAAACACACAGCTTCCATATAGCCGGAAGTGCCTGATCCTGCTTAATCTTGGAATCTAAGCAGGATTGAGCCAGGTTGAAATCTGGATGGATGACTTAAATGTTGTAAACTTCCCAGAAGGCTTCAGCTAAGGGCAGTATAGTAATGTAATAAATAACAACAGCATGGGTCATATACATGCACTGTGTTGTAGCTGTGCTGCACAATTTATTTATTATTTATTTAAAACTTTTATATGCCATCCCTTATGCATAGCATCTCAGGACGGCTTACAATCATTAAAATCAAAATACAATAAAAGAATCTATAACAATATAATAAATAACATATAACAATAAAATAAATAAATAAAAAGCAATGGTTAAACATTAAAATACAAATTTCCAACATATTTTCACACGTCCTGCTCAACATGCATGTGAATGTTGGCAGGTGGTGTGGGAATGTCAAGGTGAAGCAAGAAGGGTATTCACTCTACCCATAGAGCATAACATGAATGGCTTTTTCAATGCAAAATGATAATGCCAGGTTTTCAGTAAAAAACTGGGAAATGAAGAGGCTTTTTAAATACTCTCAGGACTTGGTGTGTGTTGCTGAGAGCAAGCGCCTGGACCTGCTGCAGTCTGTGGAGAGCTTCTCCATGTGGTGGACCACTCATTGAACTCCAGGTAGCTGCTTCCAAATGAAACCCCCTGATCCTAGAGGGTGTTCAAAGTCATGGAAGACTTCCATATTTATCTTGAACCTCATTTTGCCTTGTTTGAGGCAGTTTTTTCTCACTTAGAAAAGGGTGCATTTTGAAAAGGTGCACTTCTTTCCAATTAGGAAAAAAACACATTTATTTATTTTCTATCCAAAAGCCAAAGCCAAAGGTGTATTTTTTCTCAATTGAAGCAATGCATTGCTTTCCATAGGCTAAAGCATAAAATGGAGATAGGGGGATTTGAGTGTTGATACACCTTTCTGCATATCTGAATGTTTAACCTCCAATAAAAGTTTGGGAAATAGTGACAATTTTCCAAAAATGGGATTTTTGCTCACATTCACAGCTGGGGCTGGGAGCAGGCCGTATTAGCATGACTTGCAAACAGAAACAAAATTCTTGTACAATTCCACCTAAGGCCCTTGACTGACTCTGCCCGCTCACTTTGGTCATTGGATGCTCCTGGGCAGGCAGGAGTATGAGAAGGCTTGAGTGTTCAACGGGCAGCACAGTCTGCCCAGTCCTGGTATGTTCCTGTACTTGACCTGCCCCTTGGTTTGTCCATCATTCCCAACTTGCTGCTTGGCCTTTTAAAACCAACTTTTAAAAGTCCCACTCATTCTTCATGCATTGGACTCCTTCACTGAGCTTGGCCAGCTTCACTTCAACTAGTCATGATTTCTCCTAACTGGTAGCAGATGCATCGCACCAGCAATTCCACTTCCTGCCCTTTCCAATCAGCCATGTTGCAAGGCAGACAGCTTGCAATGGGATAAGGTACAGTAGTTCCTCTTGACATTTGTGGTGACATTTCACTGCAAACAGATTTACAGTCCAGGGCCTTCCTTTGGACACTGATAGGGAGGCAGCTTCAATCTCTTGCTCTTCCTAGTATCAACATTATGCTCCATGTAAGCTTTCCTTAGACTGAGTTGCTTAACTTTTTTTTTCTTCACTTTTCTTTATCTTCATGTCCATGAAGTAAAGTCAAAGGCACAGGCGTTGTCAGTCTGAGACTGAACTATTTTGTGGTTTGTGGATGCCTATTTTACCTCAGCTCTTAATTACAAAGTGGACAAAATTACTGATGCCTGAATCAAACCTGTATGGTACCTTAACATTATGACCAATCAGGAGGCTAGTATTCATATGCAGAGCCTATATCATTGAAGGAATCGTACAATTTGAGAAGCTGCCTTCAGAGACTGTACAAAACCTGAAGTGACATTATTCCCTTCCTCACTTGCAACTGTATCTGTAGCATACAGATGAAGGCATTGGACTAGATGTCTGCTGAGGACTCAGTCTAGAAGAAAGCTGACTCAGACATGTTCCAGAAACCATCCATTCTCTTTGGAAAAAGGGATGCATGGTCATCCATGCATGAAAAGAGGTCATCTATCATTTAAGCGGAATACAGATTCATGCTATAACCAGTATATGTACCTGGACCAATCTAACATTGAGGGAATGGCAGAGACAACTAAAAGCCCTATTTAATAGGAACATATCTCTTGTGTACCTTTCACATTATAAATGGATAGGGCAATTAAGTGGGAAAATATACTCCACTGTCCATTATGAGAATCTGTTGAGGATTTATAAATGATGGCTTAGGATGCCAGGAATAAATATCAGGGCCAAACAATTCCCTTCATGTCCCAAAGAGCTGAAAATGGGAAAGAGGGCTTCTCCATAATGCTTGCTCCTGTCCTCATATACCATGTGAAATGCCAAACTATTTAAAAATCTAAAAATATAGTCTGTGTTGATTCTATGATTAAGCATAGTTTTTAGAGTTCTAGAGGTGGTGAGGACCGTGCTGTCATTTGGATTCTTTAGTCCTCCTCTTTCTACTTAACCCAAAACTACTGTGCATATTCTCATTATCTTCGGTATGGCTATTATCCAAGGAAGTAAACATATACAGAAGACGAAAACCAAACTTGTACCTGGTCAAGGGTTAAGACAGTATTTCCCTAAATAACGCTGAGATAAGGAAGAACAACTATTTTACAACTGTAAATAAATATGGACTGGATGATGTTCCAGTACTTGGGGCAATATCCGGTGCTCTCGTTCTGCTTATACCATTGACGTTGCACCAATGTAAGCAACCTCTAGTGCAACATTAGAGCGGCAGGTTTGCAGAAAAAATTGTTGCATTAGTTCACACTAGAGGTCACTTATGCTCGCACCATGTCAATCATGCCAAGTGAAGCAACAGTACTTGAAACTGCCCCAAAGAAATAAGCTTTGCCCCAGATTTACATTCTCAATGGAATGTAATTTACATAAATGGATTGATATGAAATTAGTTCAGAATAAAGGTAAAATAACATGACGAGTGTTAGTAAAATTGACATGAATATTTACCTTTTGATGATGAGCTATTACTGTCTTGTTCTTCAATGAATAAAATGCACGGAATGATGGGAACAAAAGAAAGAAATCAGCAAATTTAAAGTTAGACGAAAAAGGTGTTATACATGAGAATGACAAACACTATAGGTTCTTTGCAGCATGCATAAAATTAACGTGGGGAAACTTGGATGACAAAACCATGACAAGTTATAAAGTCTGAAGTCAATAAAGAGTTAAGCATGCTCCAACCCATGGAAAACAATTGTCCTAATCACGCTTAATACCACGTTAGAGTCATATTTTGGCTTGGATTCATATTTTTAAACAAAGGTTAATGCTGAAAATAAAAGAAGCTATTCAAAACATTTTATCTCTATTTGACATGACAAGCACTAAAGATAACAAACAATAGTGAGGGGTTTACTATGGTGAAACACTGCTTCTTTGCCTGTCCTTCTTCATTCTTATCTATTATTTAAGAATGTGTGCTAGATGCAAAATAGAGTATACAACAGCCTAAACTTATATATGGGAGCCAGTATTTTCTTTTTATCTATTCCAGATTAGAGTACTTACATATTGCACTTAATTAGAGCAGTATTAAAAAATATGCGATTGTATCAGAAAGCACTCTCCAGTTCAGTCCAACACAACTAAAGCAAAGCTTGTATTGCAAACAATGGAAGAGCAGGGTCACACACACAAGGGGTGAAGCACCTATGGGAGTATGTTAACAAAAGATTGAATGAATGAATGAGCTACTCAGTGACTTTCCAAAGAGCAATTGTCATCTAACTGTCATCTACAACTCTTCCCATAACAGTGACAATTAAAAATAATTTGCTTTGCTACATATCTTATTAAATATCCATTTTTTCTTGGAAAACCTACATCTATTTTTTAAAAATCCAGCAGCTGTGTGCATATTGCCAAAATTTCTTTCATATAACATCCCAACACATGCTGTAATGATCATAAGACAAGATTTCAAAAGGCCTTTAAACACATTATAACAGTATGTGAACTGGTAAAAAGCCATTTAAATAAATACAGTTTTCGGTCTGAAATCTAAATTGCAGAATACGGGTATCAGATTATGCAAAATACAGTGCCAAATCCGACAGAATAAGATATTGCCTTATGCACTTCTCAATTTAAGATGGAGTTGTGTTTTTTTTTCAGTAAACCAAGTGCAGCTCTTTTCAAAGTGTAAATAAACAGAACATCATAATTATATTATCTAAAAATTACTGTAGGACATGACGTCTGGGCAAAGTTTGCTGGATAGCACTGTTTCTTAAGTCAAACAGCAGGAAATTCTGAAAATTGAAATATTTTAAAATGTTAGGCTCATGTATAATGTAGGTCACTCAATATTCCATTGGTTTAGAAATTCCAAGAACCATGGCATTTATAAAACAGTCCATGTCCACATGCTTAAGTCCTATTGCGTTTCTGCTGAATTCACTGTAAATAGCCATATATTTTGGGTTACACATACTGTCAGAGAAGGGATGCAATGCTCTTCTGCACACTGTCCAACAAAGCACAATAAACCCAGTCCAAGACATTTATCCCAGAAAGAAGCATATTCTTATTGGTATAAATATTACAATGACCTTATATTTGTTCAAAAGAATTATGCAACTACACTGGAAGCAGCAATATGATCACAAGAACCTGTATCTCTTACTTCTGGAACTGGAACTGTAATTCAGTATTTTGTAGTTACCAGCACCGCATTATTATTTTTACTTGCGAGAAACACAGCTATATGCTTTCAACGAAAGTTCTGTGTATACCACACACTCATGATATGTCCTCCTAAGGGTTGGGGATGCTCGATGGAAAAAAATGATTTTTTTTTACTGTGTGCTTTTAACGTTATACTATGCAAATAATATGTTAGTATAATGGTCCCATTGCTATGCAGAGACTTATTCATTCTAAATTGCATGCTATTGTAGGAATCTATCTGAAGGCCTCTTTGCTATTATCCTATAATGCTACTAAAAGTCAAAGTAAGATGTTTGAAAGACAGAGGCAAGAGTATGATGGCTTTTCAATACACTTAATTGCACACTGGCTGCAGTCCTGAAACCATATGGACAACCTAATTCCACTAAAATAAATGGGATTTAAATCCAGGTAAATGTACAATGTACACGGATGCAATCCTGACATTATAGATTTTACGAATAAAGTCCCAGTTTGTCAGTAGGTTCAGAAGGCTGTGGAGAAATCCACAAAAAAAGGAATAACAGAGTCTGTCTGTTGATGTCTTCAAATCGCATATTTTCTCTGAATCTATTCTGTATTTGACTGTGCACCCTAGCCTTTATATCATTTTTCCCCATCTCCTCCTTTCATATTTATATTCTTGCATGCTTTTGATCACATGCATGGACTAGTAGAATTATTTCTCAAAAGGTGTACCAGAAGATTATTTGTTACCTCTAGTAAAATCTCTCACATTCTATCTTTGACTGGCAAAATCCCTCTTTCAAAATAACAATATATACTGCCAATTTTAGTTTATAGACAGTTGTTACCTATTCGCAGTTTGGTTCTTACAGCAAATGTTCTGGCCTATTTTTGTACACGATCCATTAGCAGAAGCGAAATGCAAAAGCAGGAACCATATATGAGAGGGTTAATTCCTCCCATTTCACACCGTAATGTATTCATTTTCTGTTATAATCACATTGTTCCTTGTTAGATATCCCATGAAATGCAAATAATGGAAAAGGCTAAAATCTGCATTCTTGTAACACTAGAAGACTGGCATATCTTTCTTTATCATGTATAATGAAGACATTGTGCATTAGATTAATCTGACTAGGAATTAATGTTGTAACTGAGCTGAGGCTTAATAAATTCAGTTAAACTTCCCCTTGCATTTCAGTTTGTATCATCCCTTGCAGAATCTACATCTTAGGCTTTTCTGGAAAGCTTAACTATCATGCATCTATTTCTTTATTTCTATATTTTCACTTTGTATATATTTCTCATTTTGCAAATATATATATTCTGAAGCTGACCAGATGTTCAATGTCCTTTTCTTCCCAGGTGGCTCAGGGAACAAATTTGGACAGTCCTCTGTTGTGCTAATGCTTGTGTGGTTGGATTCAAATGTTCTGCTTGGGGGTCTTGTTACAGCTGACAAGTCAGAGGACTGCTATACAGAACAATTTTTAATGGCTGAACAAAGTCATGCTGATACCATTTTTCTATTTCTAATTGTGCTCAAAGTGGAATTGGCAAGAATAGTAAATGGAAAGATTTAGATACCTCATTTGGGTGAACAATAAAAACAGATAGATTCAAGTATTTAATGTAACTGTTAAAATAATTACACCTCTAAACTTCAACAAATAATTCTTTCTCTATAGGAATAACTCACAGTGGTGGTGGGGTTATTATTTCCCACTGGAAAAACTATATATGAAGTGACAATTCAGTGCAAATAGGAAATAAACAAGATGTTTTCGAAGACCCACCTGAATTATACCAGTTGTAAAAATACTCAAGGAAAGGCACCTTTTAATAAAATAAGTCCATCACTTCAACAACAATAGGAAGTCAGACAGAAAATTTTCACCAAATTCCCTACATATTTTTATCAAAGGATAACAAATCAACTTCTATGAGAAGTAAAATTAAGTGCCTTTAAGTGAAAGAAGAACCATGTAATGAAATCCTCACAGCAACACTTTCTTCCTTGTTCTCTACATTATAGCAACCAATCTAATTTTCCAGTCTTGTGATTTGAAACAGGTTGTTCACAGATAATCTTGCTAGCATTGTCTAAATGGAAATGTTATTATTTAACTTATCCAGTAATAAGGCATTGTATGAAAGAGTCTCTACACAAAGCATGAACTACGAGTATACTCAATATGTTTTCGCATGATAGATTGTCAGCAATAAAAAGATATATGAAAATCTATACAACCATCTCTCTCTCCTTTGCACAGCTTCCATATTATGGCCATTCTGAAAGAACACACTAATTTGATCTGCAATGTAGCTTTTAAACTAAATTTTTAACCAATGAGGCCTTAATTTATGAGAACATGAAATAAGAAAAGCCAATATATTATACATCAAAACTGCACACATAAATTAGAGAATACCCAAGTGATCAAGGTTATACAGAATGGAAAACTGTATTCTGATATATTCTGTAGATATTTCAACGATGGTTCTTCATTCCTTTTTCATTAGGAAATGCATACCTATATGATTCATGTACCGCTAATAACTTTTCAGTCACCTCAATAACGTATCAGCTTATTCTCAATCCTTATTCGTATCTGTGGATTGTAGGACATTAACTTACTATGTAGAACAAGAAATCTAAAGATGTTACTCTTTTAGTTCTGAAATGCATCATGTAATTAAAATATAAAACATCTACAGCTACAATCCTATATATACTTAACTGCAAGTAAATTCCATGGAATGTAATGGGACTTACTTCTAAGTAGGCATACATAGGATTATGCTGTAAGCATGTTGTGTATTATTTGTAATGTGAGCCTCAATAGCATTTTTTTCACCTTAGAAAAATAAGCCATCTTTTTGTAACTGAATACTTATAGTATTGTAGATATAACACCTTTAATACAATATCTTTCCCAACAACCCATTTCGTGTTTCTACTCAGAGATGTTGCTTATGGATTCCTTTGTGTTTACCCAGGTAACACATTAATTTTCCTCCACTTTTGGACTTGACATGCTCAGAAAGGGATATCATTAATTTTGTTCACATTCCTGTCAGCAAATTAGAATTAGTCAGTTCCATCTAACAAAGCAACTTTAAAGAACTGCAGACAAACAGAACTGGTTATCCTCAACCATCTCAATCTGCCCTTTGCCTAGAGCCGATAATGAAGGATGTACTATATGTATTGGAACATTTAAGTTGTATATGTTGCCAGAAAACATTAAGTTTTGTAATAATCATCTGTACGCCACGAGTTTGCAATCCAGTTTTATATCATAGTCCTGCTTTATCAGTAGAGACCAATAAAGCACTAACGATCAAGATGTCTGTGTAAAGCATGAGGAAGGAGGAAAACAAACCCAAGATGTGAACTATAAGCGTGTTATTTGATACCTTGCTCTGTACTGCCACTCCTGATAGGAACTTGTGGAAGCTGCCTCCCCCTACGGCTGCTGAAGGGTGTGTCTGCTGGAGACGGCTGCAAGGGGCTTCCTGGTTGGTGCATCCTGCAGGCAGAATGGAGATTAAATGCGATGTTGTCACATACATCTGCACCAAGTGAAATAGCTTTGTTAAACTGTATATAAAGCAGAGGAATCCTTACTTTGCACACGTACCACAAGCTGTGTGGAATATCTGTTCCACTTGATAAAAATATTGATTTTATCTATTTACGTGTGTATAACTGCAAAGGCATTTTCGAGTAGTTTCTAAACAAAGAAACGAGCTTTTAACGCTAAGAAAAAATCTTCACTGCCCTGAAATCAGTCAAACCACTGACCCCAGTGTGAATTTGGACTTTAAAAACATGTTTTGCTTCAATTGTCTTGAGCTGTCAACCCTAGCCCACTGCATTCAAAGAGTGATCAATTACAATGGTTGTGCACTGCAGCGGGGGTGTGCATGCGTTTGAGACAGAGAGACTCACACAGAGACAGAAAGACAGACAGAGATCTATGCATGCATGTGCATGTGTGTATGTGAATCTCTAAGCATTTATCCTCAACATAAATTTATCCTCAACATAAATCCCCCCTCTTAAAGCTTAACTGTTGATCAAGACATGGATTGTAATATTGCAGCACATGTCTCCCAATTGTTACAAAGTCCCAAAATACTTTCAGTAGAATGTAAGGTTTTCTGTCCAATAGAAAGTCTGCACATATTTTGAGACGCATTACTTGAATAAAGCTAACTATTAAAATGATTTTGTAAAACTACGGAATATAGGAAAATTGAGAGGTAGAGGATGTTCACACATCACCAACTGAAATCACGGTGAATAAGATCCTAGAATAGTCTTTTCGCTTTGCATGTGTCATCACTTATTTCTACGTTTCCTCTTTTATAGTATAACTCAGGGGAACTAAATTGGTATTGCTCTTCTCAGGGAAGTGTTTCCATGAATCTATGCACAAGTACCATGCAAAATCTTAGAAGGATAACAAATTAAGTCATGAGAAAGGAAATGACTGGTCAAGCATAACGGAAGCAGGAGAAGTCAACAAAAACTACCAGCTGCTTTCCAGAAGGTGTGACCAGGGAAAGTTTCCCCAGGACCAGGCATTACTCCTGCCCTTTGATGCACTGCTCTCACCATACATGGTCTCTAGATAATCTCTCTAAGAAACCCATTGTTTTGTGGGGGTTTCTCTCTCCATATCCAGTATGAAGAGAATGTATGATGTGTGAACACATTCTTGTTACAAAAACAGGCTTTTACATAGCTTAGTACATTGTTTTAAATGAAATATTCTGAAAGCTTTCATATGAATACATAACACAAGAGAACAATGGGGAGACAAAACAGAGGCAGATTTTAACCGGTATGATAAATTCCTTGGTATGGGTTAAATAATCCAGATAGTGACGAAGATAGGCTGAGCAGAGGATATGAGGAAAGTGTAGATATCATGTGGGGAGGGAAACAGATTGCACTGGAGTGCCAGGATGAGTGAATGCACAGCATGTAGTCCAGAAAGTACACCATCACATTAACATCTGGGAGGCAGAAAACAAATGCTGCGCTGTACATTTAATAGCAACCTTGTCAGAAGTGGAGAAGGTGGCGCCGACCCTCCAGCAGCTAGGTGATGTACAGGACATAATACTTTGACACTAGACTGTTCACTCGACCTTGAGCGAACATGATGCTTTCCCCTAGAAATGACTGGCTGCTCATTGATTCTTGGGGTTGGAAGTCCCCTTCTAGAAACCCATGGCAGTAGAACCCTAAAACATTAGGGCCAAAAATATAAATAAATATAATAGTTCAGTCGTTAGCTGCATATAAACTATGAGCTGTCTCTCTCTCTCTCTCCCCCTCCCTCCCTCCCTCTCAGACACACCCCCCCATCCCACAATGATGTCTATAGTTGCACCCATGATTTTCAGACTCAATAACACTTATTATCATCGTAATTCTCTGTAGTAAATGATCGCACAACAATTTTTTACTTGCTATACAGCAGAGGTAGGCAACTTGTGGTTCTCCAAGTGTTTTGGCTGACAAAGTTCAACAGCTGTACCCAGCCCAGCCAGTGGGGAGGGATGATGAAAGCTGTGGGCCAAAGTTCCCAAAGGCCACATGTTGCCCTCTTCTATTATTCAGAAATATGCTTGGAATTATGGAACTGATAAACTAACAAGACTATGATACAACTTCTTTCAATTTAAACAAGACATTCTTTGTTTCATCTTAGAAAACATATTAGTTAAATAGCCGATTCATAAAAAATGCCACAGCCTCTCTTTCTTATCAGTAGGCATGCATTTACTGTAGATACAGATCTATCATGCTAAATTCAATTGTACAATATTGGTCTCTACTGGATGCAGCTGCCATGGTATATACTATTCTATTTCTTCAAGTTCTGAAGAATACAAAAAGATCCAAAAGGGCAGCTCCTCCCATCACAGTGATGGCAAAAAGTGCTCCTTCAAAATGTTGCTCTGTCCATTAATATTATGGCTATCTTCATAATATTATACTAATGGTACAGGATTAAATTTAATGTTGCATTAGTGGGATCCTGCTGACTTATGGTGTATTAGCAAATTGGCAATTTTGATGGTGCCCATAAGTTATTACCTATTTAGAAATACTTATTCCCATAGACATATCTCAAATGATCAGGTTAGTTTTAAATAAGATGATTAATGTGCTCTCACAGCTTAAAGCTAGATGAGGATCTTTAAAGTTAAGGTATGGTAAGGTAAATACACTGTCTTGAATTGTTTGTGTTATATGTGGGAATCCTCTATTTACATCTGACAAATATTTTCAAAAGCTGAAGACTGTATTTTGTAAATTGGAGGAGAGATGATCACCCTGCCACAAATATCCTTGAAAACATATGCAACTTCCAATCAGAGAGTGCAATTTCTAGTCAGAGAAAGTGGGTTTAGCTTTCCAGATCTTGATTTATATCATTTGTTGATCTGCACCAAATAGGGAATGGTTACTTATATAGACATTTGGTCTGCCTTTGTCTAAGTTTATGTATCATTCATAGAAAGCTCTATTATGCATACATATTTCATATGTGCATACTTAAAATGATATATTCAAATATTCAGCTATTTTTTCATTTTCTCTTTATAGTTTTTTGTTGAAACATCACCTAAAAATAATTTTTAAAAACGATTTGTGGAAGCCTGTTAGCACAACAGGTTATTTTCCCTGTTTTTCCACAGCAGCTTTCTGGGCTGCCTGGAAATCTCTGGCGGACAGATTATTCCGTTAGCAACAATGCAAACCTGATAATTCCACTTTTAAACCCCCTCTGAGGGGAAGGGTAGAACCAAACTGTGAGAAAAGAAGAAAGAAGTTTAAACCTCGTTCTCCCAAGGTAACCTTTTTCCACTTTGACTCAGAGATATGCCTAATTGCAGGAGAGTGGGGAGACCATTACACATATGCCAACTCTATGTGATTAAAGGAATATTTATTTTGGCCCTGATGTGGAACAATATTTGAGAAGTGAAGATTTCTGAGTGACAAAATGGCTGTCATAGGGCATGGGAGAGATTAAAGCTACACCAAATGGATTTCTAGTTTACTAGTAGACTGCTTGTTAGCCAGCCCAGTGCAAGAACCATAGTATAGAAAATCAATCCAGCTACACATTGTGACAGTAATTCTATGAAAGAGAAGCTGTGAGGCTCACAAAGCTATCTGTTTTCACTGTTTAACCCAAGTGGGATATTTAATAAGACATGTAATCACATCTGTAGTATCAATAACTAGCATTCTATTTCATTATATATACTTCCTGTGTCAGGGTTTTTTAATATTTTACCTCAAAGGTCCACATGAGTGAGCTGACTGAGGACCACCAGTCACAAAGTGGTGTCATATGAAAGTACAGTTTGGAGTAATGCTTTGGAAATTGCTGGTATTATTTTAAATGCGTTTCTCATTCCTCTCCAAAAATTGCTAAATTCTTAGCCACAGCTACTTCCTTGTACCAGGGAGTTCCAGAATTCAGCTTTCCTCAACCTAAGTTGAGACAAGGGCTCAAAAAGTATAATTACTCAGCCTTGCCATTTGGGGATTTTTTTTTCTGATCCAAAGGCTAGGATTTCCATTGTGGTGCCCAGTTGTTGATAGTCAACCCTCTTGACACCCATCTGGTTCCCTGCCTCCAGTGATTGTTATTGCTTAAGATTATTTTAAATTATTTTTTCATCAGGAGATTGTCATGCTTCAATCAAAGTGTTGCCCTTTATTTAGACTCAGAATAATGATATTGTATGTTGGAGTTCAGACACACCATCCCTGTCTTGTATTTAGTGTTCTTGAGCAATTTAATTTTCTATTCATTTCATAAATTTGTTTTCTTTGAAATAAGTTGTTTGTGACTGAGCATCCCAACAGGGAAGCCTTTTATGAATGAGAAAGCACCTCTATGGCAGCAATTTTGTGAGGTTCCCTCAAATTTCACTAATCCAAAAGGTTACACTAATCCAAAAGGTTTAGGAACTCCTGCTCTAAGTAAAGAAAATTATGTATTTTATATGCTTTTTTCCTCTTTCCCCAACATGCCTCTCAACATCTTCTTATCCATTTCCTGCCATTTCTCCTCACCTTCTTTTACACTTTCTCCTCGTCTTCTTTTACACTTTCTCCTCATCTTCTTTCACACCTAGGTGCCAGTCATCCCTTCCTCCTTCAGCTTTTATTTATTTATTTATTTATTGATTGATTTATATCCTGCCTTTTTCCTACAAAGGGCTCAAGGCAGCTTACATCATTCTCCTCCTCCATCTTATCCCCACAACAACAACCCTGTGAGGTAGGTTGGGCTGAGAGTCTGTGACTGGCCCAAAGTCACTCAGTTGGCTCCATGGCTGAGCGGGAACTCGAACCCAGAGTCCCAGACTCACACTCTTAACCAGTACACCACACTGGCTCTCTTATACTCTCTTTTACACTCACTTCCTCCTTTACTGGCATCCCTATCTTTTCCCATTCTTCTGTATCCCCAGTTTTCAAAATTTATTATTATTATTAGTAGTAGTATTAGCCTTGCACTTTGGTTGACTTTGCTGTAAGTGGGTTGCAGTGAGCCTCCCCTCCCCGCACACACACATACTGCTTTGTGTAAAATGGGTAAATGTAAAACAACAATCTAAATACATGTGATATTTTTTAAGTTACTTAATTTAGGAATTGAAGTGGAATTATATTTTAAGTGCCAGCTGTCTAATTGCTTATTTAACCCCTGGACTCAAGGATGATGATCACTATCTGTTCCCAGATAGGTTATATTTAGGGAAGCACAATATGACAAAACGGCTTTTTGCTTTTCATATATTTAAATTCACAACTTCATTAAAGGTGATCATGACATTTCATCTACTGAAGAGGCCTCTAAGCAACTGGAGCAAGTGCAAGAATGCACAAGTAAATGTGTCATTCTCTCCTCCTACTTGAAAGCAGTACAGTATATGTGAAAGTTGGCATTTTCAGTTAACAGAGAAGGAGAGAGGGAGAGGGAGAGGGAGAATGGCTGCTCCAGCCACTGATACGGTGCTAGAATATATCTACCAATTATACTTTATTCAGACTTTAAAACAGTGTATTTACTCTGTAAATCACTTTAACAAGAAAGTTAAATGCCATCATTGGAAACTGAACCATACCATTTTCTAATTATATTTTGAAGTTTAAATTCTTTTTTCTTTTATAGTTAAAGTAAGACCCACAAAACAAAACCAACAATAACATGACTTCATAAACATTAGATTGTCCTTCTTGCAGGTTGTAAAATTGGGGTAAATAAACCTTAGCACTTGTGCTGTAACTCCATTAAGATTCTAAATTCAACACTGCAATCCCATATTTACCTGGAAATAAGCTCGACTGAACGCAAAAGGACTTACTTCTGAGTAGATATGTGCAGGATTCCCGTACAGCAGCACACTCCGATACATGCCTACTCTTAGGGCAGTCCAACTGAGTTCAGAGAGATTTGGCTCCACACATGTATCCATACAGGACTGACTTGCTTATAACTGTATTATTAGCCTAACTCATGTATTGAATGCATATTCTTGTCTCAAGAGTAATTGGCAGGAACAAGACTGAGACAGTGCCTGGAACAGGATTCAAAACACTGGGTTGGATCCAAGATCTGCCTCGCATGGATGAAGGGGACCAAGTGGAATAAGGAGGCTGTCTTTCCCTGTCTCCCTGAAATCCCATATCTCTTGGACACCCTCTGGAACAGCACTGGAAGTAGCATGAGGGTCTACAAGTAGAAAGGACATATTGAGTATTGCTCCCCTACACACCCTCTCCCACTGACTTCAGAGCTGAATTCTGCCTGGGAAGAGCTCTTGCTGGTGAGTGAAAATGCTGCATACAGGTCTTAGGAATGAAAGAAGAGGCACTGCTATTAAGCAATGTATTACACTGCAAGTCCATGCATATCTGCTCACACGTAAGAACCACTGAGGTTTATGAAGCTTACTACAAGGCAAATGGGTGCAGGATAGAAGTCTTTATTGCGGAAATGTGAAAGTTCTCTCAACCTGCAAATCTAATTCTGGAAGCCAAAAATAAAGTATCCTCCAATTCCATGTGTCTTGTTCTGTTATAGTAGGGATGGGCAGCAAGATTTTTGGTCTGCAGCTGTTATCAACCAGAGCGTGTATAGCCAATGTTAAGGGATTATGGGAACTGTAGGCCAAAACTTCTGGAGGGCAAAAAGTTGCCTTCCCCTGCTCTATAGTGACAGAAAGGATCTCTATATAGGATTATAGACAGTCTTGGCACAGAGAACAGGACTTATTTGGGGATTAAATGTGCCTGCATCCTCCTTAATGACAGTTTGCTTACTGAGAAGTAAGAGAGCTCAAGGTTGCTTGGAGATAATGCCTCTGAGCACACACAGCTCTGTCTTCCAACATGTCCCCACTACTCCCTACCTCCAGTACTGGCCACCTGCATAATGGCAGTGGCAACTCCGCCCCTCAGTCCTTTAGGCCTGTGCTCACCTTCAGTGAAAAGTTCTGGGGTTCAGCATGACCATTATGCCCTCTTCAGTCCTAGTTTTGCTTTCACACCAAGAATAATAAGGATATCATTCCCTTCTTTCTCATTCCCTCTCATTGTTGCTGACATGAAAAGGCATGTAACAAGGAGGTGGGCAAAAGAGTGTTATGAAAAGGGCATATTAGAATAACCTTGACCAGTTGAATGATTCAGGATAGGCGCCAACTACAAATTTAGCATGCAGTTTCCCCTGAAGCACAGTTGGGTAGAATACAACTTGTACAGTTCCTCATAGATATCCAAAAATGGAAGAGCTAGAGGTTTCATTAAAAAGGGAGGGGATTCAGGAATAGGCTCCTTGTATATCTCTAATAGGGCCTACCTGACACAATCGTCATAGCCAAAAAAGAGATAGATAAGCAACATATGAATATCCCTTATTGGAAGCTGAGTCAGATCATTGGCCCATCTAGCTCACCCACTGGGGTTGCAGGAAGGCATCTTTCCCTAGTCCTAACTTGAGGTGGTGATTGATTTTGGAAACTTCACCATGTGAGGAAAGTGCTCTACCAATGAATCACACATCCTTAAAACTGTGCTTTACACAGGGGAAAAACATGTTGAGCAGCACTTTAAATAACCATTTGTTTGGTTGTTAAATTCACAGCTATGCTAATAGTCTTTGATCATCTTAATTTGTAAATACTATCTTTGAAGTTAATTTAAATAAGAGAAGGGCAACTTGTAGAATTTGTAGCCTACCATTACTGGCTTTGCTCCTTAGGGCTGAGGGGACTTGTGGAAGAAAATATCGCAGGGCCACAAAATACCCACTCCTAGACTAGATGAAGGCCTGCCTGAACATTACACTACTGCTTAGTGACTAAGCCATAATTTAGTGTGACAACAAGGTATAAGCTGGCTTGTATCAATGAAACCACAGCTAGCCATTGTTAAATAAGCCCAGAAGTGACAAATTCCATTTGCCCTCCCTCAGAGTTGCCCTAGGAGAGGGGGTTATGGAGCAGGGAGCCTGAAGTTTGCTGTAGTTAATTCTCACCATGCTCAACCATAAATCACTGGGACATTTCAACCTGGTCACAGTGAGTGACACAGTCACTTGCTTTAGTGAATGCCAGCAGCAGGCCCTATTCCAGTATTAAGCATTTCACATCTATTACCACTCCCACTGATCTGCATAGTCTGAGAACATGCTCATGGTAGCTTTGCTATGACTTCCTAAAGGAGGAATGTGGCTTCCTGGATTCTGCTCAGTGATATCTGACCTTGGGATCCCAATGGACTCTTACTTCAAATCTGGCCCAAGTAGGCTCTTGATTCACCCCTTCAAACTCTTAAATAATAATAGAACTGCTGCTGCTTGAATTAGCAACAATAACAATAACCACAGCAGCAATAACATTGAGCAAGCATCTTGACATAAGCCCTACGCATACTTTCAGTCTAAACCAGGGGTCTCAAGCTCGCAGCCCGCGGGCCAATTGCGGGGACGGGCGGGGCACAGGGGAGGGGCCCTGCGGCCTTCAAAGCGCCAGCGGCACCCGGCCTGGCCGAGGGATGAGCGGCCCACCACCCCCGCGGTGGCGGAATACTTGATGCAGCTCAGCCTCACCCAGACTCTCCTTCCAGCGGCCCCCGGGGAAGTTGAGTTTGAGACCCCTGGTCTAAACAGACAGGATACGTAGAGAGGGACATTTCAAGCAGGAAATGAAGGAACTGATGCATGTCTACTTGGTAAGTTCCAGTGTTGTCAATGTGGTTCACTCGTTAATAAGCATGTTGTGGACTGCAACCACAGCCAAACAGAATGGGAGACAGGAAAAAAAGTTTTTAAGGTTGTTGTTTTTGCTTAAAAATGGAAAATGAGCACTATGGACACGGATGGGAGTAACTTTCACTTTGCATATGGAATTTACATGGAAAGACAACAAATGAACAAGAACAGGGAATTCATTAAAAACACCATGAAACCATTAATACTAGGTTGTTTTAGAGAAAAAACTACAGACTTGAACAGAAAAAACCCTTAATATTCAAAATTCACCTAACTGAAAGATGTCCTCTTAATGTACCACTAAACAGGTCTAAGAATCCAGAAAGGTTCAATCACATGTTGTTGCTATAAGCTTCATATCTCAAAAAGTAACACTCTGACCGGTGATGTAATAAACTCTGACATCAGAATGGTTTTTTCTTTTATACTGACAGACAGAAAATTGCAATTGCATGCAGCATATGAATATGATGTTCTCAGTGTAACTTTAACTGTTCAGCTGAGACAGTATTGCTGTCTGTAATTACACTTTGCTAGTGTGAAAATTACTGGACACATACTGGAAAGATAACTTCTGGTGTCTAATTGTCTGCCTATGGTAAGTCAAGATAAGCACAGAATGTGGTTGAACAAAATGTCCCGCTCAAAGAGGCTAACAATGGCCAGAAGGTGGGGTTAAGGCACAGATGGGAATTGGTCAAGATGACCAATGTTTGATGACTGTGCTCTTGAAAGTATAAAACATTTAGATTCTTAGCTTGTGGGGCTGCTCTCTTCTCAGACATGGGCTGCTCTTCCTTGCCTCTGTACAAGCTTTTCTGGTTGACTTGCTGGCAGCTCTCTGTCTTTTTGCAGTCAAATGATGAACCTGGCTGTCCAAGTTAAAATCCCTCACAATATTAATAGCAGAATAGATCTACAGGGGCATTCCTTTTCATCTACTAGCTCCTTCAGCTGAAACAAATAGGTGATCCCTATACATTTGAAAGATCCCTGTGCACACCTGATTGCTCACAGATGTCTGAATCAAGGCAATAAAAACCCTCAGTTACAGAAGCATATGCCATTTCCCATTCTTTTATGAAAAGGAAGAGGAGGAGGCAGAAACCATATAGCAATATAGCATGTGGAGAATGAAAGGAAATTTTATATAACGGCTTATAGGTCTTGGCATGAGTACAAAATGATAGAACCCATTCTTATGACGTTTCCTAGTTTTACGTAAATTGTTTCCCTCATAACTGTATTGTTACTTTCTAAAACTAGCATGTAAAGTTTTATGAGTGCAAAAAAATCCCAGGATCAGGAATGCCATGCACTGCTGCCATGCAGGAGATGCAATACATGTCATTCTTCAATATTTATCCTTTGCTACCCCTGGTAATCTCTTTTCAAACAATGTGTGGCAGAAAACTGTTGTTTTTGCCGAACTATTAACATTTAAAGTCATGGCATGTGTACACTTCAAATAATACCATGGAACCAATCATGGTGAATGATGGTTGTGTAGTGTAATATCAGTCCTACCTTTCTGTTTCCGATGCAGGGCCTTTCCTAGTCTGTTTTTGGGTGCTATATCTTTCCACCTTTCTGGAATGCCTGTGAAATGAGATGGCAGAAATGAAAAAAAGGAAGGAAAGCAAACAATCCTGGAAATATATAAAAATGATTCAAAGATTTTGATCAAAAACTTGATCAAAAGTGCAAGCAAAGTGGCTGGCAGATGAACGTGTGAAAACTGCATTTCATGAATGGCTAGTGTATATGGGCTTTGAACAAAATACTTTCCACCTCTCAACATGCAATGCATTGAAGACTTAAATAACAAGAAGAACAAAGAAAAAAATGACCCATCTCTTTGATATGGCTATTTGCAGCACTTTAAGATCCACTCATTTCTAACTCTTCAGCAGCTATAGAATTCATTATACACTGAATATATTTTACTACTAATTAGAGATAATGTCTAGCAATAAGAATCTGGTAACTTCTGAGTTAACATTATATATATATAACTTTTATACCCAACACAAGAGACACGTTAGCCATCTAGGTGGCATATAAATGTTTTAAATAAATAACACAGTCCAACTTTGTTCTAAATAATCTAAAAAGATTTGAGAACTATAGATTTCTTAAGTTGGGTTTTCATCATTTCTAAACCAAAATTAAATTGAAGGTTATACCAGGACTTTTCAATATTCATTTTGAGCACTATCATATAGTATAGTTAGTGCCCTCCAGATGTGTTGGACTGCATCACACATCATTGCCAACTGGCATATTCCAATACATCTGGAAGACACCTGTTTAGGGAAGGCTCCGCTATGTAAGTACTTTCTTGAAAAATGTACCAGAGAATACAGGCCTGTAAATTAATTGTAAATGTTGGACCTAAGATAATTCATTAAGCTAAACAAATTGTCCTCTGCTGCTTTTGTTTCTGAGACATCTTTTGTGTTTTGAAGGTCTAATAATTCTGATCAACTGTGACACTATGTGTTACAGATTGCATTTTAGCATCACAAGTTAATTAGTACAGCAATATTTTATCTGAGCATGTACAAAAGCTTTTTGGCACTGCTCAATAAATAAAAAATGGTAACACATTTTACAAAGCTGGACTTTACAAAACTAAGCCCAGCATCACGATTTCCGGAATCACCAGATGGGGTGGGAAAATGGAAGAGTTACCAGAAGTTGGCTGTTGGTAATCATCAGAAGTCAAATTTTGTTGAGTTAACTAGTTTTTTTTTTTTCAGACATGTGAGTGATTTGTTTCTTTGACCCCCCCCCCCAGGTTCCTAACTGGGCACACAGAAAAATATCAGAATTATTTTGTCAAAGCTTCAGCGTTATCGATACTGAGAACAAATTAAGTGAAATCAAGCTATGTTATTTCATTTTCTTTATATTCAAAAGAACTCATGCCTACAACCAACCATCAACAGATGTATGAAATATATCAAGGTTGTGACAGCTTGTAACAGTTTTGAGCAATTAATTGTATCAAAGAAGTATAATCTTCCTCTATACTGTGACTGGAATCAGCTTGAGAATTTGGCTATGAGAATCAAAATGCAAGTATGTTAATACTGTTACAGGTTAGATACTAAGGTTAAATCTCCATCTCAAGAGTACTCTTGGCATAGCCCGAGAGTAATAATATCATCTCTCAGTTCACAACAGTAGCCAAAATACATAAAATAAACAAGAATTGCCACTTAATTGTTGAAAATGTCAAAAAAATTGAAGTTTTTATCATTTATGTTGGAGATATTCTTTAGCAAAAGCCACTAGAGAATGATGAAGAAAAATATGGAGAAAAGATTAGGTTATACAATTTCATTAGAATCCATGCTTCATCTTAATTTTATGGATGGATTTGTTATTCAACAAGATAAGCAATTAGCAGATTATATTTTGGCTCTAGCAAGAATACTGTATGCAAAAAAAATGGAGAGGACAAGAAACAGCTGCTAGGGATGAATAGCAGGAAAAATGTGGTACTTTGCTATGATGGCAAAATTAATGTATTATAAAAGAACTGCTGCAAGAAAACAAATAAGGGATACATTTGTAAAACAATGGATATTTATTGATTTCTATTCACATAAACCAATACATCAAAATATTCAGATTTGTTTTTAAATAACTTGATTTAGTCATTTATTACATGTATGGAGAAATAAAGGAGAAAATGATTATTGATAACTTTGGATTTAAAAATATAATGTGCGAATGTCTCTATCTCTGTGTGTGTGTGTGTGTGTGTGTGTGTGTGTGTGTGTGGGCACATGCGTGTACTATGCAATATATATTACATTCATCAGTCAGAGAAAGGATTCTTTGCAATTGATATATGTCATATATATTACATTTCTGTTATTCCATGGTGGGAATGCCTACGCTATAATTATACTAGTAAGATACTGTGCTAGCAGAACAAAATATCATCTCTTGCAGACTTGATCCAGGTCTTTTTACCCAGTTTCCAGGGCCAGTACCTCAAGTTTACTGTAATCCAGCATCTTGTGTTCCCTGGAACTCAGCTATTAGGTCTTACACAGAGGGCCTGGATGTCACCTGATGGACTGACACGTCAGGGTGCCTGAGGGAACTGATATTGTAAATGCTGGCAAATTGGCAGTTTGTGGTACCATGAGGAGGTGAAAATGAAGCTAGGTTCTTTATGTTTATATGGGAAGGCAGGGTTGAAATGGGTTCTGTCTGACTGTGGAATAACTGAACATTCGGTTGATGACTCTTGAAAGTTTCCACAGAGATAGTGAGTGGCTTGAGATGTCTCTGTTAGCAGCTGGGGAGCCTGAGGAGACAACAGTCAGGAAGAACCCCAAACGTGAGACTACGAAGCCGAGTTGAGAGTCTGTGAGTCAGAACTAAAGAAGCCATGCAAGCAGAGGGAGGAACACTCCAGGAGCAGCCTTGCCTCAGTGGCGGGGGGCAATCCACATTTGGAGATGGGGGTAGGTTTGCCATGGTTTGCAAGCCATCAGCCCAAAACCCTGGTTTTCTCATTTTCAGTCTGAAAGAATTTTATTTTATTTATCTCCTGACAACCTTTTATCTATGATGCCTTCCTTTAAAGGTGTGGTGATATTTATTAGTAACGTAATCATTTAAATTATTATAATAATGCCTGACTACAGGTAACTGAGAAGCAGTTGTTTTAGCAGGGGCTTCATGCATTATGTATGTTCTACCAAGATGCTGCTGCTGGTCCATGTCATCCCTTAAATTAAAGAGCAGATGTCCAAACCCCAATGCCCCACTGGAGCCCAAGTACAACTGTAGCCTTACAGGATTAATTAATGACTGAAAACCTATTAATACACATTCCGAAAAAGGAACAGATAATGAAGCTGAATAAGAGGCATGATGTTGAGCTAGGAAGTAATTTCTTATATCACTGCTTGCTATTTTTGCCACAGTGCATAGAAGGTAGATCAAGATCTGCTGAGTGATTTGCAGCTGATGGGCAATATCTGATTCTTAATTGTTGAACAACAAAATGAGTTTTCCCACCTAACTTAAACTGTTTGGGCTGACCAGAAATGGACTTTTGTATAAGCTTGGTTCAATTCAGTTCTGGAACTGAAATGAAAAACTATTCCAGACCTTAGAATATGCTCTCTCTCTCTCTCTCTCTCTCTCTCTCTCTCTCTCTCTCTCTCTCTCTCTCTCTCACACACACACACACACACACACACACACACACAAGCATGAACAAATCCTTATCCAGGGGCTCTGGTTGACGGATCTTGGAATTTCTAGTAAAACCAACCAACCAAGTAGAACTCACAACCCTGACATCTACCCACCCTTTTTATGCACGCTTTTGATCTTTTAGACAACTTAGCAAGGATACCTCAGTGTTTCTTCCGGATTAGCACTTAGGAAGTTTAAACTGTCTTGTTTTGGAACGCAAGAATCCAGCGGTGTTGTTCTTCATAAGATTTGGAAACATGGAAGTGAAAGTTGAACAGAATGGACAGAAACAGATAGAAACAGAGAGATGGTCACATGCAGTGAAGATGGATCCATGCAGTCAAGATATTCATATGACTCAAGAATATTCAGTTGTACATTCATGCAACATTTTTGATATCGCCTTTTCAGTGGTCCAAAAAGAGACGCCTTACAAAGAACAAGCAAAAACCCCTGGTGACATAGCAATAACAACAAAATGAAACGTTCATACAGGCTGAAGACAGAAATACATTCAGTGACGGCACCCCTCCCCCAGGGAAGAATATGCTCTGCAGAGAGCTCCACCTGGCACCTATTTGAATTAAAGTCTTTTCAGTGCCAAGCCTTTTCATTCTCTGTATAATGCCAAGCCTTTTTATTCCCAGCCCAGCACTCCAGCAGTGGTGGTACAAACAATATATTATTATTTTTAAGGAAGGGAAAATGGCATCTGTAGCACTATAAATTCTAGCTCATTTGCAAGCTAAATTTAACTGTTTTAGTGTTTGGTAGCAATAACATTGCAATGCAAGAGTCAAATTAAGTTTGCAAGCAAGTTACACGTAATTGAGGCTCTTGAAGCACTCCATGGAGCTACACTTTTTCCCCCTTACAAATGCATTACAAAAAGAAAACAGAAACCAAATTCAGCAGCGAGTAGCAGCAAAAACCACATCAGGGGACAGCAGAAAACATTTCTATAATGATTTTACCCTTTGCTTTTTAAATGATTGTTTTATTGTGCTGCTTTTATTTTATATTTGTAAGTCAAGCTGGGATTTTATGTTTGTTTTTATCTTTTGTTGGGGGGACTAATAAACTAAATGAACAAATAATGTTTCAGTTGCAGTGAACCACAAAAACTTGGCTTTTTAAAGTTTACTCTTTGAATTGTTCATGAGAACATAACTTGCCCTTTGAGATAACTTTAGTGTTGTGAGCAGTATGAGCCCCAGAGTTTAAGGGCTCTTCAACAATGACAGCTTTCTTTAGTAAGTCTACCTTCTCACCATCATGGCTGCTGGCCGCCATTGCTGTGTATCTTTCACATCATCAGTACCACTCATGCACTTGTTAGACAGGGAGCCAGTAAGCAAGTGAAGAGTGACCCTTGTCACTCCTCCATTTCTCTACTATCCTTTGGGTCAGAGCAAGAGCCCGGTGAATAAGCAGGCTGCAACAGTGGAGAGGAGGAGCAACACCATGGGGCTCTTGTCAGTGGGCCCCCACTGGGCTGTGGTACCATGGCAGGTGCCCAGCCAGCCACACACCACACTGACACACAACACATTTTAGATGGTTGGTAAAAACTATCCATTTCTGTTCAGGTTTAACCAACATGCTGCTCTTGGGTTTTAGAAAGTTCTCCACTCACTGCAATATAGAAAATCCCATATTATAGGGATTGAGTGGGGGGGGGGTAGGATTATTGTTTTATGTGATGTTCTTGTTGTAAATCATCTCAAACACTCAAAGAGTGAAGGGGAAATTCAGATATGTATTTAATAACATAGTTCCCTTAGCCAGCACTAGTGAAGTGGCACAAGCAGTGACGTACGCCAGCACAACCTTATTACTTCCCCCAATTCCCACACTTTTTTTGTCTTTCAAATGTCTTGCTCCTCTTTTAATCTCAGGTAAATATAAAAGTTTCTTCTGCCTCTCTTGAAATGGCTTGCTTCAAAACAAATCATTAGCAGGTTTGAAATATGGATGTATCTCTGTCACTCTTTTTGAAATATGCATTTTTATCAAATTATATGATTGCAAGCTCTTATAATATTTGGATTGAAATGAATAGGAATCCCATCGAGATGTGGAACAGACCATGCAGAGATCCAGAAGTTCAGAAATCCTAGATGCTTAACTTATAATTCAGCTGCTCAATTAATACATGTGTTTCAGGGTAAAGAATTAGACATATTAGAGCATATATGACGTTTGTAATCAGGAACAATATGGCACCAAGTTTCAAATAACAAAACCAAAATAAAGCAACAAAAAAGGCAAATCAAAGATGTGTACATATATCACATCTGGTCAATCAGCATATAAAGAGAAATTTAAAGCACTGTTTTTTCTTTCTTTCTTTCTTTCTTTCTTTCTTTCTTTCTTTCTTTCTTTTTTTAGTGAACCCTACTTGTATAGAAAGCCTGCCTCCAGGAAGATTAAATATTTAATGACATGACATGTGTCAGTCATGTACTGAACTACTTGTATTATTTCAAAAGTTGCCTGTAAGGACACAATACAGGCCATAATCCGGTTTGATGTTAGGTTTAAGCCCAATGAGTTACTGAGTTGAAGCCTACTTTACTCTCCTGCATTGTGACTTGCAGTAGGTGCTCTGAAAAGAAACAGGGTGAATTACACATCTTGTGCAAGGCTTACTTCACAAGGCTTGCTCTCCAGAAAGCAGGGCTTACTCTCTAGAAAGCATATTTCACTTTGCAGCTGTAAACACATTATAAAGCACCAAATTTAAGTCAGTATCCAAGTAGTCATCCTCTTGTGGCAGAGTAAAAGGGAGGCGTTATGCTATATAGATTCCTTGTTACTGCCAAGACCAAACATAAAGGAGAAAACTTTTGCTGCATCACAGAACCCAAATAGCGCCTTGTCTCAGCTCCAGCCTCCAAGTCTCTAGGGCTGCTGTAAGTTTAATGATCCTATCAGCTGGAGATCCCAATGTCTTGCAACGCCTCTCCTTCTTGATATACTTTAATATAGGTGGATATGCGGAAGGGACACCTATATACTCCGCCTCTCTCTGCCCAGTGGTCAGTCTCACTGTGCAAACATCACAGGTGCTTTATAATCATTTCGTAATCATCAAAAGGAATTCCTGAAAATGAAAGTTTAAATACATGCCTTTCAAAATGTGCTTAAGATTCATCAAGTCTCTTCTCAGTTAGGAGGAGCTAGGTAGTACCTGTCATCCTCCGAAGATGCATGCTGGATATGAATCCGGGGACTAGTGGGTCGTCTCCTATCTAGTGAAGGGGACCATCTATCTCTGTTTGGTCACCCAACAAAATAGGAAGAAAACAGAACATTTAGTGTAAGGTTATAAACATTAGTTTTTTTTTCTTGTGGTGAAGGAACTGAAAAGTACCGCAAAAAGCCAATGTTCACTTTTGCTAATTTTTTAAAATTTGGATTTCCTTTGCTGATATACATGCACTGAAGCACTATTGTGCTTTATAAGGTGATACATTCAAGTTTCTTAGAATCAGGAAACAACCGAGGTAACTAGCAATGAGAATGATTGCTTCCGTGTATCAAAAATCAATGCATTTTAAAGTCCAGCATGAATTCTTTCTGAACTTTCAATTTGTTTTGGTTCAAATTTGAAAGGGTGCTCTTTAAATCTTTGATTAGCTGCAGGATCCCTCTCCCCACACTCTTTTTTAAAAATTAGTCAGCTGAATAAGCCTGAATAACATCTTGGTGTGACATTTTAGCACCATGTTACATTGCTAAATACAGAATATAGCTCCTAAATAGTAAATGTTCTCCAGAGCCTATGGCCATAGTGCACAAGCAGTTACCTCTTATTCTGAGTTTCACATGGTTCATCCAAACAAGCCCACCTCTAACCTAGTACATTCCAAATGTTTTAGACTAGGCACTCAGCATCTGTAATCATTGCCCATGATGACTGAGGATGATGAGAACTGTAGTCTAAATCAGCCTTCCCCAACCTGGTGGTGTTCAGAGACATTTTGACTGCAACTCCCAGAATTCCCATCCAGCAGGGTCATTGACTGGGAATTCTGGGAGTTGCAGTCCAAAAATGCCTGGAAGGCTGGTCTAAATCACCTGTAGTACACCAGGCTGAAGAATGTTGGTTTCGACTGCCTTGCCCATCGTGACTAAAAGCAGTTCTCCAGGGGCTTATCAGAGCTCTCTTTCTGATGAGACCCTTTACACAAGTTACAGCAAGCTTACACTATTCCCTTACACAATGCTTCTTCTCCATGATTATTTCCAGTCTGACCAACATCTGCTATTTTTCTGGGCTTTAGAGGATTCCCCTCTATTACCAGTAAACTGTTCTTTCCTCTCTATTTGTCTCAGCAGATATGTCTCGGTAAATAATTTCTGCAATCCTTACATTGTCTCAGCCTCCTCACTTAAGCGTCTTGCACTCTTCTTCTTGTATACAACCTATTTTCCTATCTGTGTCATTGGTAATTACAGATACCCCACCCCTGATTGGTGGCAATCAGGAGATATCAGAACTGAGACTTAAATAGGCTGATTATAAGTAGACATAAGTTGCATTAATTACAGTGTTTGTGACATTGGCTCTGGGGCACTGAAGCCTCTTTTTTCACTTTCCTTCCCCTACGATTTTTTTAAATAAACCCCAGTGTTTAGAAAGTTTGTGTGCTTATTGTTCCTTGCATAGCAAATGCAGGAACCAATAAACAGAAATTTCACTGGGGCAGGATGAGTGCAACCTTCAGGCACAGGGGTTTGCAGTCAGAAGGCAGCATGGCTGCTGTCATTGTGGAGACTGCTGAACTTCTTGCTCCTTTGCTCCTGTTCACATGGTCAACAGGTTTATGGTGCTTACGGTGGCATTCACATGGGGAGTTCGTAAGGAGAACGAAGCACACAATCTGCCATTACAAGCAGCGGAATTCCATGGCTAATGAGATGCACCCCACCATTGCCAGTTTTTGTCATGTAAAATAGCCAGGGCTAATACAGTCTGGGTCAGTTGTTTCCAAAATAATTTTCAAAAGATGTAGCTTGACAACAGAATACTGGCAAATAGTACAATCTTCCATAACATTTCCTAGAAGTGTCTTGTTTTATTTTGCTTTGCTGAGGACATTGTGGCTGTATCATATGCTAATATTTCATAAGTCTATTTACTATATTTAGTGTGTGTGTGTGTGTGTTTCTCTCCCTGACCCCAAAGTGTGGAACCTTGATATTTATTTAACTCATTTTTTTAAAAAAAATGAGGGCAATTCTAATGAGTATCTCAGTGACCTTGTATGGTAGGCAGGGCTAAGACAGTGGTGTATTCAAGGTCACTCAGAGAAATTCATGGCACAGCAAGGACTGGAATCTAACATTCAAATGCTAAGTATGCTGACTAGGATGGAAACCCGTTGAACACAATAAAATAGGCACATGCCAGTGCTGGTCAGAACCAGTACTGTACTGACTGCCTTCATTTCTCTGTATGTTCCTCCATATAGGGCAGAGAGAAAAATCTAGCTGAACTGGGGGGCCAATCTGGCTTTCTGCAGTTCTCCAGAAGGCTCTGCTTCCCTTTCCTGCTCCCACCATAGTTCCCCCAATCACAATTGTTATACTTGGTAGTTTCCCTGTCTACGTGCTATTCTCCCTCCACCACACACACACCATTCTAAGAGGTTGAAATTCATCTCTTTGTGACTGGCAGTAAGAAGTTGAGGCTAAAATATGCTGCTACTGTGGCTCCACTCCTCAGTCTTCTGCCCTGCCCACTGGAGTTCAGCACCTGAAACATTCTCTGGAATGGAATTCAGTTCTCAAGCTGAAAGAGGATCAGCTCCCCTGCTCTAGGATATATCAGTAAGTATTCAGGGGTGTGTTTATGACAAGCTATTTCCCCCTTTTATATGTGGAATCTTGATTGTCAACAAGCTTTAGACTTAGAATAAGCTGTTGTCAAAAAGAACAAAACACTAATGCTATTATAATGATACTCTGTTAGCAGTGTAGCATTTTAAGCAAATTATTTGCAATCGCAGTTGTACTTTTTGATGTACTTTTCAGTTCATGGGATTAAAATCTTTTTTAACATGGGGTACAAGCAAACTACTTCAGGGGGAATTAGCACTGAAGCATATTAGTAAAATAGCTTAGGTATCTTTAAAGGCTGTTAGTGAGTAGCTGCTATTTCTGTCTAAGCCAAATGATAAAGAAAACAAATTGCTATCGAGGCACCAGTGCACCCAAAGCCCTTAATATGCTGATATCCTGTATAAACATTTAAAATAATGTAAATACAATTTAATTAACTGCAAACATGCACTGTAACATTTGAAGACATGATCTCAGACAATATGTTTTAATGAAGTGAAACATACTGTGCAGAATTAAAATTTAGAACAGCATGCAACAGACTAGTTTTTCTGGTTGATTAGAAGACTGGACTAAAAATAATGAATCATAGCACCATGCATAACTAGCATATGCATCTGCTATAGAAACTGCATCCAGTGTTAGAAGTCATGTTCAGACAAAAGTTTCCAGTATATCACATGCAGTAAAGGCAACGGAACCATTTCTGGATCCATCAAAAAGATCTACACAATGTGAGCAGTCATATTGCGGAAGTGATTCCCAGGAACTGATGCTGCTCTACAGAGGTTCAAGGTGCAGCTTCTGTAGTTCCACAAAATCCATGAGGCTTTGGGGTACCCTTTGGTTTGGAACAGTCTTTTCCAGGAGGGCCAGGTGTACACATTAGACTCACCAGTACATAGTCACCAAGGTTACAAGCAGATTATAACCAACAAAGAGCATAAAGAATTAGAATAAATTTTGCTATCACTTATTGAAAAATACTGATTCCCTTTTTTTGAACATCTGGGATATTCTGAGGTAAAGCCATCAAGTTCTGGAATTCAGGTAAGGGATACAAGTGCAAGAACAGGAAGCAACAAAGCCAATTTATGTTTTTTTTCAATGCACACTTACGTAAGTTTTTGAAAGAGTAAACCTAAAATAGACCAGCACATGTCTAGAAACACATCCCTGATACAGTACACTCATTAGAGAGTCAGGATTGGATTTTTTTGGTCACCACTGAGTGTACATTTCTCAGCAAACCAGACTTGGATGTCATGTAATGGGTAGAATAGCTCTAGAAGCCAACCCAACATTATTAGAAAAGCTTCCTCAGATGAAGATGGGACTCACTTATATTTACCGTGCAGGTGCTACTTAATAATGTTATATACAAAGATAAAAAGTGCAGAATAATGCTGTTCTGAAGTTCACAATAACTTGGAAAGCAAATTTACCTTGCCTTTAATGTGCACATGCTATCAGGAATGAAACATAATTTCCCAGAGAAGTGTTTTGATAGCTCAAATTGTAAAATTGAAATCAGCAGAATGAATGTTCAGTTTCAAGTCTCCCCGTATGTCCAGTCTAAGTCTGGAACATTATTTTCAACTCCATTGCAGTGATTATTAGCACTGTAGCAAAATACTCTAACTTGTACCTCACACACAAGTGTTTCTGAGAAAAACTGAGGGGTGAAGGAAGCAGACGAGAATCAGCTACTATATTTTAACCATTATATTGTATGCCCATTTCTTTTCATACTAAGAGCATTGAATCCAAACTGACTACTAAGGCTTGCTTAACATATGCTAAAAATCAAGAAAACAGTGAAGAGAAGGAAGGTTTGGAAGGCCGTGCAAAAAGGTGTCTGCAAGAAGTAAGATCATTTGGACTGTGGAAGCTTTCCAGTGGTTAGTCAGACATGCCCTGGGACTGCACATCTCATTCTCACACTACTTTATGCTGGCCTCCCTGCCATGAGTGTGTGTTGGAGAGTTTACTTAGCCCTGTCCAAGGTGTGATTCATATATAGGGCTTGGAACAGCCAAGTAGATGAAAAGTTGAGGGGTGGTTAACAAATGCAAGGCAGTGTGATCACTCATTAGTTCTGATTCAGTTCTCAAAAATGATCTACCATTTTCCAGTTGTACTTGTTGAGGAAAGTTTGTCCATCACCAGTGCAGGATGTGGTGCCCTTTCTCCTGACAAGGTGGGAAGCTGAAAGCACATCTGTAGCAACTGAACTTTAAGATCAGTGCCTGAGAAGATAGGGTACAAGACAGAACTCCAAATGTTTCGTACTTCAGCTCCCAGAAGTCCCTGCTAACATGACCAGTGATCAGAACTGCTGTGAGTTGAAAGCCAAAACATCTAGAAAGGTACTTTCTGTCTACCATTGTGTTAAGGTCACCAGGACAGGCTCTTCTCCAGGTACCCTGACTATATTAGTAGTAGTAGTAGTAGTATATTGTGCTTATATCCCACATTTCTCTCTCTTGTAAGGAATCCAAAGTGCCTTACAAGGTTTTCCTCTCCATTATATTTTGTGAGGTAGATTATATAGAATCTATATATGGTCCAAAGTCACTCAGTGAACCTCATGGCTGAGAGGTGATTAGAACCCAGATTTCCCAAGTATCAGTCCAACACTTTAGTTGCTACACAACACTGGCTCATTTGCGTTGATAAGGGTTGGAATTACTCTCTTGCGGAATTCCAATTATCGAATATACCCTTTTCATGTAGGTGTGACTGGCACTGATATTGAAATCTTTCTGGAACCAGCTGAAAACTCTTTTTGTTTTCCCAGACATTTTAAATGGTTGATTTGATCTGTTTGCTTACTGTATTTGCCAGCTTCCTTGGTTATGCTATGCTCATGTTATTTTATTATTTTTATTAAAATTATAAGATGCTTTTTTATAGTATTCTTTGACACTGCCCAGATGCTCACAAAATTGAAGGGAATTTAAATTATCTTTTAACAGTTTCCAATATTATTTCTAAAAACCAATCTTCATGCTGAAGCTTTCTTACCACAGAGAATTAATACACTGTCATCTAGATTTCCATGCCTACTGCAACAGGAACAATGCATTTATTTACGCATTGTTTGTTGTAAAAGCATCCGTTCACTGTGTTCAGCCAAATGCTGACTGTTATCTGCAGTGACCCATTGCCATATAAGGTAACAGATGGAGGCCTTTCATGGGCTGCCCTTAACAGGAAGACAAGGCTCCCTGCCAGAGCCATCATTCCACATGGGAATATATGGACACAACTTTGCTAAATGGAAACTGTGTGCCGTTTCTGTGCCATAGACTCATACAGACCAATAAAGCTTTGAAGTTTGGATTTAAATACTGTAATAAAATTATATATAATATTTTGCAGCCAGGCTGAAGCATCTGCACTGATGCTATGGACCACTCTGATCTATGACAACAGCTGATTCGACTTGCCAAATGTCAAGCCAAATAGTGAACATGGTTTAAGGACCAGTGCTGCCTCCAAAATATATCGCACACATATCAAATGCTGTTGTCAGCTCATGTAATTCTATTCATCAGGCAAGCAGAACTGTTTTGAATTATACAAACTACTTCCTGGAAAAAACCCTGCAGCACAATTCCCCCACTCTTAAAGATGTGTTTATGTACTGTCGCTTTGAAGGAGACATATCATCAAACAAGGCAGCTCCCTTCTTTGCAATCTTCTTTACAGAGAGACATCATTGTGCAGGCAGTGGCAAGAGACTAACAAAATAACTATGGCCCAGTTCAGTGGCTTACCTGGGAACAGCACAGTGTCATATACATCTACTCCTGTCATTCAATGGGACTTGGCCCTAGGAACAGGATTACACTCCAGTCATGGAGGAGCACACCACACACATGCCATTACATGGGATAGCAAGTAGTCAGTTGAATGACCCATATGTGCAAGATCCTGATTTCTATTATCCTTTCTCTCCCACTGCATTTTTTTAAAAGTGAAACACTACATCTGCATGCCAGGGCTCTGTGTGGATTACCTGCATCACATGTTACAATATGTGAGGAATGGATGTAGGTCGAGTGTGCCTACTCCTTCTCCAAGAAGACTGCCACCAGGTAGACTGGGTATGCATCTAAACTAAGTCTACAAGTTAGGTAGGAATCCATCTCAGCAGTTAAATAACTTGCAGCCACATTCAAAAAATTAATATCAAGAAAAGTGAAAACATTCCCTCTATGGGAAATGGGCCATGAATGATATCTTCTATCAGAGGTGTTTGATTACACCAGAGGCTTCTGATAACTAGGCCTAGAGATCAGGCATTACAGCTGTCTTTTGAACAATACTGTGTTTCCCCATGTTTGCCAATTGAAGGGCATATTTAGTTTATTCTTCCTCATGTTATAAGTACATCCAGGGTATTTCTAGATGGGCTTCCTAAGTCTCAGTATAGTGGTATAAGTGATCAGGAGGTCTTATTGAGAACACAGTCCCTTTTATTATGGCAAATTTCCATATTATGGCAAAATCTGCCCTTTTATTATGGCAAATTTCCACAGCTCATTTAGGTTGCTTAAGAGTTTGCCACTGGGTCCAACTTAAATGAGAAACCTAGAAAAATCATGCGTGGTAAAGCCCAGCCATAGACATCATTGAGCTGACACACTAAAGCAGCTCTTTATATACTGAGTTTAGACAACATGGTAAGCCACACTCAAGTCATACACACTCAGTATGGGTTGAGTGTGGGTTGTTGTTGAACAGTGGGTTGTCATGTTGCTCAACCCAGCTAAGATGGCAAACTGTGATGAATCAGCTTTAATTCACAGCCCAACAGCAAACCATGCATTTATAATTAACAAGCTATGGCTTGTTAGTGCAGCAGGATTCAGACAACAGAATAACCCACAGTTCAACAACAACTCATAGTTCCATAACTCATACTCAACCTGTTTCATCCCTAGAGTATGGCTTACCATGTTGTCTGAACTGAGTCACTGAGTCTCAACTCACCACAAATAACTGCAAACTAAAGCTAGCCATGCTAATCTCTAATTTCCTTTCACATGCATATAGAGCAAAACATGCTCTTTCTCTCTGTTCAGCCCTTTCCAGATCACATCAAAATTACAAGTCTGTGAGACACTTGCTGAGGTATGTGAGACAAAGAGACACAAAAAGCAGAGCGATGCTTGCAGGAAACTCTTATGCCCCAGTCTCATGAGAGGGTCTTTGATCTAGAGGCTAGCATCATAGGAAAAGCTAAGACAAATGCTACAGGTTCTTCCTCAGCCTGCACTTCCCAGGCCACCAGAACAAGTAGTGCTTGTGAAAAGGAATCCCTTATCTCATGGTTTCACAGCTGAGAAGTGAATTAAGGGGAGGAGAGAATATTCCTGGCTCATAGTTCTAGCTCCAAATCAGCCTTCTGCAGTATGGCACCATTCAGCTGCTTTGGAGGCCAAGTTCCCTCTTCACTGAACTTGCTGCTGGCTGGGACTGAAAGGAGATGTCACCCCAAATATCTGGTGGTCATCATGTTGAGGAAGGCTACACTACACTGGCATTCATTCATGGCAACCATGAGTCAACATGTCTGTTTTCAATATGATTGGATATACCAATATATCTTTTGTAGTTGCTGTAAGAAACAAAAGTAATTTTTCAGGCCTCAAAATAGATGTGGATGAATTATCAATATTCTGTTGCCCTGGTTTCAAACACCAACTGGGTTCTTGCCAGTGGCTCTGGTAGATGCTGACATTGTGAAACAGACCTTCAAAGAGCAAAGCTCCAGGGTCTTTAATAACTTCAACTACAAGAATCTAATTCCCTTCTCATGCATTTAATTATAGCACGTCCATTCTTAGCAAAAACAATACTATTCCTTTCTTTGCTCTGAAGCAACCTAGGTATCAGTACTTTTGTTGGCCATCTTGCTACTGTCATTCTTCTAAAAATAGCAAGTGGGATTACACTTACAGCCCAGCTCTTTAACCCTTTCTACAGGAGACATTTATTGTGTGTGAGTCTGCCCTCACAGTAGTTTGCGAGTGCTTCATCATCCACTATTTTGTTGTTTGTTTTGTTTTGTTTTGTTTTTATTAATTTGAGGAAAGTTGGATTTTACATGAATGGTGGCATGAAACCCCAGCGTATTTGTTCTGCTTCTATGCCACAGTGTTTCCTAGTCATTATGCAATGGACCATATAGAAAGGCAAAGAAAAGAAAAGCCTGGTATAAAACATGTGTAAAGGAGCTGATCTTTATTCAGAAATGGGAAGCAGAAGCCTTGGTAAAGAGATGGGTTAAAAACATCATGTAGAAAACCCCAACCTGGTTTATGGATGGTTTCCAGGCAGTCTCCCATCTGTGCAGTTCGCAAGGCTGAGATTCAGCAGGAGAAGCACATCATGCATTTTAAGACCTTTCCTTATACATAAATACACTGTTCTAACTCTTAACCTTCAGAGACTCAAGAAAATGTTAGGAAATTCAAGACATTGACCATTTCCATATAAAATCATGATAGCAGCTAACTATAAGTCTGCTGATGGTGTTTAAGTACAAACATTACAAAGTTTCTGTAAACTGCTTTTAGGAAGGCTGCTGGGAAAAGAATGTGTTCAAACATTTCACAGTGAGCCTTAAAAAAAAAAGCAACTGGGAAACATAATGACAAATTATGAGTTTAATCTAGCAGCAACTAGATTATGCCAATCAGTACTTGATAGAGGATGCCACACCCCACTCCCATTCCAGAATGCAAATCAGCAAAGTCCCAGCCAAAGAACAGGCAGGGATTCCAAGGAAAAGGTAATGTTTGGGGGATCTTAAGAACTATTATTTATATATCATTTCGAGCAAGTAAAAACAAGAGAGTTGTGTGGCACCTTAAAGACAAACAAATTTATTGTTACATAAGCATTTCAGGGCCCAGAGCCCACTCTGTCAGATGGAGAAACAGTGAAGTGGTGCTCAGTAAAACTATCTCAATTAACACCGACATGTTATCAGCATACTGAGGACTTTTGCAAACAATGGCATTGGCTTGAACTCGAAAGAAAGTGAGACAGAGACAAAGAGACAATGAGAGAAAACATGGGAGAAGCCAGAAGCTGTCATAAGAAGCATCAACCTACAGGAAGCATGATATTTATGGATATAAACTCGAATCATGGCTACCAATATCAAAGCCAATATGAGTAATACAGGTGGATATGAATATAAGACTGGTATGAAAAAGCTAACAAACTGATACAGACCACCAGCACAGATGACAAGAAATTGAGAAGTCTTTATTTTATACCTTTCTTGTTCTGGTGAATGCAAACTAGAATCAGGCCTCAAGCAGGTGGTACTAGCACTCCTAGCCCTGTCAAGCGAGGGCTGCAGTTCACTAGTGCCAGTGCATTGCATCCAATGGAAGAAGAAGAAGACAAACAAAAAGAAAACAAAGAAAGGAATACAATGTTAGATATTAAATCATAAAGTAATGTTCCTTTTACACAAGATGTTAAGTCACAATGGTCTAATAAATATATAATGGAACTAGCTGGATGAAAAATGCCAAGGTTTGTTTTTGCTTTTTAAATAAAGGAGAAAGAAAATGTTGGATTTGATTGCATAAAGGAGCAAGGGTATCTAAGGCTGCAATCTAGATCCATGAAGTCAATCCAGTTGGCTTTCATAGGCAAGATTGCACCTTAACAGTGGAAAAAGAGATTGGCCGATACCAACTTAAGAAAACAATGGAAAAAGAAATACTCAAACAATCTTTCTATAACTTTTATTTCTTCCCAGAAGTCTTTCAACACAAAATGATGAAATACAATTGCTCTGAAGTAAAAGAAATACTTTACAATGAGGTAAATTTATTATACTAAACTAACAGACATTGAAAAACATACTTTAACTAAAATCTTACCTAACCAATAGTCCATCTGTAAATCTTGGTATTCGTGAGTTAAGGCAATTGTGAAGAAGTGAAATATCCTGACTAAGCACTGATTTGGCCTTAATACATGCAGGCAGGGTTGAGCTTCACAAAGCAAAATAATCAATAAAAAGAAATAAATGTAAATTTCAAAAAGAGGGCAAATCACACTAAAAAGAAAGAAAGATAATGTGTGATGGCAAATAAATACATAATGGAACGTTTAATACTGTTTAATTATCACTGACTCTGGACATACATTTGGAATATCAACATTAACTTATACATGTTTATTTAGAAGTCCCACTGTGTTCAGTATGGCTTGCACCCTTGTAGAGTGAAGCCTCTAGTTCCTTTCATTTCTGAGCTGAATATGGGGCCTCTAAGCTGTACTGGAGATGATAATATAATGACACTTTGATGGAGTTACAGTGTAATTAAAATGCATTTATGGTGTACTGCTTGGTAGAGGATTTCTTATCCAAGACAATAAGAAGCTATATATAGATTGACTGAATTATCTCAGCTATTTTATTTTCCTGGAATGTCTATCTTCCAAATAGGTATGCGAGTCCTTTAATCTTGCATCAACAGATTTCTTACCTGTAAATATTCCAGTAAGTGCCATTCTCTAATAAAGGCATCTTGGGCGGTAGTGTTTTATAATGCCTAACAGAATTTCTTGGATGTGGCATAAAATTAGGAGGGGAAAAGATCCATGCAGGGAAAAAAATAGACAAGAACAGATGAAGAAGTGCTTAATGGAAAACTTATAATATAGCAAAAATGTTGATAAAAGCATTAGCAGTCTTTTTTAGTGCTAAGAAGGACACCAAGGATCATTTTAGTAATGTTTAAATTCTATAGAATCTATACTGAAAAAGAGAGAGGTTGTAAAGCAGCAGCCATAGTCAGCTGTGTCATAGCATAGCTCCAATGTTAGTCTCTCCAGACTGGAAATGATTTGGTTTCTGGGGCTGACATTAGGCAAAGTGATGCAATTTCCTAAGGCAGCTAATTGGAGATGATGATGATGGTCATGATTATTATTTTTATTAACTGTAAGGGAGAAGTGCATATAAGTTTTTCTGCCTTAGGAGCCAAAATGCAATTGGTCCATGGCCAGTCTCATAATAAAGCATCTTGATAGGACAGGGGTGTGGATGTCATTTGCTGTTCCACCAAATCGTACTTTATATCTTGGCTAAGATCCAACGGGCCACTTTAGGTGTGTCAGGCAAGATTTCCCCCCTCCCACCCTTTGACTATAATGCACCTGTGTCATATCAAAAACCAGCTTTTTGAAAGTCTCCTGCATTTCAAAAGTGGTTTGTTATGGACTATTTTTGTGGGAGGGGTGGGGAGAAGATTGTTATTTATGAAACAACCCTCGCGTCATGGGTACTTGAACTGTCTGTGCCATATTTAAAGGAGTTCTTTAAAGCTGAAAGGAAGTTGGAGGCTAGATGCTCCAGTACAGAGTCTTGTGTAAACCTACATGAATTTGCTGCCAGAACTAACTACTTTCAGGTAGTTTGTACCTTCTGCTAAAACAAGAGCGAAAGCCCTTGCTGGTTATGTGCATGCACTGGAGCTCCCATGCTCACAAAGACTTTTAGTACACAGGCATTCAATTTAGCAATTTAATGATTAGTATGTAAAAAACATAAAGCCAAATATTAAAATAGAAATTAAAAAAGAGAAAATAAACACAACATAAAATAATGATCCTGCCATTCATTGGAAGGCCAATAATAACATTACTTGAATTATTTAATTTCAGTGTGTGCGAATGTTTCACTGCTAGACATTAAACTCACCCATAACAGAATCCTTACACTTTCAGCCACTGTAAGATACAGGACTATAAATGGAATCTATATGTATAGATGTGGCTGCATTCAGCTACCTGGAGTCCTGTCCACAGAAGCTTGTATACAAGCAAAAATGCTAAAGTGATTAAACTACTACACCATAGTATTTCACCTGCAGTGCTGCTTATGCTGAACTGTAAGCATGCTACAGCAGAGGACTGAAGGAAACAAAATGGCTTGTAAAAGAAAAGAAAAACAAACACATACACCAGAACTATCCATAAGCAATCTTAGTTACCAAATGCCTGTATTTACCTGGTGGTATGTAGGCACTCTGCACTTCTTCCTCGTTTTGCCCTGGGCAGCATAAGAAGCTCACTGCACAGACAGGATGGACGATGAATGAAACAGATATAAATATGAAGCATTAAGTGGCATGAATTATGCCATGATATGCAAATGAAAACATAAAATAAACCAGAAAGCTCGAACTGAGATAGTTACCTTGATAGGAGTTAAAGAAAGACATATTATAATACGCCTTTTAAATGTAAGCAAAAGACTTTTTGGGCAATATTTTAAAACTGAAGTCTTAGATCCTTTAGTCAGGCCAATTAAATTCCATTAACTTCAATAAGGTTTTAAGCAGTCTAAATTTACACAGGTTAGCATTCTCTCATCCAGAATGATCTTCAGAGTTTTGCTTCTCGATTTACAGTGGATAGGCTTCTGTGTTATTATTCATTTGTAAACGCTAAAGTAAGCACTTCATTACAATACAGTAATATGCTTTAAGAAGCAATGATAAAAGAAAAGGATGTTTCTCTTCCAAGCCAGAGAAGAGACTGCAGAAGTTCAGAGATTGCTGCAACTGGTCTGCCTGCATTACAGTGAATTTCCTTTTATCTACTTATGGTGGGGATTGCTCATTCCCCTTATTGTTAGTAAAATATGTTATCTTTTTAAGAAGTCATCAAACATTTTATCTTCTTAATCCACATTTCCGCATACCTGTCTTTCTGTATTGGAAGAAGCTATAGCAGCCTTCCCAACCAGGAACCTTCCTGATGCACTGAACTATAATTCCAAGCATGGCTAAAGATGGGAGTTGTAGCCCAATATGAGTGGAGCAAAGCTGACCCATACATTACAGGAAGCAATGAAGCAGCACAAACAAAAGTGGCTGCTGAATGTGACCTGGGTCTCAGCAAAATCTCTAATTCAAAAATTGGATGTGTATGCCTGTACCCTCCACAACACAAATCTCTAGGATTGATTTCCAAGGTCACCAACATAAAGCTTACAAATTGTTTATGAAGATGTGCCATTTCAAAAGAACCTATGAAATGTGCCATTTCAAAAGAATCTATGAAATAACTATGGTAACAGAGAGAGAAAAGTTTAAATATTATCCAAAGCAGTAAATAAATTATCTGTCTGCTGTCATATTGCCATGAGCATACATTTCATTGTAGATTTTATCAGCAACATCACAGGAAATAATTACATATAAACAAACAGAGAAGAAATGAGCCATAACTTGTAATCCATACAGCTAACTTCAAGAATGTTGTCCAAAAGAGTTCTTCTAATGTTAGCAGGATAAACAAGTCTTACTACAGTAGGCCTAACATTTCATTTGCCAAGTTGATATAGAGCAGGAGAGGTGAGGAATAGTACTTTTTTCACAAACGAATAATTCACATCAATGGGACAGTCCAAGGAAAACAATTGGAAAGCATGCACTAATACTGTTCCTTTGCTTGATCAATAAAGGCAGAAAGGCCGTGAGCTCACATTCTCCACCACCCTTAACAAGCTCAAAAAAATCTAATGCTTCCTGTATCTTTCTCCCACTATCACTCAGAGACATACTTCAGTACACAATTAGCAGCCAGGATTAAGGTAGGATCCAGTCTGGGTGACTTTTCTAATTGGACTACCTTTTGTCACCTCACCAAGCGAGGCTGTGATGAAAGAGATGGATGAGATGGATGGATCTCACTCTAGATGGAAGGATGGCAACCTAGATGGATGTTTTTATAGCCACTGTATTATAGTCACCAAATTAAATGATACAGCAACAATTATAGTCCATGGAAATACTATTAGCAGGATCAAATTATTTTTGCAAATAATAAGTCAGTAAAAGAAAGCTGTTAAATAAATCAGAATTCCTGCTTTGCCTAATGTATGCCACCAACCGTATTTACACTGTGAGTACAAACCAAAATTCTTTTAAATTGGCTTCCACTACTGACTAGAACATCTTGGCTTCTAATGCACACATTTGACTTGAGGGCTTGACAATGCCTTGAGGGCTAAACAAATCCTTTGCTGTTGGTGTTATTATTACTACAGACATGACTATTTCCCACCTCCTATTCTAGTTAATATAATGCATTTCCCAGCACAAGCAAAAAATAGATGCTTTTTTACATATTCAGAATCTTAAGATGAAAATATACCTTTCTTGGTCTGACAAATACTGATTATCCATGTCTCTGGACCTGCGATCAATTGGGCTTCGGGAGGCATCATGGTGTCTAGTTGGAGAACGTGATCGTCTCATCTGATGAATTTCATCTAAACTCCTGGAAATGTTCATAGAAGCAAACACATGCATGACAATGCTTTTCTTTTTGCACAGCATACTTTCATCAAGGTGAAATTTAATAAAAACTCAGAGCAGATTATCTGGGTGTGAGTATAGGAACCCCAAAGAAGTAACAGAAAATCCACATGGCCAGAAAAAAAAAAGGGGGGGGGGACAACAGATTTTAGTCCTGCTCACTTTTCCTGATAGAGCTGGACTGCATTCTGTGCAGTTAGGGAAAAATCGAACTGTTTTTCCCAAGCAGCCAGTATCTGCTCTATCAAGACACTGCAAAGACACTATGTCTCCTGCTATACTGAAAAAGAACCCAAAAGTGTTTCTGGGCTACTTTAAGATTAAAAGACCAAATACAGTAGTCAATGGTATTGATTTTCTTGCTGTTCCTGTCAGAACCAATAACCTAGAATGCATTTCTTTCATTTTTATCCTGCTCTTCTTTGAAACAATTCAGGAAGTGTTCTCTCCCACTGCTCCCCACTTTTTCTTTCAAGAATCCTGGGGTATAGACTAGACTGCGGGACAAGACCGCTCCAAGAACTTAAGAGAGAAGTGGGGATCTGACCACCCTTCCCAGTGTAGGGGTACTTCCAGATAGAGGGGTCCTAGTATGAAAAGTCAAAAGGTCTTCTGCAGCTCATCTCTTTCTTTCTTTTATAACATTATTCCCTTTGCAAGAAAACATGGGAGGATTATAAGAGGAAGATGACATCCTCTGACCCACAATCAAATTCCATAAAGGAAGTGGAATGATGGTGCGATAAAAGCTTCCTTTGGAAACACCCCAAGACCAACCCCTGCCCACTACACCCCACTAGCTCTCAGTGTATGCACACATGCAAGCAAAACAAAAGCGAAACCTCTCACCCCACGCATGTGGTGGCCAGTGTTTTTCCCTTGCCTTTCACCTTTACACATATTAACTGTCAGCGATGTTCCTCGTTTACAGATTAAGACTGAACAAGGTGACAGACAGTGAGGAGAATGGACACAAGTCATGTCACCATGAAGTTATCTGGCTTGTTACAAAAAAGTGAGAGGAGAGAATTCAGGCCTTTGTCCTGCATACACTAAGCCATCATTTGGAATAGTTACATATCATTGGTATTAACAAGGAGTTTAGTGAGTGACACAAAACATTTCCTTGAGTTTCTTTAAATATTGAATTTGCTCTGTGTGGTGAGCCATTGTCTGGAGAAACCTGTCATGTGAGGAAGTGCCATACTGTGCATTGTAGCACACGAGCCCAGCTAAATGTGGTTGCCCATCACTTTCCAGTGGCTAGAAGACTGGAGACCCTGCCCTGCAGACAACCGCTCACTAATTTATATCCCAGTGAGAGGTTGTTTGCAATAGTAAACCACCCTTTGTCCTAAACGACTGCAGAATTTCCTGGGGAAACATTTACCTTATAAGACTTTGGTTTGGTGAATTGTTTCTTTTCCATAGTTCCCCACTACAGACTCAGATAACATCTGTCACCTCTCCACTATACCTTCTGAACCTGTCCACCATCCCACCCAGCATGACTGGAAAATTACCACGCCCTCACTCCTTTTTATTTCCTTTCTGGCCAATTGATGCTCCACATACTCCTTCCCCCTTTTTTGCATTATGATGGACCAAAATCCTTGCTTGAGCTTTTCTGCCAGTTGCTGCATCTGCATTTGTTTTCATTGTAGAAATGGGAACAGAGATCTGAACACGGGGTACTCCTCCCTGCTTTTCCACTGCCTCCCATGGGAGCTGTGCTCTAGGCAAAACAGCTCAAATATACAAGGAGATACAATGCATTTTTCCCCATTCTAATAAATAAAAAATACAGTAAAGGATCCAGGATCATGACATCTCCTAAACAGCCTGTAAACAGCCCTGACCAAGGAATCCTGAGTGCACAACAATTGCCTTGCATAGAAATGATCCTTCTCTTTTCCCTATGTACAGACAGCTCTGAAAACATGCCTTACCCTTTAAGTTGCTCTCCTTTCCCTCTCCATTGTTTACTTTTCAAAACAAGGGAAAGCTGAAGAACACTGAATCCTCTTCGTCCAGCTGCCCATGATCCTTTTGTCCATGAATACAGGGGGGAACCTGATTGGTTTCAGGAACGGAAATGCCCTCTTATGCCTTGATATAATAATCTTTTTCATAAACTGTGGCTGAAGAATTCATTTCCATTCTACTCTGCTTTCACATTATCCTCCAGAAACTTACTAAGTACCACTCAGCACTGAGTATATCCTAAGGACTGTGCACAACACAGTCAGGATTCTCTGGATGGTACATCACTCCAGACAAATGGCTTACCACAGAGGCAGCTGCTGTGATGTGGAAGGCAACATATGGTGGTTTTGTGCTCTGCCCAAAAAGAACAATCTACTTCACATACATGTAATCACGATGGACATGACCCAGCCAGAGTGAAACATTGTTAAGGCATCTTGATTTCAATGGGAGTCACTCAAGTTCATGTTTAACTCTTCTCCCTCTACAATGACCAAGATCCAAAATGTACAGCTCAGACTGGATTGTGCCCGATGTGGCTTATAAAGGAAAGCAGCTACATTTTCAACCCTACCTCTGTAATGGCACATTTGGTAAACGAGAACGGGTCCTGCCCTGATCGTCACCACGGTGAGGAGATACAGATCGTGAACGATGATGGGTTGTTCTTTGCTGTTCTGGCACAGTTAACGTTGTAGATTTACTTTCTCTAGTACTAGACCTATAGCCTACTGGTGAGAGTGCAACAAAAATGAAGTTAGTTTAGAAACAGCAAAATGCTTCAACTCTGGACCCATCTTTCCAGGAAAGCATCCCCCTTTGATTACAAGATTTTCAGGTAGTTATTAACTAGTGAAAATCCTGAAATAATCATGCAGCCATGGCTAACAACTAGCATTATAATCAAATGTATACAGAGGGGGAGGGGATACAAACATACATACAAGAGAATTTACGTGCAGACTGAAAAAATCCCAAAGGTGAAAAAGTGAATAGAACAAATAGAATACCTAAAAGTATTTGCTACGAGGATCACTTTTTAAAATTGAAATCTCTGCATTTTTGGCTGCAACAATGAAACAATGCATTTACTTACATTCTTGTAATTGCTTTGAGGACTGAAAACTATGTTTCAGTTTCATTTAAATTACCTTTATAATCATATAGAAAGTATTTGACCCAACATTGATCAATAAAACTGTTCACAGAACAAATTTCACTTTCAACTAAACATAAAGAGGTTTCAATCACCTGCTGTTAACCAGAGCATTAGCACCACAGGGCAAAGCTATATAGGCAGAAAGAACCAAGTCTAAGAGAAAGATACCTAAATACCACCAAGATGCAATTCTGTGAGCCATCCTAAGGCTATATAGCAAGGGGATGGCATACAAAAACTTTAAATAAATAAATAAATAAATAATATAACCTAAGATCTGGAGACAAACACAAATAGTTTCCATCGAAGTATGAAAAACCTAATGATGACATATTCTTAAAAGTATTTTAACCTCCTGTCCCCAATTTAGAAAAACTACCTGGGTGCACATATAAATGAACTCCAGCACTTCAAGAAAGCCTTGCAGAAGGAGGTGAAAAGACACCAACTCCACATTCAAAGTCTCCCAACATCAGAAAGAAAAGGCTACCATATACATGAATTCAAGTCCCAAATACAAGTAGGTTTGAACTCTCTGAGAACAGTTTATAGAAAAATACGTAACCAGAAGTTCAAACTCAGACCCTTCTTGATAGAGCAGCTTTCCCCAACATGGTGACACCCAGATGTTGTGAATGGCAACCTCTACCATTTCTGACCATCTGGCTTTCTGGCTGGGGCTGATCCAACTGAAGGTTGGAGGAGCAGTTGCTTGGCTTAGACATTAACAGTCCCTTACGTCAGATTCTGAGTCGGAGAACAAGGGAGCTTATAGGGAACCATTCACAAGTAATATATATGCATCCAAAACGTACTTCAGGCACTTCTCTCACAAATTGTGTATGTCTGGTTTGTGGAATGGAAGATGAGCTGTGCCATGCGTAGAAAACTTTGCTTAGAACAGACAGAAAAACCCATCTACAGTACTAATTACTTGGATATGAAACTGCATTCTTATCCTAGAGATGACCAAAGATTCATGCTCATACATAATACACAAGAACAGAAAATGGAAATTACATTTGATACATTGATTTCATTGAAAATATATTTGTTGTAGTTGATAAATAGTACAAGGGCAGTATTAAAATTCTTAGAAATACTGGGACAAGCTATTCTGGGTGAGTCAGCAAGATACACTGTAAATTATTCTGGTTCCACTGCAAAAGCTGATAAGATAAATGAGGTAGTTGTACCCAAGTACTATTTCAGAAATGTGAAAAAATATAATAAATCTCTCTTTTTTGTTCATTCTACTTGAATTTCCAATTAAGAGAACATTATTGCCTTCTTTAATGTGATTAGCTACCCTCATAAGTAATGTTTAAATGAGTTCAAAGAACACCATAAGAAATCTATCATGTTGAGATTAGTATATAAAAATAGAGTAGCCAGGATATTACTGGCTACAATACTATATAAGCCATTGCACAGATGGAGATGAAGAGTGTGCACAGATTTTTACTGTAGCTGATCATCTGGTTGAAAAGCGAAGTCATTTTTCTGCTTCAAGCCTTTCTCCCCCTCTTCAGATAGTGATTGGCTGCAGTGGAAATGTCCATGGCACTTCTGGCAGGACTGCAGCCTTTATAGCAACTCAGAGTCTCCCTTTCTATGTATACATTTAGGATAATAACAACTTAAGAACACCAACCATGAGTATCAAAGACACAGCCATGCTTCATGCACTGAATACAGCCATGCATTATCAGCATATTCCATGGTGAACCTGTGCAAGATTGTAAGCAAGAACGCATCAATCATTTGGACACTGTATTTCAGTTGGACATTTGACTTCCATTTTTTGCGTTTTCTCTTCTATGCAGATCATTAAAGTATGTTCAAAAAAGCATAACTGACCTATAAAATATCCAAAAATAATTATGTATCAAAAGTATATGTGTAAACAAATATCAACAATATTTTTGTTACTGTTGATGTCCAATTCCTGCCCAATTTATTGGATTTTAATGTGTTGTGAGCTTCCCTGAATACTATAGAGACACAGAAAAGGCAGGACATATTTTAAATCCATAAATAAAATTGGTACACATTTTTCAAGGATCACCATGGAATAATGAATCAAATTACTTTCTAGAAAACATATTCTACCAATTCATCTTCTTTCAAAAAAATCTAGAAAATTCAAACTGGGAGGGGGAAACAGGATAAGCAAAAGGAAAGGATGTAGGACCATGCTCTTCACCCACGCACCTGAAGGAACTACTCCAATACCATCATCAACATCATAATCTGAGATGTCACTATCACTGATTCGCTGAGACCCTGTGCAACAGTAAGGCAAATAGACACCTGTATACTTAGTTCTTTTTTAAGGATTTAAGATAAGTAAAAAATTCCAGTTGTTCTGGATATTCAAATATGGGTTGCATTCAAATTTAAATACAAAATAACAACAACAACAACTATTGTAAAGTGGCTCAGAAAGGACATACTTAAGCTCTCATTGTGGCACTAATACACTTACTGCAAGTCTTCTTGCAGTTAAACAAATGCCCAACCTCACCCTACAGTCTGACATTACCTACAGCAGAGCAAATAGCAACTTGCATAACAGTGGCAGAATTAAAATGAAATGCCCACCATGGAAGGCAGAGTTGCTTAACAGCTCTGCTAGGTTTGCCAGGTCAACATTGTCTTAGTAAAATAAAAGCCAAAGCAGAATAGGGTTGTGGATTGCCATTATCTATCAACAGTTAGTATACTGCATAAGAAGCAGGGACTTCCTCAGCTCTTCACTTCCCATTCTGCCCCAAGCAGAGTCACGCAGGGCTGTTGCATCCTTTTGCTAATGGAGGGGAAGCACAAGTGCAGCGGCACCAGTGCAGCCCTCCCACCACTGCTTGGAAGCCTCACCCTAACCTGCCGCACTGAAAACAGCTGCACTTGTGTAGTGGCTCACAGGACTGGAAAGTCCGTATGGCTTGATTCACACGTGCATCTACTATACATACCTGATTCTGCACTGCTTGATTACTGTGCACTTGATGACTTCTGGCACAGTAGGGAAACTCTGCTGAAAGCTATTACTGACTGTGAGGTGAAATGAAAATTCCATCTCGTCATATAAGAAAGTCATCCCTTGATGATCCAGTCATCAAGGATGAACATTTATCTGTAAATTACTGCTGATCCAAAAGTGTCTTTTAAGCTTTGTTTTCACTTTTAGGGGTGAGCTAAAAAAAATTCTTCTGCCCCATTTGTAGGCAAACCTAGAGTGGGGGATCATTTTTGTTGATTTTCTAAAGGGACAAAGGAAGATCGAAGCTAACCAACTTTACTGCCACTAGTAGCAACACTGTAGTAATGGCAACAATTTCTTTGACTCAAAAATCCCCTAAATTTGAAGTAGTTACGCACAGTCTTCACTCTTGATCAACTTCAGAATGATGCCAGTTAGAGTAAGGACATTGTTCACTGTCCTCATTCTAAGGGAATTCTGGGTTACAAAAGAGAGAGAGAGAGAGAGATGGTTACCAGCCACCCAGGTGACTGCTGTTGTCACTTGGAGAAGCCCCACATTGCCAAACAGGTAGGACCAGTGGGACAAAGGTGAACCTTGTCTGATCAAGTTCAGGGAAACTCCTAACCTGAATTGTCGCTAAACCAAGTCCTTTTCTATATAAGATATGAATCCTCTCCTAGGCCATATCATTTGTAAAATTCCATCCATCCCCAGCCTTCACCTTGCCTATTGTCCCATGCCTCAAAGCAGGCAGTTTTGCCTGATGATGCGCTGTGTGAGGCTTTCAAGTTCAGGGATGGTATATATTTTCTCCCATTTTTATATGTTGATTTTCCCTCTCTGTTGCATTTATATTTTCTGTGTTAGAACAATCAACATTCTGAAAGTCATTATACAGCTGAAACATCTTTTGCTGGACTTAAAGGCTTAGTGCTTAGTCTCAATGAGACAGTTAAACATTTAGTAGCGAAACCAATAACTTGAATATTTAGTTGGCTGAATTGAGAGAGACTGTTTTGGAAAGATCTGAGATTGCATCTGCAATCCATTAGAAACAACGAAGGCACACCCTAAGCCAGTGATGGAGAACCTTTTGAAGACCAAGTGCCCAAACTGCAACCCAAAACCCACTTATTTATCACAAAGTGCCAACGCTACAATAAAACCTGAAAACTGAGGTTTTAGTTTAGAAAAAACACCTCACAGTCAGACCAAGCAAATATATATATATCCTTGGCAGCACACTGACTGGCCATGCGAAAGCTCGGACAAGTCGCGGCTAATGAGTCATCACCTGGCACCTCTACTCCTTTCCGAGCATGCGCATGGCCCCTATGTGTGCTGTTATCCGATGCTCGGCAGCTGGGGCGATGCTGGGAAGACTTGGCTCGCGTGCCGACAGAGAGGGCTCCGCGTGCCGGCTGTGTCACGCGTGCCATAGGTTCGCCACCACTGTCCTAAGCCTTCCCCAGCCTGGTGTCCTCCATACATGTTGGACTGCAACTCCCATAATTCCCAGCCAGCACTGAGAATACACTCCCAATGGCAGCATACGTGGGCCAACAGGAAAATGGTAAACTCACTCAGAAACTATACAGCAGATGCAGTTATTTTCCGAATTTACATGCCCAATTTTCTGTGGATCTTTGAAAGCACACCTCATAAAGAATGCCATCACTCAGATATCTGGTCACACTTTCTTATATTATAATAATGTCTGGTCAGAAGCTATTGATGAGAAAGAAAGGGAATTCTGGACCTACTTTGCAGTTTTTTGCCAGAGTTCTCTCCACCATGGGCATGTCTCCTTGGCATGAAAGGTGATGGCTGAGGCAGAGGCAGGGAGGATTCATCATGGGTCTGCAACTTATACCAATGCGGTTCATCATCTAAAAGGGCTGTCTCCAGCTCTATAAGGATCTACGGGGGAATGGAGCAAGCTTCATCTTAGTTCCACCCACAGAAGTCTTAAAAGTAGGACCTTCTATGACATCTTTAAAACAGAACTCTCTTACAGTGCCAATATGCGCATTCACCTCTCCAAGAAAATCGCTTTCTTCTTCTTGCACTCTTGGCTGATCCCAAACAGTGATTTCTAACATCCGTTCCCTAAAATCTCTACGGTGCACATGTGAGTAGAGAAACGTTTGGTTCCATTTTGGTTCTAAGCTTTTCTTTACTGTTTTGGTCCTTCGTTTACTCTTATCACTGAAATAGAAAAGACCGTGGTAAATTATTATGAGGCAAACAAGTCACAGTGCTGGGGGCGCTTTCTGTTTTCAATGGGAGGAAAGGATCACTGGGTAGCCAACTGATGGTGGCCTTGGCCAAGAAAGGCCTGGGAAAGGAGACATGTTTCCCACAGGGCCATTGCAGAGGGACCACTGATAGGCAAGTGGAGAGACTGACCAGTTCACAAACAATTTAATTAAACCATCTGGAGTGCTGTTGTCACCCAGAAGCTATTTATTATGCTAATTATTTTCTATGACATAGAGCAGGGACTGAGTGTTGCGTTCAAATTATGAACACTAGAAAGCAATGCCCAATAAGATAAAAAGAGAGGGGACAGAGGGATGACGTAATAAACTACTTCCATAACATAGAGGAAAAGGGGGGGTTATTATAGGATTGGAAGGGGTGTGTCACAAACTGAACAATCACTTCTTTAGCAAAAGTAACTTTCTGATCCATGAAGATGCACTTCCAACTTGCTTAAGAGAGGGTTCTTTACCCTCTAATGAGAACATTTACTAGAAAAGTATAAGGCCATCCAGAACCAATTTTAATACCACATATGAAAAATGATTGAGCATATAAACACAAAACAAGCTGTGCTTTTGAATTATATACTTTTAATTTGAGGTACTACCTTCTGTCTGGAAGGAAATACATTTTCACATAGGGATTCCTTGGCCGTCCATCTATTCTAGGTGGCAGACCTGTTGCTTGAAGAACATTCACTATTAACTGATGCCCCACCTTGTCATACCATAGTTTAACCTAAAATAGTATAAATAACTGTAAATTATCAATAAAATTATTTATTTTGGTTCATATCCTATCTCATTCTCTAAACTTGTGGTTGGGGTAACAGTACGTTAAATTTATAATAGCATAATAATGTAAAGCATTATTAAGTTAATACCCAATATGCTTGATTAAATAGAAAGTTCTTGCTGCTGATCCACTGAAGCTGATTGGCAAAAGATTTAGGACAGATGAACTTCTTATTAAAGATGTACAAGAATTTCCTTTATATTCACAAATCATGTCTTATTTGCAAACCTGAGTGCAAAGATGATGAGTGTTTTTTTAATGCTTGAAAATTTGCTATTGGGTTGAAAAATGTGCATTTAATTTTTTCTCACTTTAGTCACTGAAGGGGGAAGTATGCCATTTCAAAAAATACAAACAGAAACATGCTCTTTCACCATTCAAACAACATGTAAAATAGGCCAAAGCCTAAAATGGAATTGAGCTGAAGTTAATTAATAATTTGGGGAAAATTTAGCAGAGTTTGAACATTGCTAAGTTTCTTGTTTCTACTTCATAAAGCCTGTAATTCATTTATAGACACAATGACCAAGAGAAATTGGCAGTAACTTGAATACCTGTAAAACCGAATTCGACTTATTAATGGAGGATGAGTATATTAATAAATGCTAGGTATGGTAGTAATGGGAAACCTGTAGGTTCAGATGCAGTACGCCAATGTACACAACTTGCTCATGAGCAGCACTTTGTGCTTCCAAATTGGCAGGGCAGGGAAAAAGGTGCAATTTAACTGGAAATACCTACTTTCCCCATTTAAACTGTGGTTTTGCCAGTCATTGGGACAAATGCAGGGTTTTTTCAGAGGCAGGCCAAAATTGGAGAGCATGGCTAAATGCACTGCCTCTGTTGCAGGCTGTTCTCAGCAGCCACCACTTAATGGCCATATTTCTTTCCAAAAGAATCCACACGTGTCATTCTGAAATGGGCCTCAGTGGGGAAAAGCCCACTTCTGAGCAATGCCACATTATCATTTGCGGGGCACTGTTGAGGGAGAGAAATGAACTTGACCAGTCAGTGGCTGCTGGGAAGAAGCTCTGATGGCAGGGTGAATTTTGTATCCTCCTGTTCCCCAAAGCTGATGGAAATTTAGCCCTTTATTTTACATTTCATCTTTATGAAACGGGCCTTATGAAACAGGGCTATGCTCATCTCTGTATGGGGTCTTGTAAACATAGTTTACTTTGTTGAGAAGTGTAGCAGCAAGATGCTTTTATTCCTTAATTAAATGGTGGGTATCTTTGGACAGTCTGGCAGCTGTGCTCCCCTCTGCTACTACCTCCATGAAGGAAATCAGCAGGAGAAACAAGCAAGATGTGTCAAGTCAAAGCCTCCATTGTGGCAGAAAAACATAGCCTTTTATTTCATTATTAGGAAAAAAATGATCACCAGGGAAATCTGGGAGCTACTCTCTCGGAACACACGTGGCTCATGAGGTGTGTTACCCATCCCTGTCCTACTTTGTGCAGAATATAAAGATTTTTTTTAAATCACATCTGAACAAAACAACATGAGTGCATGAGATAAAAGTTGCTCTTACAGAAAGCTGCCCAGGTAGGACCTGTGGTGCATCCTTTAGGGCTCCAGGACTTGTGGGGGAAATAACAGAAATTGAAGGCCATTCCATTTTTTGAGATTCAAATGAGCTAGAACCTGGAGAGAGGAAAAGTGGGGAAAGAGAGATCTTCAGTTTAATTCCAGATACATCACAACATGTTTTCTGATAGTTCTACTTGTATCACAAAGTATTTGCTTGATGGCAACTATGCCCACTTAACCAACTAAGCAAGGACATCAACAGGCAGTTAACTGTTATCATCAGAAAAGAAATTCTTTTTGAAAGTGAATGAGCTGAAGGTGACAACAGAGCTGAAGTCATAAAGAATAAGAATAATAAGTACCTTCCCTTGTTAGCCCATTTTCCATAGCTGCAGGCAAATAAAAATATGATTGTAGGAAGGAAAATGATAGAAGGGGGATGACAGGAAAGGGAGAAGAATAAAAACATTTGACAAGTTTAAAAACAAAATGAAATTAAATATTAGATGTTTGGCAAAACTTTTTAACTTTGACTTTGAACAGATGCAAAAACAAAAGAAGCCAATGGAAAGCCTTTCTACATGAAAAACAAGAAATAATCAATCTTCCTTTTTCCTTTAGTATTATGTTTCATCCAAGTTTCTTTTCAATGTCATAATCCCATCCACACATGATGGGAGAGATGATGAAGTACTACTGCTGTAGGAGGAAAAAGTTGGTACAGTATATCAAAAAAGAAGAATGGGCTAGATACAAGCTCCCACCCTGTCTGTACAAGTTGGAAATGAGAAAGGCTACAAACATTTTTCTTTAAATGGCAACATAAGGTCAGCGAAATGGGGAAGAGAATACAACTGGCCCTTTTTCCCACTTTAAAATACGGTAGATACTTTTTTTTAGTACTAGAGGCCAAGGGGAAATAATAATACTAATTTTTAAAGTTCACAAATTCATATGCGGTAAGCAGGAAAAAAAAAGCTGTGTTACTTGTCATAGAGCATATCATGAAGTACCTCCAGCAGAGAGCCATAATGATGTACACATTTCTGATGTAGTGAACCACCAGTCACAAAGAGCCTAACTGGCATTTTCTCATGGGAAAAGTGTGCTTTCAACAAAGCCCCACGTGTACGTGGGAGCTTACTACAAGAAAAAGGAAACAATCTGTCTGTCTCTTCTTTAAGCCATGGGCATTTTTCCAGCTTAACAAACCATGGTGTATGAAAGCAAAAGTGCTGATGCTGAGCACTTCTTTGTCCCTCCACTTGACATGCACTGGCTTTGACATGAAGACCTTGGCTTGTGTTAAGCCAAAGTTCCCAATTACTTCTAAATCATGGGATAATAAAGCAGGAAATTAAACCAGGACATAATCTTTTATTTTATGTATTTTTATATTATATACATCTTGGCTCATTTTCCTGGTTATGTAACTAGTCTTATGGCAGAGTTCTGGTTTAAAATATGTCAAGTTCTTCCTTTGCCCGCTGGAAGGAAAGATAACAGGGGTCACCCCCATTTTGTTGCTAGCTAAATTCTGGAATGATCATTTGAATGAGCCCATTGAATGGATTTAGTCAAGAAGCTCAGGCCATGACTTTGGAAGTCTTCACTATTCAAAATGGCGACAGGTGGTAGGATCACACCTCACCATCCTCCAAAAATTCTTGGAAGTATTGGATGAGTCAGGAGATGGTGAGCTATAATTGCATCACTGTGATGTGTTGGTCATTATGAATGACCTCACTAGGCATTATGCACTACTGCTGCTCGTCATTCCATGTTTTTCTTTGAGGGCCTCTGCAGGTCACCCAGCCGGTCTCCCCAGGTACAAGTAAAGGAGCTGCTTTGGGGACTGAACCAAATGATATCAAAGGTAGCGTTCGTCAAAGACCTTCCTAGCAGCTGAGGTGCATTGAGGTAGATCTTTAGCCTAAGCACAGATAGGAACAAAGGAAATACTCACTGGATTCTAGCGGAGGATGAGAAGTCTCAGGAATCCTTGGAATGTCACTAAAATAGATATATGTAGAGGAAAATTAGAAATAACTGAACTGCTGTTTTATAGAGCAAAAACACTGCCTAACTTCCAAGCACATAGATGTCATCCATTACTTAATGCTGCTTGATAAAATTCCAGTAGGAGAAAGCACTCAGATGTTCACTTATGCCTCTGAAACATCACAGACTTCTGGGTATTTGGCACCACTGCTTTTACTTTAAAGCATCTTTCAGTTTGTTAAGGAAGAGGGGATCTATAGCAGAGGGAACTCACCACACCTAAGGGACATAGTGCCACGCTATGTTTCTTCTGGACAACCATGACGATGTAAACAGACACCAATATGAACACCGTCATGTTAATGTTGTCAAGGAAAATGGCGAAATATTGTAAAATCACACAACAGAAAGAAACATATCAGGGAGGAGAAGGGAGAAAGCTATGCAGTATAAATTCTGATTCTGGATTCTACTGGATTCTACTCGTATACAGCTTCAAAATAATACAAACTGTATAACTCACTAGAAGTTTTTATACACACGTCTGAAGGAGTTTGCTGAATGAAACCTATGACAAAGTCTTACGAGAACAAAAAGAAAAACAAGGAAATAAGGAAAAGGTTAAATTAAAAAAGTATGTGGAAACTGATACATACTTAACAAGACATACATGTAGATCCTAAACATTCTACACTGCAATCAATGAAACACACTTCCATTTGTGGACTCTGACCAGAAATGCTTTCTACCCTTCTGACCAAATAAATATTTCCTGCAACATTTTTCACCTTCTTCCTTAAACTTCAGTTTGAAACTACCTGAAACTGGGTGTTTATTGGAATCCAAAAGATCCTTTGGTGGCATGAAATCTTACTGGCCATATGGATGATACCAGGATGATATATGGATGATACTTGGAGCCTAGAGCTCTCTATAATGGCTTCTAGAGGCAGGATACGAGCTGGCTCTCCCTGCACGAAGGCCTTGAAAGCTATTACACTTCAAAACACATTGTGATTTACACAGATTCCTGGGAATTTGTGTTAGATAAATAGTGCAACAGAACAACCTTCCCCATTGGAGACTCTAATCGCGCTGGTTGGAAATCATGGGAAGTTGTAGTCCAACATGCATACAGGGCACCAGTTTGGAGAAGCCTTCTGCAGCAAATCAACCTTCAAATTTTAGATGCTAGGGTCTCCCCAGGACAGTCTACTAGCTCTCTACTAGTAGAGACTACTCTCTGCTCCTGACACATGGAAAGACTATGCACAGAAATTGGAAGCCACAGCACTCATTCTCCTAACAGACATTAGTAGGTCATAATTTATAATCCATAATGGGTTTGATTCAACTTAGTCACAGTTAAATGAAATCCATTGAAATCAATGTATCTTAAGTTGAGCATGACTATCTTAAGTCTCATTGGTTTCAATGGTTCTACTCTAACTATGACTTACTCTGCATACAAGCTAATGCCTTTGGCTACACTAGAACTGTTATTATTTTAGACAAGTATTCTCATCAATGTTCTTATATGTCACAAAAGTGGGCATGTTTCCAAACAGAAGAAGCTGTGTTTATTCATTATGTTTTGATGTTATAATTATTTTTCCACCATATATATTGATGGTGAAGTAAGCATTAAAAATATAACATGTAAGAAGAGATTAGTACAAAATTATGTGCTCAGGATTATTAGCCATGTCTGACTTCGAGTCAACTTTTTTTGGTGAAATTGTATTACTACTGTTGTAATTCTGCAAGAGCAAATTGAGGCAGGATACAAGAGGCTAGTCTAACAGAGGTGCTGAGAAAATGCTTCCCAAAATCTTTGCCCACTTAATTATTTTGATAAATACCTATATTCATGTGTTTAATATTGCAACAGTTCATGTGTATGTATGCACAAGTATACAGTATGTGTGCATGAATGTGTCACGAACAAAAGAATTTCACAAATAGTATTGTACATTTACAAAGCAAGTCATTTAAAACTTACCCAATAGGCCTAGAAACAATGATTTCAACTTGAGGTTCAGATTTTGATTCTAAAATGATGTTGTAAACTTCTTCATTTGTAGCTCCAGGAAGTGGTTTGCCATTCCATTCTAGAACTTCATCACCTTGAATTTAAAAACAAGGGAATGTTTATTTTTGTTTTACAAATTATTTTGTACATATATATTCCCTTTTCTTGGTTAGATCTGTGGATATACATTTGGAACTAACAGTAGGTTGCAATAGTCTGAGCTATCCGTCTAGTATTCTGGGAATTTGGACTGCTATTTCCATAATATGGTATTCCAATTTAGAGAATTCAAACTATGGATCTCAATGAAAAGAAGAGGCAGAGGCAGAATGCTTATCTGAAATATGGGGGATAAGGAGCCAGTTTTGCTATGCAGGTGGTGAGAACCAGACTGCCTCTAGTTCAGTGGAAAACACTGGAGAATGAAGAGGATCAGAGGAAGAAGAATGTGAAGTCAGCAGCCCAGTATTTCGTCAATGAGACAAACAAGCAGAGCGATTAAGCCATCTCCAACATTTCTGCTGTCTGGCCCACAGGCAGTTTGATCCTCCCTGAGTGTGGAGTCAGTTTTATTTGTAGGAGAAGCAAGGAAAGGAATTCAATTTGGTATCAACTTCAGGGATGGGCAAGAACTACTTCTGCAATTACAGGAATCATGAACTTGATGGATGCTTCTTACTAATGACTTTTATAGTATTCTCTCTGTGTTACACAGCCTACTTGCTAAAGGAATACAGCTAGACTCCGCTCACCTTGGTTGGCTGGGAATACAAAAGTGAAGAGATGAGCTCACAAATAAGGAGCTTGACAGAGAGTAGACGTGAGAGTGGAAAACAGGTTGACAATTATTGAACAGTAGCAACAAAATGACTCTCCTTACCTCTTTAATTATACTTCTGAAATGAAGCAAGTTTCTGGGACCTATGAATTGGGTGGTCACTTATATATGGTCAAAAAAGGAAAATGCACCCCCCAAAAAATAATAAAAAAGCAAATTTGCATAACAATGCCATGTGTTAATATGCATGTGAAATACAAATTAGAAATTATGGCTATACTGTAAACTCTGAGTATACTAACAAAGAAGGCAAAATATCAAAGCCAGCAAAAACAGACTCTGGCCCCATCAAGAGACCAGTCAAGAGGATCCACTTCTTTTTCAGGTTGCCTGGCCATTCTGACACCAACATTCAGTGCAGCTCATTTTCATTGCACTGTATTCTTTCAAGAACCATCTGTGGAAGTAAAGTCCCTTGTTTTCCCTTGACTGCACAAAGATCCCCATATTTGTATAATTTCTTATTATTTTCTCTAAGGAGTTGCTAAGGGCGCAGAAAATTATTTCCTTCTGTATGCTAAAATTTCTGCCTGTATAAGAGAAAATGGAAGCTCTAGCAATCCCAAAGAGCCACTCTGATGTACACAGAGACGGACATAAATATCTGTTTGGTGTCTCTCAGTTTCCTCCCTTTTCTATCCTAAATTCAATTCATCCTAAACATTAAGCATTATTTTATAAAGATTCGAGTGGAAATTTATATGTATTTTTGTGCACACATGTGCTTGATGCACACATTTTGTACAAGCCATTGGCCTAATATAATTGAAACTAACATATGCATTTTTGACTGAAGAACTCCACTGGAAGATATGGAAAAATGCAAATTTCAAAGGCTGAGTCTTAGCTTGCATGTTGGTCATTTGATAAAGATATATTTGTTACAGACTTCAGTTCTCATTTCAGTAGAGGACTCTGAAGATGCACATGCAGAAGAAGCACAAAAGTTTTTTTTTTTTTCTGAAAAGTATGTTGATCACCACTGTTTGGGGGGTCTGTTTAGCATAAAGGTATCATCTTTTTCACATACACTATTTAAATGTATATGCACACATTTAAATGTTATTTTAATATTTAAATATATAGATGTCTTTCCCAATTTTATCATTATTTTTGTACTTTGTTTTTATCATATATAAATTACTGCTTCTAAGATCAGACTGCATGTTTACTATACATTTTCAAACAATATAATTATGTATCAATGTTTCAGATAATTTATATATTGCCACTATCACATTAGGCTGAAATATGCATTGAAAACATTGACAAAATGGCACACTGGCACACAGAAACACTGCAAGTTTTATGAACATTAACATAAAATATTTTTGGTAACTGAATTACCTGCTCTGAGATGTCCGACTACATCAGCCAAGCTACCTTTTTTCACTTTGGTAATGAAGGCACCAAGTCGTCCTAAATCGGTCATTTTCCCTCCTACAACCTGAGCAAAAACTGTGTCAGTTTGCAGAACACAATAAACTATATTTTAACAATATACTGTAAATATAATTTATGTTAAAATTATATGCAATGTATAATTGAAACTGTTTCAAATAGTTAAGTGTACTTTATTTTTCATGACTTTCTGCTCAGAATATTGACACGATATGTACCATACAAATCTTGAACAACTTGATGTGAAAATACTGTTTTCTAATGTGATTTTCAGAAGCTGAAGCACTGAACAATAAACTTTTGTAAACTCCCATACTCATGTTACTACTCAACTTGTAGTAAGGATTGTGGCTGGAATGAAAGAGCATGCTACAGGAACAAAAGGCAGTTCTTGCCTGAACAGAGGGAGATTATTGCTGTGTTACAATCCCAACTTCTCTGACCATCTAGAAGTATTTTTCAAGGAGTACACATAAAGGGAAAAGAGAATGGCAGGTGCTGTCAGCAACCCTTTTTGCTATGAATCCAGGTCAATGTTTGACAAAAATGCCTGTGCTTGATGCTTAGGTTCAAATATCCATGCATTTTTCACCTTATACCTATAATGTGCCACATTCTATGCCTGCACAGAATTACTATTCCCACTTCCCATTACTGGGTCTTACGCCAGTGACAAATACCACACCACAACTCTACTGAGAATCTGGAAAGGGAGGGGAAGGAAATCCCTGTTTCCAGAGTCTAAAAAGGTAAAGGTTTCCCCATGACTTTAAATTCCAGTCATGTCTGACTTTTGGTACTGTGATGCGAGTGAAGGAGGAGAGCGCAAAAGTTGGCTTGAAACTCAACATTAAGAAAACTAAGATCATGGCATCTGATCCTCTCACTTCCTGGCAAATAGATGGGGAAGAAATGGAGGTAGAGACAGATTTTATTTTATTGGGCTCCAAAATCACTGCAAATGGGGACTGCAGCCAAGAAATTAAAAGACGCTTGCTCCTGGGGAGGAAAGCTATGGCAAATCTAGACAGCATACTAAAAAGCAGAGACATCACCCTGCCGACAAAAGTGCATATAGTCAAGGCTATGGTTTTCCCAGTTGTAATGTATGGCTGTGAAAGTTGGATCATAAGGAAGGCTGAGCACCGAAGAATTGAGGCCTTTGAATTGTGGTGCTGGAGGAGACTCCTGCAAGTCCCTTGGACTGCAAGATGATCACACCAGTCAGTCTTAGAGGAGAGAAATTTCGCAACAGGCTATTGAACTAATGCCTGCTTATTTGCAAATTAGAAGCAGATTTGTACAGAAACCTCACCTCAGACATGGGGATTCCTCTCTGAAGGGGCAAAATACCAAGAATGTCCCATGGATCATACTTTCATTCTTCCATGTGGAAATTAGCAGGGGTCAAATTGCTTTAACTTCCGGAACTGTTTCTCAGCTCCTAGATTCTATAGTGATCACCGATCATGTACTCCTTGCTCAGCCGTGGACAACTTTTATCTCTTAAAATAGTGAGCATGCAGAACAGAAATGAATTTCTAGCATAACCCCCACTGTACTTACTTTGAGTCCCAACAATGCACCTGACTCTTTTGGCATAGTCGTTCTCTTGTTGAGAATAACACGACCAATTAGGCGATCTCCCTCTTTAGATGGCTGCCAGGTTACAGGATGCTATTAAAAATGAACAAATGACATTAAGCAAATGAAGTGTAGATTTATTCTTACTTAAGTTTCACAAACTTTATTAATTTTCAGTGTGTTCAACAACTGCATTATGGCAGAAAAACATTCAATCCATCCTTTGGCTTTCTCACCTTGAAAACACACTCTTTTTCTTACGCACTAAAGTTATTGCACATCTCTCTTTGTATTTATCAGCAGATTTTTTCCCTTCTTACTTACACTAGATATTTAAATTGCTTGTTCTCTACAGCACAACAATCACAACATTATCTGCATTATGTCCAGTACAAAACATGGTTAATGCAGACTGCACAATTTATAAGCTACCGAACGGAATGCAGTCCACCCATCACAGACTGTGGACAATCACGGGCTCATTTAACCTAATTTTTGGAGGTATGGCTAGAGCAGCGAAGATTTTGCTTGTCTGGCACTTCGTACGGGCATCTGTAGTATTTAGCTGAATTCATCTTGGTGGGCCACACTTTGTACAGGCATGTATTGATTAAAGGATTTAAAGTCTTTCAAACACATGAAGTCTTTGTTGATACAGAACAATAAATGATGTCTGTCTGTCTGTCAGCACCATGCTGCCAAGACCCTGATGCACAGGTTCCTGCATGCATGGAAAGAGGGCTCGGGGCATGCACCTCATGGCTATTTTGTTTTCGAATTGTATTCATGAATTTTAATAATTTAAATGCGTCAGTGTGTTTGAAGTCTGCAGCAACAATCTTCAGTCACAGTGAAGAACAGACTTCACTAACCAGTGTATAGCTTTATAGACAATACAGTTTGAAGCTGGGGGATTAATAGGCTAAGGGGCAGAGTTATTTGGCTGCCCCTTCCCTCTTCTTGTGGGGCAGCCTGCCTTCTATAAGGGAGCTACAGGACCACAGTGGGTGGCACTTCGCTCAGACAAGGCCAGAACGATGCATCCTGCTCTGACGATCACGCAACATTACTGTATGGCTCTCCTGTATCAAACTAAGAGCTATTCTAACCTGTGCAACATTTTTTCTATATATTTTCCATTTACAGTATATTGTTTTTGTAGATATGTTCACTATACACAATGGCTTGGATCTTTAGCTTGCAGAAACATACTGTGAGCTGAGTTCTGTTTACAGGACACTCCCACCAAAACTGCTGATTCCCCTCTCCCCAAAGAACCCCCCCCCATGTTCCCCAGAGGATCAGGGACTCTCTGCAAGGGGACAGGAAATCCATGAGAACTCCTTTTCTGCCAGCAGGACTCTTCTAGAACTAAAGTCTATTGTGAACAGATGCAGCCTTTTGTGAATGGAAAGCAGAGTTAGGTTCTAAGCCGAAGTATATAATTTGTTGTCATTAAAAATATTTGCATTGCCAGTGATTTTACTCTTCGGAATGGAATATTTAAAAGGAATTTTCCTAGTAATTCAAGATACTAATAAAATGCTACTAAATAATCATTTTATTATGTTGGTTACAAGGAGAAAGCAATAATGCTGCATTCCTTTTTGTATTAGTATATTGAGATTCATCAGAACAAAATCAGTTGCCAAAAGGCACAATGAAAGGATCAACATTTATCTGAATATACTATTCTGAGTGTTGCTTACCGAGCTAATGGGGGATGTCTCCCTACTGTGCCATGTGGCAGGATCCAACCAGTAATAATCCAAGTCACCTGAAAAATATATGAATGGAGAAAATGTGTAATCTCTTACATTAAGAAAGTTGTATGAATGTTTTACATCTGAAGGCAAAAATCTAAATTAAAATTGTTTTCTGCATTAATTTTATCATTAATTTGATTGCATTCTTAATACAGAGAATTCTCTGTTCAGGTTCAGCTGCTGCACAAGAGCTCTCATTGGCAGAGTTTCTGTAATATGCTTTCTGATGAGAAATAGGTATTTAGTGTTCAAGGTACTGATCCTGCTAGCATGTAAGACTATAAGCACACATGTCTAGCTAGCCTAGTGCAGTCCATTCTGATTGGTAGCAGCCATACTGAATTTCAGGCAGTCTTTTCTACCTGTATCCAAGATCCTTTTAACTGGAAGTGAGATTTTAATGGGGATAGAGATTTGGACCTTCTCCATGCAAATACTGTCAATGCATGTTGCGAGCATCAACTATGTGAATTCTACAACTCCCAAGTACCATAAATTTGGAATGAATAGACATTTGCATTTATGTTCTCATATGGTCTCCTGATGTTTGTAAATTCAGAAGTTGGATACACATAAAAGTTAGTTGCCTTTAGCCTTGCATGATCAATAATGGGATTTCTACTGGAAAGGGCATGTGAGGTAGGCAAGCATAAAGTCAACAGCCTTTGTTTCACCACCAGAATGTGTGCCCCAGTATTTTAATCATGGTATATCCCAAATGCATCTCTGCTTAACAGGGATCTTTAGAATAACAACTTTATCCCGAACCACATATTCAGTAGGTAAGGGTCACCATTGGATACACTGGCTTGGTTGACTGGAATTGCAATCCAAGAATATTTGGGGAATTCCAATTCAGGGAAAGCTATTGTAATTAAGTCTATAAATCACTGACTGACTAAATATTCTTCCACTCTTTACCTTCACTTCTGTTATGCTTCCTTTTTTCCGTTTGTTTCCCTTATGTTTATTTTTAGATTGCAGGCTCCTCAGAATAGAGCTTTCTCCCTTCATTTTTGGTAAAGTGCCATATACACAGATATCATCATCATCATCACCACCCCCACCCCCACCCCCACCCCCACACCACCACCACCCATACAATCCCTACCCATGGAAAGAAGTTGGAGCTCTTTAGATAAGAACTGAACTGAGCATCATGGTCACAAGTGTACAACACAGAATTTAATCTGATAAATATTCAGCTTGTTGGATAACTTTACTGGTCACCTCAATGCTCTCTTATGGTTACATACATTTATAAGACAGCATCCCTAGATTACTGTGTTTTGAAAAATGTTGAAATTTCTGCAATGGAACTGCCACAAATATTGTTCATTATTATTTTTGGTTCCCTATTCAGGAGCTCTTTACCTGAAAAGGGCAAAGAGGAGAAAGGGAGTGCTTTGGTGCTACGTGTCCCTTCAACACAAGTCTACCTGTGGAGAAGACTCCCAGAAGAAAAGAACCTCCTGCATCCATGGAGGCTCTCAGGAAAAGCTGGACACTGTTTTCCCAGTATTCTTTTTTGTCTTTAGAGTCGCCATGCCCGAACAGGGATTGCGAGTATCATCATGCAGACAGGCAAAAGTCAAAATTGTTTGGATTCCCAAAAGCCCTTCGCAAAGTTGCCTACCAAAGACTACCAGGTAGGCAGCCTTAGATAAAAGGGTGGATCCTCTTATAGGCAAATAAATGGGTAAAGAATAGGAACCACAAGGTGGGGGTAAAAGATTATACTTATTATCTGTGCTAGCTCAGTGCAAATTCCAGGTTCAGAGGCTCTGAATTCCAGGTCAGACAGCCATGGAGGGAGTCTTACTTTCAGGACATGATTATGAGCCTCCCAGAAACATCCAGTTGGCTGCTGTTGGAGACATAACACTGAACCAGATGGACTCTTGTGCTTAAGCTAAATGTTACATTAATTGCCCAGCAATTATTTCCTTCCACTGTAAAGTAGGCATTTTCAGTCCTGATTCAGTCACAAACTGGAAAGAGAGGATGAAATTTTTACCACCATTTCCCCTCAATCCAACATCCTGGAGAAAAAGAGTTAATTGGTGCCAATAGATATTTTTCCCTTTTTAAAACCCAGCCACGGTGCAGGGAAGGGACAGTCAAACTGACATGAAGTAAGGAACTTACCCTTCATGTTGCTCTGCCTATAAAAGGCGACTTACATGTTAAGAAAAATCACACCCTAAAATATTTCACAAGACTGAATGCTCCCTTATGTTTAGCTAACAAACAACCCTAGATGTAGAAAACAGAGTAGCACAGAAATGGCTTGGCTAAAACTTTTTTCTGACATCTCAGCTTTCCATTGCCCAAAACACTTCTGTGTCCTTTCGTTCCCCTGAATCAAAAGTACTAAAGCTGATTTTGCAGAATACTCCCTTCACTCATTAATCATAGGCAACGTGCTACTCTTATACAGAGTTGTCGCAGGATTCCAAATAAAATTCCGTCCCCTTTTCGACATGCTTGCTCAGATGGGGAATGCAGATGTGCAAAATCAAGACAAATGCAATGGCAGCACACAGCGTATTTCAACAGCTCCCGAGGCCCACCTGGGAGAAGAGCCCACCTGGATCGATGACAGCCCTAACTGCTCTTCCTTCCTCACTGTGGGCACCCCTACTTGGGGGTCCTGCAGAACTCTCCATTGGCAGTAGCACTGGGGGCAACAGCCACTCTGTCCCACTTCTGCCTGATGCAGCCCCCGCTCCCCCCGCAAAGCCTCCAAGGATTCTGCCTAGATACTGAGCAAAAAACTAAAGCATGAGAGGAATGATAACAAAATGCTACACAGACCACTGGGGAATATCCAAGCTCCTCGCTGTATGGAGCAAGCAATCTATTTATTTCACTTTTATCGGCCCAGTCACACTACAGAGGTTCTAAACAGTGCATAATTGTAAAGATACTTCAACAATAATATTCAAGAACATGTTCTCCACTGCTACGTCCACCTCCCTCCCTCCCTCTCACCCCCTCTGCTACCTTATCTTTCATGTAATTGTTTTCATGGCAAATATGGTATTGTCAGTGAGCTTATCAAAGGGATTTTGACTCGGATTGCTTTATGTCCTTGGCTTCGTGGCATTCAGCTGCTCTATAACGCATCAAGTCACAACTGTATCCATATCTGAACCATAAAATACATGAAATAGAACCCACGGTATTAAAAAAAAATCCAGAATCATACTACATGATAATACGCAAGCCACATATCATAATTTGAATGAAGGCTATGAAATTTACTAACCACAACACGACTCAGGAGATGCAGGGCACATCAACTCTCTTCTGCCAAACAGATTAGCTAAAAATAATATATCTGAATTGATTATATTTTCCCTGACCATCAAAAGCTCTGTAATCTTTACTTGTTCCATTCTCCAACATGCAATATTATTCATAGCTAAGCAAGATTTACACTGATCCAGAAATACATTTACAGCCAGGTCATTTGTCTAATTCTTTAAAAAATCCCCACACATTCATGGTTAAAATAATCATACCCGAAAAATGTTAGACATCATTTTTGTTTTAAAATGCAAATATAAAAGAAATCTAGGATAATATTCTGAATGTAAGGAAACCCTCAAGAGCAAAATGGCTCTGTGCTTTTCATTCAAAAAGCAACTATGCTTTGTACTTCATCACAAACTCAAACTTATAGGCAATAATATTTTACAGATACCCACAGTCTCTCATTCTGACAGTACCACTAGTTTACCTGTCCCTGAATGCAATGTATGTAGAAGAAACTGAAGGAAACCAGCAAACATAGCAGCATCAGCTCAGAGAGCCTTAATAAGCAAAACCAGCTCCCGTTGCTGAATTCCAGCCTGCGACTGTAGCAAACCCGAAACCGCAACGGGGAGGGGGGGAACCACCCAAAAAACAAATCAGTACAAAACAGGTCTATAAGAAAAATCCCGGAAGTCCTTGTCTCCTGAGTCTATGCCAAATTATTCTGCAATGTCAAACATTCTACAACAGTGACACCAAACAAGGCCAGAAGAGCTACAACCATCATCAATACAAATCTCTGCAGTGTAGAGAGAGCATTGATTACTGCATTAATCTATACCTGCTCTGTGCAATGCTAAAGAAGCTCTCTGCCGAAACCATCCTTAATGGTTTCAGGAGACACGAATTAACCAGCTCATGAGGCAAGATACCAAAAATACTGTTTGTTCCCCATGGAGATTGGAAAAATAAATGTTTCCTCCACTGCTACCTGACACAGAGCAATGCAATGCAGAAGCACAAAAATCAATGTAATCCATAATAACGCTGCAGCCATTCTTTCTGTTCAGTAGAGTTAGACTGAATTTTACTGAATTTAAACATGGGCACAGCACAAAATAAAATCTGAGCACCATTAATTCATTGGACGTGAGCCAAGTTTTGCAACTTGAAGAAGAGAGAAGAAACACAACCTCCTGAAGGGTTCCTCTCAGGCTGCCTGATGCAAAGGCAAGAGCTGCACATTTTGGACTGGGCTAAAGGTATGCATTTGCTGGACGCCTCTCCAAACTGCTGGCCATGGCAGGCCTTGGGCAAGTGCAAAAGTTTATGCTGTCCATACTCTGCTTTTTGGGGACTTTGAGGGCATTTCTGTGTACAGAGAAAAGGTGAGCAGTAAGACGTCCAAGGAGACCTTTGCCTCTTGTCCTCGTTGCTTTGCCTGATGGACTTAGCCCAGTCTAGCTTGCTCTGCCCTGCCACTCCTCACAGCAGCAAACAATGGTTAAGATAATCTAGATGTTACAGCAGAATTATTACTGTCTTTCCATCAATTCCATTTCTTTGCCAAGTTTAGGAAGGCCCTGCTCCCTTGGGTTCTCTGGCTCATTCATCTACCCTTGGCCCTGTATTTACCACTTGTTTTCCTCTGCTGCCTCCAACACCACAGCACCCATCTGCAACTACTCCCCAACTATTTCTATCACTCTGCTTGGCCTCCTTCCTTCACTGCCTTTCATGTTCCCGCCTGGGAATACCACTAATCCAACCAAGAAAGAGCTCTTTTATAGTTGTAACAGTTGCTCTCTTATTCCCTGTAATTCCTCATTGTTAACTAAAACCTGACCTCCCCCACACAACACACACCCCAACACTAGCCTGGACACCAGTGGAGGTTCAATCTGATCCAAAAGGAATTCACCCCCAGCTCTTTTTGGAGTCACTTCCGGTCTCTGACTGATCTGCTGTAGGATTGTCTCTCCTCTCTTGCCATGACCTTTTCTTTTCAATAGAAAAGAATGTGACCTTTGCATATCATCTCTGCCTTCAACCACCTCCCTGCTTCCATGAGAGGTGGTTGAAGGCCTATCGGTGAGCGTGTTCAAGGTAGGCATGTCATGAGTGGAGCCAGCTGGAGCCGGGGGTCAGACTAGATCACCCAGGAGGTCCTTTCTGACTCGCTCTGTTTCTATGTTTGTTTCTATGTATCTCTAACCACTGTGTGTCTCACCTCTTCTGGGACCGTCAATGGATCAGTGCTGTAGCACTGTTAAGTTGCACTCTCCATCCAAATCTTCGTCGTAACTATTCACTCATCAGATGCCATCCCTCGCTCTTGCTTTTTCACGGATCTGACCCCACTGTCCCTCTGGCCTTTGCATCCCACACAGGCCTATCTGTTCTGTATTTAAACTGACCGCCTAAGCACAGTGACATCAACAAAAAGATGGAAAATCTGAATTCACACCCTCCCCTTTCAACTTCCTGGTCAACCAAACTGCTATGCCCTCCTTACCCATACCATCCTCGCTACCTTTGACACTCTCTTAAGTCATGTATTTTTCCTGCACTTTTCTTGCTTTCCACCCAGGACCTGAACACCTCCTTCAAAGTCACAATTGAAAGTGACTGCCACAATCTGCCTGCTACACCCTTTCCTGTGCCCTTCCCCAACTATCTTGACCTCTTCCCAAAATGGGAAAGATAGACACATTCTTGTACTCATCTCTTTCTATTATGTGACCCATTAAACTCTGCCTTCTTCTGACTTACTTTGCCAAACTTACCAAGAAAGCAGTTAGGCTGCCCTAGGTAGCAAAGGGTGGAATGGCGCCACAGCAGTCTGCCAGTCTGTCTGAATCCCCTAAGCCAGCTTGCTGCCCCAGGTATGGTGGAGGGAGCTGCCCTGGCACTACATTGAGGAAAGGGCTTACTGCCAATCTAGTGGTATTCTAGGTGTGCAAGAGGCAGGAGGCACCCTCTTCTCCTTTGCCTCAGGCAGCAAAATGTTTTGGGCTGGCCCTGTTCTCACCTCCAAAGTTGTTTCCAACCTCTACCTCATCAACCTGCTCTTCTTATCTGCCTCATTTTTCACCACATGCAAGCAAAGAGAGGGGGAAGGGAGAGAGAGATCGAGATCCCCTAAATCCTTCTCATGTCAAAGTACCACCCATTCTCTCTTCTACCCTCTGCCTCCAAATTCCTGCAATGAGCCATTCACTCTCACTGCCTCAGCATTTTGTCTTAACAGTCTACAATTTGATTAGTATCCACAGCCATCCACTGAAACTTTTCTCTCCAAAATTACAAAATTACCAAGAACATCTAGAGCCACCCATTTTGCTCCTTAGAACTTTGTGCTCTCACTGCAAATCTTTTGGTATGGTTGTCCACGTATATGGGCATCCCTAGCACTAGTTTTATACCACCATAGTGAAGTTTTCCTATGAAGTTGCTCTTTATTCCAAAAAAACAAAAACAAAAAAACCACTAGGAAGGGAAACAGAGAACTTTTTGTTGCGTCCTCATCATTCATTATGTAAGTTTTTTCAGGTTCTTTGGGTGATATTGTAGCCCTCCAATTTACCTTCTCCTTTTTAGAGCACTTTCATGTTTGTGGGTGGGGATAGTGGAAAAATGGAGTATTGTGAAAGAAAATATATTTTCCTTAGCTGTGTTATACTTCTACAGCACAGTTCCACCTAGAGTTAATGTAGTGGCAGATAAACATGAAAGGAAAATCCTGGTATGCAGAGCTCGGACCTGAATTCTATAACATCTCCTACTACACTCCACCTTTCTTCCTCTTCCAAGGTACCCAAGATGGCTTGCAAAGTTCTCCTCTCTATTTATCTTCACAACAGCAACTCTTTGAGGTAGGTTTGGCTGAGAGACTGACAAGCTGAGTAGGGACTAGAAGTCTGGTTGCCTGAGCACTCTTCATTATTACACCAGACTAGTTCCCCTGAAATGAATCTGAAAGCAGATACCATGAATTAGCAATTTTCCTATGGAAAATCTGGTGGTCTCTGATCTCAACTGGGAGCACAAGTAGGTCAAAATCACTTGTTTCTGTCCAAGTGGTTCAATACCCCCATGCCACCTAGAGGTAATGCAGCAAAAAAGGGAAAAGGTGTTTGTATATTGCTCAGATCTCAATGCTATTGCTACTTTGTGAGGAAACATAACTTTAGATTTGCTGTTCTAAATGTAATTTTTCATAAATTTATCAATTAAATAATACACATCAGCATTAAAGTTAGATATTTTTAACAAGTAATGACTTATGACTGTCTCCATTCTTGGCATATGCCTGCTGTTTATAAGTAAACTTTTTTGTATTGTGCACAATATTGTATTTTAATCTTTGTAAACATCCCAGAGAGCTTGGCAATTGGGCACTACAGAAAAGTAATAAATGAAATCAAGGAACTTCACATGAAGAAAGAGTCACCCCCATACAAGTTTGCAGGTTCCCCTGAATCAGGAAACTGCAAAAACACAGTCATGACATATATTTTATTTATTAGTAATATTTATATAACATTTAATAAAATATCTAGGTAACAGGTTTCCATGCATAGGTTTCCACGGGGGCTAGAATCCTGCACAATCATTTCAAAGTTTACCAGAAACCAAAGGATATTTAAAATACAAGATCACTGTAACACTCTCAGGGTAGCACATCTAAAGTCCTTCAATGGACTGGTTCATGCAGCTGACTCAAACTAAACAAAAATACTATGGTCAAGTTATATTTATTATCATCATATGATATGTATATCCAGTTTTTGTTCATTTTACAAAGAACCCAGGTGGCTTACATAAACATGCAAGTTTTTGTAGGGTTCTGTATGTCTAAAGAGGATGTTTGATTATTAGGAATGCTGTAATAGTGATCTCTCTCCCCCTGCCACAACATACCCTAAAAAAGACATCCACAATAATGAAAGGCAAATTTTATATTATCTAGACTAATCAGTTGTTGCCTTGTGCTTTTCTGTCCAAGTGGTTCAATCACGTGAACAGGAAGGAGAGCAAAGAGGGCTGAACGGACCATCCTCGGCCTACCTGCACTACACAGCAGTGCTTTTCTCCTTCTTTTGACCTCATCTGCCCCTACAGAAAACAAATGGCAGATTTTATATAATATTTAATACTTCTCTAATATTGTGACATGACCTAATCCCTATCATAATTTTCTAGGCTAAGCTATGATTAGGCTTGTGATAGCACAAATCAAAGAAGTCCTGACAATACAGGGCAATATTTGTATGTGTTCTTCTAAGGCCACAGGAAAGAGAGGTGTACAAGAGTCTGTATGTACCCATAGATTGTTGAAGTTAGTGAGGTCATTGCTTTTGTTAATTGAAGAAATATGATTTGCTGAAAAATATGACTCCCAAAACTGTCACACAGAAAGACACAAGATAGATATCTGCTGGGTTCAGGGCTTGAACCTCTGTTCCTCTGACACTGCTCCTCTCACCTCTGTTCTGGGGCAGGCTGGGTTCCAAGGGCTGGCTCCCAGGAGTGGGCACCCCCTGTGAAGAGACTACATTGGCTCACCCTCTGCTCTTCTTCAATTTGTTGGCAAAGTCATTTTTATTTAAGCAGCTCTTCGACATGGGAACTGTTCCTTTGCTATTCTTTTGGGTTAGCTGCTCGCTTGCTCTCTCTCTCGCTCTGTGTGTGTGTGTGTGTGTGTGTGTGTGTGTGTGTGTGTGTGTGTTTAATGTAGATTGTTGTTTTTCCTCCATTGAGCTTTGAATCTATTTGGTGATGGTTTAACTAAATTTATTTTACTCTTATTTTTATTATTGCTAGCCATCTTGTGTGCCATTCTTTGGGTGGAAAGTTGGTTCAATCAATCTTCCCATCTAATAATATGTGCTACTGTCACAGCCAGTACTCCTTCCGAGTCAAAAGTACAAAGACAAAAATACAAATGTACCAGGCAGGCTCTATTCCCCATCTCATCCAGTGTTTCGTACTGAATTCACAAAAATGGTCTCAGGATTAACTTGTGTCAAATAATAAAGAGGGATACAAAAACTACTAAAGTCCTATAATTTACATGTGACAGATAATATACAATAACCTAGACAAACTATTTTTAAAAATATATTGCCATCTTCATCAGAATTGTTCGTTCATGCAGTATTTCTAACCCATAACAAACTATAAGCTTACTATCCTCGTATTCAATACAAACAAACTAGAAGTTACTATGTCAGTTGATAAAAAATAACCCCTTTCTTAATTCTGAGGGCATTCTCCCAATATGACTTTCCTTATATTGAATTTTGCAGATTCATAAGCATGAATGTGCATGCATTGCACTGCATAAAAATAGAAAGTCGGAAGAATTTAAAACTACTGTTAGAAATTATGTATCAAATACAGCTCTAGCCTGATAAAGATTTTATGAAATTTGGCAATGAATTAACAGATGTTTCTGGAACTGTAGATAAAATATTCAGTAGCTAAAGTATGTGGAAAATGAGTGTTCAAACTTACATTACACAGACTCCATCTAGTGGCTAATTTAGTATAAAATTTATCAAAATCACATGGATTAAATTTAGTTAACCTCTCCCTTTTGCGGTTGTAAGGACACACATATGCAATGACTGGATTAGGATGAAGTGACAAACCACCACAGTTTGTTACCATAGGTGGGTTGCCATGTCATGCAAACAGGGACCACTTCAACAACTGTTGCTTGTCCTTTCAAACAAGCCACCCTGAGTTGTCCACAGGCTGTTCTTGAGTCACTGTCTCCATGGTGGCTTGTGTCATCCAAACCTAATAGCATGATCCGCTATGCAGGAGACTTGACAGCCAATGAGTCCCTTGGCAAGGACGGCAAAAACAAGACAAGACAAAACAGTCTGTGCTCTGTCCAAGTGTCTGCTGGTTGACTGCCGTTGCCAGCCACCCCTAAAATGCCAAATTGGCACTTTGAGGATGGTTAGCACAGGCAGCATCCTCACCCCACTGTGATTACTAGCCAATTAGGGCTGGTATTTTTTTTAAATGGAGGGATCTTAAAAGTCAGCTGGAGAGCTAACATTTGCAAACTCTTTAATGGACAGGCACAAACTCCCCTTCAAGGTGCATTGCAGAACCTTGGAGGGGTTTCCTATGGTTACCCAGTTTTATTCATTTACTTATTTCTTCTAATTGTTCCCCTTTGTAGCTGGGCTTGTTCCCTGAAGTGCAAAAGAGGCAAATTCCAGCCAAGGCTTAGAGAATATTGCGAAGGGATACCAAGACATCCCCCTGCCCCTGCCTTCAATGGCTACTTTATAGAAGGTGAGCTGACCATTGGAAACAAAGACTCTGGGGTTCTTCTGCCAAGAAGGGATGCCTCTCACAGCAAGGGCCCCCTTCCCAATAGGTGGTGCACCTTCTACTAGCTGGCCATTGAAAGCAAGAAGGGAGGGATTTCTAGCCTTGACTGGGACACTGGATGAGTACATATAAATACAAACTGCAAGCAAGCAGCAGGACCACCTCTGCACACTCTTCCATTTTGACCCTGTCACAGGTCAGGAACAATTAAAAATGCATTGCATCCATTTGCAGGCATAAAAATTAATAAGAAATAGAGGGAGGGCACAGGCAGCCCCTCCAAGGTGCCACAAGGTATCTTGAAAGGGCAGGAAGGGATAGTGAAACCCAGCTCTACAGATAGTGTTTGCCACCTTGTTGGAAAAATGTAAAGGAACTATTGCAGCAAGCCAAAATTGGTTTATGATCAGGGCAGTCAGAGAAAGGAGATTCATTCTTCTTTGTGGTGTTTGCTGGGATAGCACCTAAAAATGAGAGGGAAGGGTGAGGAGGGAGTGAAGTACCCATGATGAGACCAATCATCTGCAAGGGCCATCTTGGGTACTCTGCAAAACAATGAGTCCACCATGAGTTTCTGCTAGGATGGGTTATCATTGTCCTGAAAACTACCCCAATAACTGGCTTCATTTCTAACACCAGTTCCACAATGGAAGAACTGTTTCTCTTCCTCTCTCTCTCATTTGCTCTCTCTCTGTATGTAAGATAAATAAAAAGTGTACATTATGAAAGGAAAGTACACATCTGGATCAAATATTAATGTCAACAATAAAATGATTGCATTAAAATACCCTATCAATTCAAGCATTAAAAATGCATTTCACTCTTTGCCCTGATATTGTATGCATCTCTCTGAGCAGTAAATGGAACGTTGGGAAAATGGGACATCTGCCTAGTTTTCTGGTCAATTCAGTTGTGGACTGTTTTACACATAATACTAAACCATTGTGGTTTAAAATAAACTCTGTTTTCTTAAACATCCCAGATTCATAATTGCCAATTAGAAGTTTAGCTTCCTTGGGCACTTGTTAGATTTTACCTGAAACCACATTTGCTGATGAGTACTAATGACAAACCAGGAACTGGGGAAAGTTAAATCGATTCATGCCTTAGACCTGCTCCTGGTTGTGCATAAAAAGAGAAACAGAAGGGAGAACTTGAGTCTAAGGCTTGGGTTGGACTCATCCAAGCTTATGCATATAATGTTAAATCATGATTTAGTATTACATGTGGAGAAGGCTACATGTGAACTACAGTGAGGAAATAAACATTTTTGTTATACCTGTATCAATCATTTAAAAATATGAAACACTTAACAACTTCCTGATTTAAAATATTACCTCCCTTACTTCAAGAGGTATTAACAAGATAATAACTATTAATGTTTCTGCAGGCTTTTCCACAGGACAAAGTCAAGCGTGTTCCAACCACCAGGGTGGCAGAATGCTAAGCTTCCCTCCCTCTCCAAAGTTAGCCAAGCACGTAAAGGTTGGGTAGGCAGGGGTTTTTGTTTTTTTTTTTAGAAAGCAACATTCAAAAAAATTACTGGGCAAATTTAGATCATTGGTGCAATACATCAAATTATTTCAAGTACTTATTTAAAAAGGGAAAACATTTCTATGGCCTGAAATATGAACCTTCACTTTTACTTCATATAGTGCATTAGCATTAGCTGTCTAATTTGGTGGGGTAGCATTAACTGCCCCATTCATCTGTGTTATGTTTTATAGAAGACTTGGTCATCATTTACAAAGGCACAAAATGTACAGACAAAAGTATACATAAAATGCATATACTTCAAGATGATTTATAGCTGGAAAACCAATGATAAAAATATCCTGCTATGCTATGTTCTTAGTGTCAACAAGCAGCAATATGGAATTAATGATTTGGCTTGATAAGCATGATGTTGCAACCTTTATTTTCCTATAACCTCTTGCCCTGGCCCCATAGTTTCTCCCTCATAGTTTCTCCCTTCTTTGCTTCAGTCCCTTCTAGGAGAATCAGGAGAAATCAAGTAGGGAAATCAACACAGCACAACACTCCTTAATTTCCTCATGCAGAATTGGATTTAATAGCCTTAACTCCAGCATCTCTCCTGCTCAGACACTACCTCTAGCAGTCTGGCCTGTCTTTCAGCCTGGTCACCAACAGGGGAAAGCTGATCTTGGTGGAAGGGAAGAAAACAGCAGCTCTGGCACTGTAGCAATTCCATGTTGGATAGGACTGATCCAACTAGACTCTTGTTCCGTCTATAACACTTGTTTCAAAACCTAAGGAGATCTACAACTCCCATCAACCCTGACAAAAATGAGACTGTTATCCATCCACCATATTTGGATAGGCGTCAGTTGCCTGTGCTCTCGTAACTTCCAAGCTGGTTTGCTGCAATGTGCTCTTCACAGGGCTGTTTCCCCACCACTCCAACCAGCCAGTTGGAAAGATGGACCACCCAGTAAGTTCAGATCTAAGCTGAAAGTCCAAACAGCTAAGACCCATGAGAGCTCTGTCAGCAATGAGAACACCTTTCAAGAAGGAAAGCAAGCTGGCCTCTTTTCATCTTCTAGCTAATTTGGCCCTATTCTGGTTGTCTTTACTGGATTGGGGTCCTGCTTCTCAGTTAAGTTGTTGCTGTACCCAGGAGGAGAGCTGCCCCAGGATCACTGGAAACATGGGTCAGGTGAGGCCTTTATTTACTACCCAAGAAGCAGAGTGGCAATGCCCCAGCCAAGTAATGAGTTTGCTGACTCTCTCCAAACTTCGGTCATTGATTTATCTCACTATGACACGCGGCACACAGAGATAGAGATTCAGAAAAGAGGCATATGTTAAAAATGTATTGTTTTAACCCAACCAGCAAATTGGGGGGAAGATGAAGGAAAGAAGCGATGGCTCTCTTGCTTCTTGCCTTCCTTTCTTTGTTACCCAAATCAGTTACAAGTTGGGACAGGTTACAGTGTGTTCCCCACAACACAGGCAGTGGCCTGCCCTCTGTTCCTTTGAAATGTTCTCATCATAACAGAGTGTGACAAAGAGCAGCGAGAACTTGAAGAACAAGCTATTTTATTCAGCTAGATAGCAATTTGTTTCATTTCATCTGTTCTGCCACAGGTTTAATGTCCTATCTGAAGAACTGACAAAGAGAAAGAACAGATTTGAAATACTTATGGCATGACCTAAACCAGATTCCATTGAGTTTAGATACTTTGTGTAGACCTGCTGCAATTATGTAGCATCAGTAAATACTGTGTTTTTCTGGTTTCTCTATTTCATACTGCTTCTCTGCTCTAAAATCACTGATCAAAAGGACAATTACAAGTCATTACAAGCACACTATAGCTGTTTAATATAACAAATGCAAAATGACCACCTATACTGTTGGGAATGAGTCAGGTTCAGTGTAAACAGAATAGCTAAGTCCACAATTGTTAAACATTGTGATGCTATCTGTGGTTGCCAAACAGGAGGGTAAAATCGTAAACCTTATAAAGATGGCAAAGACAGGTCAATGGGAACAAGACATGCATTTTGATGAATGGTCCTGGTCATCTAACACAACAATGCTACAATGAACATTAATATAAAGGATGTTTTAGGCTCATTCTGTATGTGTATGTGTGTGTGAGCTGTAAGAATGAATACAGAGGAATTACATGGAAAGTAACCCCTTGGTGTAGAAGTGTTCTTTCAGAACTGGCCCTTGTTGAAATGGTGTCTGGAATTTTCTCTGAGGAAATCCAGAACATATCTGTGCTCAGTCTAAGATGGACTTGCTGAATCTCTTGGAGATAACAGGGTGGATGGTGGACACCAAGGCAAATGAAAGATAAAAGTTATTTAGTTCTTTGCCAAATATGGTATTTTATTTTTTTTAATGCTGGCTTCTTGAGCAAGCACGAAACCCGTAGCTGACTTCAGAGATTTGTCTCTTCCTTCTTTCCCTTTCCGAAAAAAAATGGAAAGGTATAGATCTTCACATCAAAAATTGCTTTCTCGCCATAAATACAACAGAGGTTTCTTTCCTTCCAAAGGGAAATTCTGTTCCAGTACAATTTTTACAGCATTCTGTTTGTTCAAATGCTTGCCCCGAACACTCAGAATCATGCTGTGTTTGAACTCAGACAGTTCAATGGGACATATTTCTTAGTAAGTGTGCAGAGAATTATAGCCACAGTTTATCACATGGGAAGTTCATGGTTATCTTAAGCTAGTCAAGCCAGAATAAGAATCTGAGAGCAAATAAACCAAATACGTCATGTTGGAGTTTGAGACAAAATATCTTAACAGTATCTCTCACACATTATTGTATGATGTTTGTAAGTTAAAAAGGCTATTATGCTGCTCAAGGATGCTGCCTCATCTTCTCCAAGTGCACTGTCAGTCCAGTGTGAAAGACAGACACCTTGAACAAACACTCCATTCTAAATACACCATGCAGAATTTCTTCTACTTTGTGGATATGGGTATAGCTGGGAGTGTTACTTTCTTTTCTTGTGGCTGGAATGGATCATGGCCATTGTGTAGAAATCATTGGAGACTACATCCAAGAATATGTTTAGACAAGGTCAGAATTCCCATAGATCAATTATTCAGTTTTTATTGTAACATGCTTATTTATCTACTTGGTCCTCCCCTGAAAAGCTGTACAATGTGATTTATACAAGATGCAAACATCACTATACACTTCCAGTCTCCAGCTGTTGTTCCCAAGATGAATAGACTAGGATGACACATATTATAACTAGTAGGTGTCTCCTTATCCCTCTAACTCTGGTTATTCTGTACTGGGGCAACACACAGGAATGTAAGATGGGAAGCTGAGATTGAATGCGATTTCCTATTGAGAATGTACTACCTGGTAAATCCAGGGCTGAAGCCACATAATGTGGGAAGTCATCTCTTCAAGCCAAACTGAACACATTATATGTAGTTTTGCCATTTTTGTTCCTGAGCATTTTCATCCCCACTAAGGAGAAGCAGCTGTTGGGTGGAAGGTGGGGAGAGAAAGGTAAGGTAAATGGGGAGGGAAAGGTAAGGTAAATGGCTGCCTCATAGTTTCCCTGTCAGTCATTGCCCTGTTCAAAATAATAATCCCCCTCCACAAGTTGTTTTCCCATTAGTAAGTGCCTGCATGTATGTGTGGGGGAGAAAAGGATCCCCAGATCTTTTCCTTCATAGGAAAGAAGTACTCTGGCACCAACTGCTGTTCGGAAGGGGAAGTGGAAAGCAAAAATCCTGCTGGACATACCCTGGACATGCCTTGCTTTCTGGATTGTAGTACAAGTCAGTCAAAATGAATTCAACAAATAATGTGTGCATGCAGTACATTTTATTTTTCAGCCATTCTGCTTTTAATTTGATAAAGAAAGCAAGGATATGTATCTTAAAAATAAAGCCATTTCAAGCCTACTCTGTGGGATTTAAAAATACATGACTTTGACTGGATTGTACCTTGAATATTCTGCAAGTATCAAATCCATTGACCAATGGGAGAAAGCTAAGCACGTGCTTAACTCTCCCAATTCAGTGGGACTTGCAACACAACCATGTGCCAATCTACTTAAAAGTATATCTAACTGAATTGAGTCCCACTTAGTTCTAGGTGCCAGACTGAAACTTTCAGAAAGTATGTTGGTTCTACAACTTCTTTGTTATACCAGTACCTACATCTCCAACATGAAGCTCAGAGCTGGGCAGAAGAATCCCCACAGCTGTTTTAGCAGTGACTTGCTTAAGGCCACGCAGGGAACTGCTGATCAAAATGGGGGACTGAACCTGGACCCCCCATATTCTTGCCCAGTAGCTGAGTCACTCTGCCACACCAATCCTAACACTCTCTGCCATCTAGCCCACATCCAAAATTAACTTCAAAGGGGAAGGAAAATGTGGGGAGTGGTCCTGGCAATGGATGGCATGGGAGAGAAGCCATTCTGAAACTATCTATCCATCATAGCTGATATGTATAATTTATGGGCTGTAGCCCATATGAGAGAAAACTTATTGAAATGATTGGGACTGAAACTGGACTGACACTGCATACAACTCATTTATGTCTTCCCATAAAACACCATGGTGAAAAAACCATAAACAGAACACAACCTGCCCTGCTTTGGATAATTGCATTAAACTGTGATAGTAAAGGCATGTTTGGCTTGAATATTTCCCATACATAATATATGCACATATTTAAATCTTTGTAAAAAAATAAACTTACCTTTTTCACTGACACTTTCACTTTCTATTTCCACATCATCACAACTGGTATATTCAGGTGTTGATGCTCCTTCTTCCTCAGAGCTGCTGACTGACATTTGTCTTTTCTTTCCACCTCGTCTCGATCTATGAGGCTTTGGAGGAGATGGTCGCACTGATTCTGACTGGTCAGAACTAAGGGAATCATTCCTTAGCATGGTCTCCATTTTTTCCCGCTTTGCTTTCCGATTGAGAATAGCAGAGCTAGGATCTAGGCGACTCTGTGTTTTAAAGGAATCGTGGTTTTTGGATTCTAAGTGCTCCGTAGGAACCACACTATGCCTGGGAGTTGGTGGGCTATGGTTACCTAATTGTTTAGAGACGGAAATTCTTACATCACCTGTTCTTTCTATCGTGTATGGTCTCTGAGCATCCGGGTGAGATTTTATGTCCTGAGTTCCTTGCAATGGTGAGTGCTTCCCTATTTTATTATCGGGCACCTCCGGTTCCTCAACTTCTGTATGAGGCAAGGCAACATCGCTGTGTCTTCTTTCATGCCGCACTTTTGAAACCTTTGCATGCATGCGCATCTGTTGTTCCTCAGGATGGGGCTTTACAGGATACCTTGCCAGATTTGGATCACTCCTGTATCGAGTGTGATACTCATCTTCTTTCTTTTGCTTTTCTTCATCTACCGCTTTGCCTTCCTCAAAATCTGGTGGAAAGTCTGAATAGTCCTGAGACCTCCCTTTCTCTAATCTTCTACCATCATGTCTTTCTTTTGATCCCCTCTCCTCTGTTTGTCCTTCACCCTGCTGAAGTGAGGATTTGGGCACACGTTTGCGCTCACCTTTTAGACCACCTTTTCCATTCTGTTCAGAACCGGTGGTTGTCTTTTTCCTGATGTGAAGATTGGGGGCAAGGGGAGAGAAATGAGAAGACAAATCACACAAAGCAAGTGGTCAAGCCAATTTTGTGCAAATGGTGTCACACTAGATACCAAAAAAAGAAAGAAAAAGAAAAAAGCAGAGTAGGAAAATTGGAAACCTCCTTATACTGAGTTAACCGATCTAGCTCAGTATTATCTAGACCAATCTTCCCAAATTTGGAAGCCTCCAAATGTTTAAGACTACCTCTCCCAGCAGTCCTGATCATTGCCCAGTCTGGGGGAGGCTGATGGGAACTGAAGTCCATAACACTTAAAGAGCATAAGGTTAAGAAAGCCTTGTCCAGAGTGACTAGAACAAATTTCCCCTCCCTTGCCTGGAAAAGCCAGGGATGAACTCAAATAACCTGCATATGCCAGGGTTGTTGGGGGGCAGGGGACAACTGGGGCCAGTTGTTTCAACCCTCCCCCAAAGCAAAAGAGCCTGCCCCAGCCCCACAACACTGTTCCCCAGAGCACCAATAAGATATGGATCATTGTAAGGGGCAACAGAAGGGACCACGGTGTCTGTCCCAAGCCCTCTGTGAAGCCCTAGGGCTAGGGCCAGGGCCAGGGCCAGGGCCAGGGCCAGCATCAAAAGTAGGCACAGCTCAGCACCTGCCAAGGTCCCCACTGGCAAGAGCCCCTCCTCATCTTGACTTGTTCCTCCTCATCTCTCTTGTATCCCAGCTGGTCATCTGCCTCTTGCTCTGGCCAGACAATGGTGGTGGTTCAAAGGAGGAACAGCAGATGCCCTGCCTTCACACTTACTGGCTCTCTGCCTGGCAAGCAAAGAAGTGGGGTCCATTATGAAAAAGAGGGGGAGGAGCAAGGACTGCTAATGACAATGGCAGTGAGAAGGCAGACTTGAGCAATGGCCCCAGAAACCCTGGTGCTGGCAATGCCTGGCATAGCAAACACGTGCTGTACCTTCCCACCAAACTCCTCTTTCATAGAAACCACAGAAAAGATTAAAGAAAGGGTTGGGGTTTTTCTTTACACTCATTAATATTTATACTCATTAACCATCATCATTGTCTTTTGAAAAAGGCATATGCTGAAATAAACCCAATAAAGCTGTGTTCATTAATCTCTGAATTCCTGTTGCTTTTGTAAGTTCAAAGTTCCTTTAGAGAATGAGTTTAAAAAAGAACTTAGGAACAGTTTGGTTATTCAACAGTTCATTCAGGATCAGACATTATGCATCAAACTACCAGTGCCAATATGTCTGCTGTCTTATCCATATGAACAAATGAACTCCGCTTCTTCTTTCAGAAACATATAGTATGCTTAATAAAAGGCATGCCATTGTTTCACATAACAAGATTCATATATCTTCACTACATGAATATGGCTCTGACCATATGAAATTTTAAAGTGAGAATCACATCTCAAACAATCTGTGAAAGAAGTTGTAATGACATTCTGGAAACTAATATTGGTTTGCAGCTTATAATGTTGGGGGTCTGAAGCATGAAAATGTTCACTGTTGATCAGAAACCAATGTTCTTCAGTCAGCTTATGGCCTAATTAAGATGCACTTGACTGCAGTTACACATAAGCCAAGACAATTGATCTAACAACTCTCCCACCTTGCCTTAGCTCCACTTGAGCAACTGGGTCTTCCAAGAACTCTATCATCTTCCCTCTTACAAAAGAACATCAAGTTCCTGGCAAGCTTACCACCATCTACATAGTGGCTGAATTCCAAGGAAGTAATATGAACAGGCAGGACAAAATAGAACATCCCAAAATATTGTTTCTTGTTGTCATTGATGGAGTTTCCACTAGTCCTAGGCCAAAATATTTGACTCAGAGATTTTTGTATGTTTTGAAGAGTGGGGAAAATGTCCTTCAAAGATATAATGAATTGTCAGGGGATGGGAAAATTCTGCAGGTGTTGGTGTTCCTTAAAAGGTTGCCAAGGGTTTTTCTTATATGAGCAGTGCCAAGCTTCTTTAGGTGGAGAAATAAAGAGGGACTCTTGACCACCTCTGTGTTAAAGGTAAGAACCATGCCCCTGCTATCCAATTCTTAGAATTTACCTATCGTTCCCAAGACCTGCTGAATTTCCTTCCTGCTCTTAAGCAAAGTGTGTGCATGCGTGTGATACTGACCCTGGCATTAGTTTTCACCAAAAACAGATGCCATGTGATGTTTCTTTTAAAGGCTGCACAGCAAAAAGCAGCAACAGAATACGCTAACATTTGCATGGTTGTTTTCTGAGTACCTATGTCCCTTCTCTTGATCCCATAGAGTATATATAAAAATGAATTGATTAATCAGCTTGCTTAACTTATTTTAAGATATCTGACAGAACAAGGTGGTGATTAATTGGTCAATATTATTTTTAATAATATTATTAAAACTGGAGCATATTAAAAGCCTGTAGATGACATATACAGTCTTGTATGTCTTAGAGAACTTACGGCTAATGGCCAATATTAAAATGCCAATAAATTCTCTGTGCTCCGCCAGAGAATGACCAAAGCACTCTTGGAACTTTTATATTTACAACAACAGCCTCCACTGGTTAGGATTATAACTGTCATGTCTTCCTACAGTTACATGGGCAAGGTCCATTGGTTTCAGCATTACCTTTCTTTGGGGGGTTCACTTCGAGATCTTGATGAGGTTTGCTTCTGTTCCAGGCCCATAGCTTGCTGCGATACCTCTGTGCCTTTCCTTCTGTCCGTTTGTACACTGGAGGAAATATCCTGTGGAGCAGCAGTGACAGCTGTGCTTAGGGGTGTTTGAGATCTTGATCGTTCTTGCAGCCTTGCCTTCTTTTCCCTCGGTGACTCTGAACCACCTCCCGTAGCTGTATCACTCAGAGTTCCATCCTGACTGGACGGCTGTTGTGGGCCACTTCCAAAAAACCACGCTCCAGATTTTGTTAGGATCTCTTGTTGCTTTCGGCATAAGTTGCATACCCACATAACCTGATTATAAAGAAAAACAAGAGTCTGAGTATCCTTCAGTGCTGTTTTGCCTAAATGAAGAAGACACGCAGACTAGCTTTGTGATGTCCGTGCTAGTGCTCCTCCCCCAGGCATGCTTCTGGAGGGCACTACTCTAGCTTGCCATACCCAAACATAAGACAAGTATGCGTTTCCCCTTGGCTGCACCAAGAGTCAGTGCGCTTTAGTCATTAGACTACAACTGGGGCTATTTACCGCTTGGCCAAGAAGGCAAGTGTTTGAACTTAGGCCAAGCATAATCTCAGCCTAACTTGGGAGAAATAGGGGAATGAGGAAGTGAAGAGAGAACGTACTGAAGAAGAAGATCAAATCCTCATACTGCCAGAATGAGTATAAGCTCTCAGGAAGATTGAAAAGCAAGCTCACATTCTTTTCCTAAGCCATTATCACCAGGTTTTTAAAAATACAAATTCTTTCAGTCATAGTGGACAACAGTAACATACATTCAGGCCAGATGCTGACACTGAAGATTGTGCAGTGATCAAGGCAGTGGTAAAGCAGCTGCTTTACATACTGGAGGTCCCAGGTTTAATCCAGGGCATCTCCAATTTGAAAAGAAAGACATGATCAGGTATCAGATGATGGGAATGACCTCTGCCAGGCAGTCAACAGCAATAGATGAACAGACAGTCTGATATGGCTTAAAACAGCTTCCTCTGCTGCCCCCGGGTGTGCGGGAAGAAGGGTGATGCGAAATTATAATGAAGAAGAGGAAGAGGAAGACGAAGAAGAGTGAATTAAATAACTCTGTAGCTGTCTAAGTCCCTACACTAAACAAGAGTTACAAAATGCTGCGAGGATTTAAAAATGCAGACAGATTTTACGAGGAGAGTAAGAAAGCACTGTTCATCTGTGATGTCAACTGAAGCTGAACTTTGGGTTATAAAACAGCTTTTCTCACATGCATTGACAATTCTTAAATAAACAAGAAAACATAGATTACCGCATGTTTGTTACATCACACATCAAATACCATATGTATCAAAAATAAATTAGTGATTTAAGTTGAGTATGTTCCCATAATTTTGTGACAATTTTTCTGAAGCCTAAGAATTCTGATTACAACTATCTAAACACAATCCTGACTATATTATGGTAAACTTCATTTAGGGAGAAGAAACAAGGCCTTGCCTTACTCTAATCTCAAGACACTGAAGAAGATCAAATATTCATACTGTCAGAATGAGTACATGCTCTCAGGAAGATCGAAAAGCAAGCCAGCATTCTTTTCTAGGCTATTATCACTTGATTTTTTTTTTTAAAAATACAAATTCTTTCAGTCATACTAGACAACAGTAATGTACATTAAGGTCAGATGCTGGCCCTAAAGACTGTGCAGTGATCAAAGCAGTCAGAGCTAGATAAGAGATAATACAGCCAAAGAGATAATAAATGAAGCCTGTAAGAGATCATAGAGCCAAAAGGATGTTAAAAAGCAATTCTAGGCACAGTTACTTGGAAGTAAGACTAGTTAAAAATAAGAGACACTTGCTTCTCAGTAAACATGATTATGTTCAGGCTGTTGGCAAAATAAGGTACATAAAAATTAACAGAAAAAGGAGACTTCTAAGAAAGAATTTAAAAAAATACATCATAGATATCATAAACTTAGAAAAGGGATAACAATTGCTTTGATATGCACAACTGCAAAACTCAAAAAGAAAATACATTGTAATTTGAGTAATAAAGATATTAACATAGGTAGTCCAATAAGAAAGGTATGAGATAAAGAACAGAAAATGAAATATACTGATAATAGCACAAAACAGTACAATAGTAGTCTGCAAAACACTACTACTTCCCACCAAATATTCCAAAATACATAGTTCAGGTTCAATATATTTTAGCAATAATGGAAAGGAATAATCTTGCAAAAGTCCTTGCAAGAAGTAGTTTGCAAGACAGGAGTCCTGCCTTTGTCAAGGAATGACAAATAACTGTGGTGTGCATACTAATATCAAATTGGGAGTAAAAGATACGTAAGGAATGATCATATGTAATCTTTAAGGGTCATAGAATAACATAAAACAATACTTATCAAAATAATCCCAAAATTGGTATGTGTGAGAGAGAGTGTAATAGACTGTTTGTTCATTGTTAGAAGATTTTCCCCCTTTATACATAAAAGAAGAAAGAATTTATAGTAAAACTAGCAAAACTATTTAATATAATAAATACTATTAACTTGATGAATAGGGAATTCGTCAAAAATGCATGCCAGGTGTAAACAGATTTGGTTATACTTAAAAATTAAAAAAAAATAAGTCTGACAGTATCAACAGGAAGTAAGCAAAAACATTCCTGATTATTATCTTTTTTTCTTTCTTTCATCCTTCCTTCTTTTTGTTAGTGACTTTGAAATGTATTGTGAAAACTGAAAGTTTCTAAAGCTTTGCAAAAGAACCCCCCAACCCACAAAAAATATAAGTTAACACTCCTCTGTTCAAAAGTTCATGCAAAATCAAAATGAAAATTTATATGCAAATAGTTGCTGGATATTCCATATCTGTGAACAGATATAGGATCCATCTATACCTTTTAGCCAATATTTGTATAAAATCTGATGGCTCAGAAAAAGATTAAAAGAGTCCAACTAGTTCTGTGAAAAATTGGGAGTTATGCCACTGACATTTTTACGAACCATACTGTAGGTAAAAGTTTCCCAAAATTCCCAAGCTCATTACTAGGGAGCAATGTAGTTGATATGGTTCTAGTTAAAACTAGCAAATTGAAACAAACGATCCTTTGTTATATTCTTTCTAGGGCTTGTATGCTATATGAAATAAAACTCAAAACTTTTGAAAATCAAAATCCAACAAATTTAATAATCAGTAAACTATTATTAAGGAATAAGATGTAATGTTAATGCAAAACATTCATAACCTTATTTCCAATATATCATGGAAGGACACTACTGAACACCATTTCTTCTAAAACAACATCTGTGAAACAAGCACAACCTTAACAACTAAGCATTTCCGTGTGAATTTCATTGTTATATACATCCATAGCTTCTCACTGTAATTATTTCTTAAGGGCAATACAAGGTATCCTAAATAACCATGGCAGAAGTATATATGTGTGCGTGTGCACACACACACACACACACGCACGTGCACACACACACACGCACACACACAAATACATATGAAAATGCTGTACCTCCAGCACTCATTCAGAGCAATTAAGTGGAAAATGTATGCACACATACACATTCCATGGATCATATATGAAGTAAATCCACATGATACTCACACAGAGGCTATGCTACCATTTCTGTTTAGGATTCTCCTCAAAGCTTAGCTGATACATGCTAGGTTAGCTTTCAGCTGTAATAACTCCAATGGGAAGGGGGTGGGTAGAGACAAAAACCCTTCTTCGAATGGGGGAAAAATAAGCCTTGAAGTGATGTAACAGTTTCGGTGAGAAAGCTGCTTATTGAAAAATATTTTGTAGGGAAGAATGTGGAGCAAGCAATCTAGCAGCATGCAGGAATTATACCCTGATTGAAAATACTGGGCCACGGTCCAAACTAATCTAAACTAAAGCAGGTCTGTGTAATAACTTATTTTAACAATCCACAGATGTTAAGCAACCAGCAAACACACTGATGAAGGATTACAGTCGTTTAATGTGCGTCTGGACCTCCACGCAATGCACCAGGAACTTGAGGAAATATCCTGTGTTAGGAGTAATTAGGATATGCAGAAATCCCCCATCCTTTCTCACATAACATTAGAAATGTATGTGCACCTCAAGTGTGCATGCTATTCTCAAGTGTGTCTTGATGCAGCATTTCAATTTAAGTTACCAATAGTTTTACTGTATAGGTGCATGAATCACATTAACACTTGCATATATTACAATTTTAGAGCTAAGCTTGCTTGCACTGTCTGAAGTCCAAACAGCCTGCATTCAGCTGGACAAACAGTGCTCATTTTCACATAGTGTAACCATTCTGTGCTTTTTCATACCACAGCTAAACTTGAAACTACTGTGTGACACATCTATACTAAAAATACATCATAAAAAGGAAGACAAGCACACAGGATCCCATCTGTGTGGATCAGGGATGCCCACACAGATCCATTTAAAAACACTGAGGTAGTGGGAACATGCTTCAGAACAGTAAAGGCACCCCATGCTTGCCCTCATGTGAACAGTTTCATTCACAACATATACAAGCCTCACACTTACTGTCTGTGGCCCTTCCAAGAGTGGTCCATAGCCAGCAGATACATTATTCCTGTACTAACACAATATGAAAGCAAAACTTGAAATAGCTTGTATTGATATTAATAAAGCATGCTATTTGCCATAACTTTGCATTTATATTTTTAAATTTTAAGTGCTCCCTACTCATACAATGAAGAAAAAAAAACATATCCTTAAGCAATTCCCATTTTTATTAGGCAAGAGACTCTAAATCTGGTGAGAATCCCATGGGACTCTAGACTACAACTCCCACGAAGCCTGACCTGTTTGGTGGGGCTAAGGAAGTTGGGGCTCTGCATCATCTGGATTTCCCAGCTCCCCCAATCCCAGTCTAGTGAAGGTAAAGGCCAGTTCATACTCTTGTCTGCTCAAGAACTTTGTAACTGTGATGATGAAAATGCATGCATAGGTTAGCACTGGTCACTTTCAGATAACTGTATCCTGGTTTAATAGGCAAAACATAAATGGACCTCTTGACTGGGTACACTGAAGATGTGTTCATTCATTCAAGGAAAGAATGAAGACCAAGTTTTCAACCAGTTAGAGTTTCAACCAAAGCAAGAAACTATAGTTTCCAATTTGGAAGAAACTGGGATAATAAACCACATTTTGAAATTGTTCCAAATAAACCATGCTAGCAAACCATGTTTTGCCTTGATCTAAAAACTGAAAGCATGTCTTCCCAGTTTCCACCATGAAGAGGAAAGTCATGCTGAACACATGATTGATTGGAATCTCCAATGAGGTGACTAATATGTATTTACATTGTCTCAGTGCTCATGATCTTTTCCCTCTTTTCTGAGAGCAAAGAATTACATAGTGTGATGCTATTTCTACACAAAATCCTAGAAATAGCAAGAGTGGGGTACTCATGCCTGCTCCTTCATCAGGTGGGACCAAGTCAATTATAGTCATGGTTTCATGCTGATTGGCAGAATGATTCTGTTGCTGTATTTAATTGTAATTTATTTATTTATCTATTTATCTGTACCACCCAATAGGCAAAGCACTCTGGGCCATGCACAACAGTGAATAAAATATAATAATAATAATAATAATAATAATAATAATAATAATAATAATGTTGTTGTTGTTGTTGTTGTTGTTGTTGTTGTTGTTATATATTGGTGCTATAAACCACTCAACATTGCTAAAACACACTTCCTCAGGTTACCCAGAGTTCCTCCTATCTGATCTACTCCCATCTAAACAAGGAAGACTTCGCTGTTAGCTATGATAGCTAAATTAGCCCCATGGCCAACATATGCTTGAGATGCAGCAACGTCTAAATTCCTAATAATACGAAGGCAGTAGATTTTGCAATACTATAAAGCCATTTAGTACAACTGACCCATTGTCCACTGTCCTTTAATTCCTTTAAGTGGAATTAAAACTGTGATTCCATACAGCACTTAATATAATGCTATAGTTTCTCAGAAGAATTCCACAATATCTCATGAGGAAGACTGTAAATATGATCATGGTAATGTTCCGTTTATTTCTAGAAGGTGTACTTCCATTCCCCCTACTCTGCATTTTTGCTACATCACCATTTTGTGGTTGGGAAATGAGGGAAACTGCTGAAGATACAGGATATATCATATCCTGACCTTGGCAGTCTCCTCCCCTGCCCACATACCAGAATAACTCCCTGAGTAGACATGTATAAGAATTACTGTCTGAGTTTGTTAGTTTTTCTGTGCTGAGAAATGCCTATCATATTGTTCTACAGCTGATAGTAGAAATTAATTCAAGCAACTCTATCAAGCCCAGCCATAATTTGCAGCTCCCTGGCTAAGTCACTGACTTGCCTTGTGGACCACTCCCCCGACCAGGTGCCCAAGTGGCCTTCTGCCAGTCCAAATCTGGAAGCCAGCAGTGCAATCACAGTGGAAATCAGACAGATTGCTACACACCAGGTCTTTAAGAAGCAGGAGGCCAACATGGGAAAACAATGGAGCGCAGCATTCCAGTACAGACATTTCCTAGATTCTACCTAATAAATCATGATGGCAATCCCACAGAAAATACCCAGTAAGGTACGTGCCTCGTCAGCCCAGAATGTTAACACAGAAATGAAATTAAACCAATGCCATCACTTGCCTCTTTACTAACAATATTGATACTTCAAAAGCATGATCCTGTACTTGATTACTCAGAACTAATTTTTATTAAGTTTAGTAACTTTCTCCTTAGTGTGGTCATTTAGGATTCAGGATACCTAAATGTGTTAGGTTTAATTATTTCTAACACACACTTTAATTGTAATACTTTTATTCCTTGTAAGTATATATTTAAAATATATATTAATTACAGGCATGACATGTAAGTGTTAGAACTAAAATGATCTCAAAGGTGGTTTAGAAATGTTTGAAGGTCTGATTACAATGGAAAAAATCATAAAACCAAAGAAGAGGAAGAGGAAGAAGAATCACTGCTTAAAAGAAAAACACAAAATCTAAAACCCAGATGGTTTGGAGATCAAAATAAGAACTTTGGACAGAGCTCAGAAACCAAATGGAAGCCAAGTTTGGCATCATGGTAGCGTCAAAGTCTAACATTGGCATCATATATTTACCCAGCATAACCCAGTTAACATTCTGGGTTTAAAACCATGTCTGAAATGAGATTTGGTTTTAGAAAACTCCTCTATGGATGTGCCACTTTGTTGCAGTAAACTAAGGTATTTCTGGAAAAAGGGTGTACTGCAAAACTGTTCTGCTTCATTCACAACATTTGAAGGGGGGTCCAGACAACAATATCTTCCACAAGTAGCACTGCTTTCCTACCACACCATCTAACTTCTTCCATTCTATAAAACACCCATTAAGGAAGAAAAGAAAGTGTCTTTTGAGGGATAGCACTGGAAGTCAGCTACCTGGAAGCACCCTTTATCTGGGTACAACTGAAGTTTGAATGAAACTAACATGGCAGAAATCATTCCAGGCTCCTGCTGGCAGCAGCACCTGCAGATCCATGAACAACATCATATTTTATGGCATATCCAATCTGTGAGTATGATTTGTCAGAGCAAATGCACTGCCACCTAAAATAGGTTGTCCATTGCTTGCTCTTAGCCAGTCTATCACTAACCTGAGACATCTGCTAAGGAATTCCACTGACTTCCTAGCATCAAATGGGAAAGAAAAGTAGCATTGAATGTCATCAGTGTACTGGTGACACCACAGCCCAGGTATCCAGAAAATGTCACACAGCAGTTTAATGTAGGTGTTAAAAGTTCATGTGAAAAGATGGATCTTTGAAGCACCCTTTAAGCTGAAGACCACGAGAAGGAGCATAATCTCCAAATGCTGCCTTCTGAAATCAAGTTTCCATGAAGGAGCAGAACCAGTGCAAAACAGCACCCTAAAGTCACATCCCAGAAGGGTAACTTGCTTCATGGAGCTAAACGCCACTGAGAGATCTCAAAAAATCAACAAGCATGCACTGAGGGCTACATTCCCCACTCTTCCTGCCCCCCCAGAAAAGAACCCAAAATAATCCATATCATCTAGAAACTCCTGGAGTTGGCTAGATCACAAATAAAAATTGGTCAAGTATAGTCAAAATGGTCTGACTTAACATCAAATGCAGAGGTCAAGACAGGCATGGAGTCCAGCCAAAATAAGGGCATCCTTATTCAACATATCTCATGTTCTGCTTGAAAAAAGTGTGACAGTAGAAACAAGATTACTGTTATAGTCCTTAACTGTAGTGTGGTATAAAATCTTCTACAAGCCCTTTCATGGGTGTATGTAGAACAATGCTAGTAGTGATTTTCCCTCTAGTCTAATTGTTTCCTTGGATCAATTAACTTATAATATTTTCAGTTAACTTATAATTATTTGCAATGTCTTTTCTAAAGTTAAACAAAAGCAAAACCTCTCTGTTATAGCTAGGTTGTATGAGGGACGGGCAAATCAGCAAAATTCAAGTTTGCCAAAACTAATTCCAACTTGAATCTGTATCAGACTGGAGCTTTTTTTGTTTTAGGGTTTTTTGCATGCATATTTTTGCATATTTCTTCACATGTATGTATCAATTGTGAACATATGGTAAACCCTATTTGTACGAAGTTTTGAAAAATATGCATTTTTCATGCATATTTTCCAAATGCATATATGCTGTCAAATGTTCCCCCCCAATCCCCTACCCTTTGGTCTATGAATCACCTATGCCAAGCTTGGAAATGTATAGTTTTTCACCATGGACTGAGACTGTGTTCATGTTTAGCCCAGACAGTGGAAACAGGTAAATCCTGATTTAAAAAAAAAAAAAAATGAAGTGAAACTAATCCCACATACACCCTGACTTGTATTCCATAAATGTGCCTTCTTTTTGATTCTAGATTCAAGGTGTTAATCGTGGACTTAACAGAACCCATTGATAAAAAAGAACACATACACACTCAGATTCATATGCTGGCATTATTTCATACACAAAATGGGCACAAGCACTCACTTAAGAACAAGAGGAAAAGTGCTGGCTGGATACATGAAAATTCATGATCAAAGGTAAGCCTTCACTAACAAAGGCTAATGCAAATATATATAATATAACACCTCCTCTGAATATACTTCGCTAATCAAGGAACATCTTTCTTCCCTTGTATGCAGCCTATGGAAAGCAAGAGTCATATGAGACAGATCAAAGAACAACACGGGATATCATGCACCCTATGGCATGCAATCAACCACAGCAGATGACAGGAAATAGCATGCATGGACTTTGCGGGGTTAAAGAAGGAATAAGTCTTTGAAAGGTGTATGCAGGGGAGGAGGTTGGTCTTTTTGGCAGAACATTTATGAAAAATTCAATCTGATACCCAATCCATCTGACAGAAAGTTTCTACAAAGATATTGTTTAGAATGCTACATTTATCTGGTCAAATCAATAATACTCTATAAGTTGCTCAGAAGAAAAAAATTGGACCATGTCGCATTTTGAACAATGTAAAGAAGTAAGCAAAGTGGTTTGTTTCCTTATTTTGCAACTGGTCCCACCAAATCAAAGCAGTTTGTCTTATTTATTTATTTATTAAAAGGTTTTCTAATTTGTCCACCACTAGTGTTTTGGGACAGCTTACAATGACAGTAGCGAGTACTTGAGTACAGTAGTGTAGAAAACCACACAACACTAGCTAAAGCATACTGGATATATGTAACTTTTTCTCTCACACCACTCCCTCACTCACACTAATGTGCACACACGTGCACGCACGCACACACACACGCTTACACTACATTGGATTGCACCCAGTGGTGTCATTTCATTGGATGGTGGAATGGATTTTCCACAACTGGTGGAATGGATTTTCTTCTCCTCACATACATATAGAAATCTGCTCTGGAGGGTTCGAGACTCTGGAGCAGATTTGGAGCGTGTGTGGGGAACTCAAGGGGGAAGAGTAGATGCAAATCCATGTTGATTTTACTATTTATTTATTATAGTTACATCCTACCTTTTTCCCTTGCAAGGAACTCAAGAGAGATTACATAATTCTCCTCCTCCTCTTAATCTTATCCTCACAACAACCCTGTGAAGTAGATTGAGCTGAGAGTCCGTACCTGGCTCGAAGTCACCCAGCTGGGGACTAGACTGAGTCCCAGTCCTGTAGTCTGAACTGCTACACCACACTGCTGTTTCACTGACGATCCATTCTCACAATATTATCTCTGAACCATTGCAAGAATCAGCTGGAGATGTTATCAACAGCTCCCCCATCACTACCAACATGAAGTTTACTTTTCCTACATGCTTGCCAAAGCCCAATCCTGAGGACATTCCATTACTGAAAAGGGGGAGGGAGGGGGAACATTCTATGTCTTGGAGGCTGCAATATAATGGATATAGATTTAGTTAGCTGCATCTAATCTATTGTTTTCATCAGGTATTCACTGAATATTCTCAGTATGGAAACTTACAGAAATAGTATGTGCCTAATTGGAACCTTTTAGTCAGCATTATGTGCTCTATAAGATGATGCCTATGGCAAGTCTGTCATTAGTAAACTAGTGCCAATCCTCCCTCTCCCTCCCTCCCTCTCTATATATGGGGGGTGTTGAACAGTCTGTCACCATGGGCTGTGGTGCATGCCAGCACATGCAAGCTACCATTCTGAGTGTTTAGTCTAGCCACACCCTGTCATATGGAAGCCTGGGTGGTATCACCCATGCCCATTCCAGGGTTTTGTTCTAGGTCTTGCACAATCTCCACTGCTTAGGTTCACACAGTGCAAGCTACAGTCAGATAGCGTATAATCAAATTCTGCCCTGAGCACACCAGCATGTGCCAAAGCCTAACATGGCTTAAACAAACAAGTAAACAAGTGGGTTACTGTGATTCTGTGCATCTGGTCACTGAGACACAGACAGACACAATTTGCAGTAATAAAGTTCACAACTGCTCAACCAGCTTTAGCTATACCACAATAGTCTGAAAGCAAGCGTGGGAAATTCTACCTCAGTGCAGCACATTATGCTAACTACTGCAGTGCACTTATCTAACATTTTGTCTGTTTTCATTTATTTCATTTGAGACTGTTGTTGTTGTTTTAAAATTGCTTGTTACTTTTCTCCCTTTTATAGGGATGGAATGTATACATTACACATACATACAAAATCATGCTGCATATAGCTGGTTTCTTTCCAGAGGCTTGGAGGTACGAGTAAAGTGGCAGAAATGCTACTGACTGTGGTACTCATGTTCAGTTTGTGCCTCCCACCATTATCCCTGGTCAAGCTACTTCTGTGTATTTGAGCTGCACCCTAGCAAGGCGGCAGCAGCAGCAAACCTCCAGAAATGTGTCCAGCACTAGTATAGCAGATACAGGTGGATTTAGGATGAGTATTACAGATGCCCACTGGATAGCATTCAAAACAAATATGTCTCTGTCTCACACACACAGCCCTGTACCCCACTGAACTATTCAAACTTTTTGACTTATTAAAAGTAGAGAAACGTATTCACAAATGATCTCACATAGACCTCCAAAAGGGCATATAAGACATTAATGCACAAATACACAGGGACAATTCCCTTTCTTGTCTCCTCAATCACATCTATACAGTCAGCTTGCCTGGACTAAATTTAAGGTATTGCAAGGGGAGTGTCAAGTTGCAGCAACAGGACAATAAAGCAGCCAAACGTAGGTCTAACATCGTGGTGGCGAACCTATGGCATGCATGCTGCAGCGGGCACGCAGAGCCCTCTCTGTCGGCACACGAGCCAAGTCATCCCAGCATCTCCCCGGCAGCCAAGCATCGGGTAACAGCGCACATAGGAGCCATGCGCATGCTCGGAAAGGAGTAGCAGCACTAAGCCACGACATCATGAGCTGCGACTCATTAGCCGCAACTTGTCCGAGCTTTTGCTTATATTTGCTTGGACTGGTTGTGAGTTTTAATACATTTGTTTTTATTAGCACAAGATTTTAGCTTTGAGTTTTCTTATGAAAAATTGAAATTTAATATCTAAGATTTAGCCAAGAGATGTTCTAATTAAGAGACTGAGATTCTTTTAATGTTGTGCTGTCCCCGTGGCATATTTGAATCTGCAGCATCATATTTAGTTGTTTTTTTCTAAACTAAAACCTCAATATTCATGTTTTATTGCAGTGTTGGCACTTTGCGATAAATGAGTGGGTTTTGGGTTGCAGTTTGGGCACTCGGTCTCTAAAAGGTTCGCCATCACGGGTCTAACATGTCAAACTGTACAAGGCTGCAATGGGCTGAATGTCAGATGTTGTACCAATAGGCTCTGGGTTGCAGAGGCCAATGAGAAAGAGTTCCATACACAGGCATCAAATGCATATACTAGACATCCGATAAGATACACTCATGCAATGACCATGAACCACTGATGGCCGCTTCCACATGCAAGCAATTCTCTGCCACCTCCATACAGCTTTTATCACATGCGAAGTGGCCCTGCGTTCCTGGTTTACTGTTACTTTAATCATTACTGCTAAGAATGTAAGAGGGTGTTTGTAGTATCTGTAGTTAAAAGCCAGTTCTTTGCTGTACTTTATACTCAGAAAGTTACCTGCTATAAAATAGCAGTTGAGATTATTGTTTTTTAAAAAATGGCAAGAAAACGGGGAGTTTATTATATAAGTGTGCACTGCATGACTTGGTTAAACAATGATAAACAGTACTGCAAAGGGACAACAAAGGGTTCCCCCCTCCCCAACTTTCACCTTTGTTGCTCCTACCTTCTGGGGTGTCCAGGGTCTTTTCATAATTCTCTCCCACCTCTTGTTCCAGATGCAAGGGTCTGAAGCTAAGTTGATTAAGTCTGTGCTCTCAGTGCTAGCAAGCTCGAGCACAAGGGCAACTCAGTAAATCTGGGATGGAAGATTTGAGGAAGGGGGAGAGAAAGTATCAGTGCTCTACAGTAAATTTGAGTGGACATCTCAGAGTTCAAAAAAGAAAGCTGGGGAGAAGCAATGTGTTTTGGGGAGAAAGGGGTGTAGGGATTTTGGTTAGTTAAATTTGTTGGGAAGGGCTAGGAACAGGGTACAGCGTTGTGAGATTAACATGGAAAACTTGGACATTAAGAAAAAAGGAGATCAGGACAGGAAAACGTTGTGATGTGTTTTGTGCCAGTATAGGGATATCAAAAATATTTTATGATGCATCAAAAAATACCTTTGACAACCAATCTGTAAATTGTTGTTTACAACAACTTAAGAGAAAGCATAGAACCTTGATCTTAAGTTACTACACTGGCAGGTCAAATATGGTACAAGGAAAGGACATCTACTCAGGCAGAGGAGCAGGGGGGAAAAAAAAGAAAAGAATGGGATCTGGAGACGTTAGGTGGTAATGAAAGTCTATGGTTCAAATTAGCTATTTCTGTAATATTAAGTGAGATCAGAATGTTGCTTTAAGCATTATCAATTCATCTCTTGCACTTACCTGTACACTGATAGACAGTAATATGACTGGCACTACCAACACAATCACAACACTAGCATCAACACTAGTCGATGCATGTAGTGAGGATTCTTATATTGTATCCTGTCACCCTGAGAAAGATGAATGTATTGTTCTAAACTAGATGTTAGTGACCATCACATACCAATGAAAATATCACCATCTTTTTCAAATAATGACTGTCAAGATGTTCTAAAGCATAAATAAGAAAGGTTTTGTTGACACCAAGAACGGATAAAATGTTCCGTTCTGCTCTCTATAGGAGGTGCATTATTGTGTGCACTCAACTGAGGGACAGAGTGTGAGTTTTAAAACAGAATCATGTTCAGAAACTAGAGATTCACATTTCCTTTATTTAAAAAAGCCTTGGAAAAGATACATATTTGCATATCTTTCAAAATGATTGTGCTCTTATGACTCTCATCTTGCCTGTTTTACATAGCAGGTGTTTGTAGTGAAAGAGTAACACAAGGAAGAAAACTGATGCATAACAATGTTTAAAACACACAGGAGTATTGATCTTTAGCAGTGATCTATTTCCAACTTGATAAAGAGAAATAGTTGAAGAAAAGAGGAACAGTAAAAGATTTGGTAGAAAAAAAGATATCTTCTGCTTATGTATCTACAAAGATAATTTTCTCAGGAAAGCTTGCCAACCAGCTGCCTTAAATTGTGCAACTCGTGACACTGTACCTTGCAGCTATTATTATTTTATTTTTATTTATTTATTTTATTTAGACAACTTTAAATGTTTGATTTATATTCAATATATTTCTTGCACCAAAAACATATGGCAGATCTGTGCTACAAGTTGTAGGGCATATCTGCCATAATAATAGGCTAATTGTGAACAGGCAGTTTAAGAACTGAAACATAAAAAAGCCACAATCTGCAGTGTTTAAGAATAGGAACCAAAGTGAATCATATGTGAGAAATTTAGGAGATTCTCTATTTTGTTTATGTTTAGGAAGCTAGGGAATTGCCCACAATGTACATGAAGACAAAACGGCACAAGCAATTTTTGAGAAGGTTAGAAGTTATTCTAGAACATGGGTCCTCAAACTTCGGCCCGCGGGTCAGATCTGGCCCACCATGCCCATTTATCCTCCAGCGAGGCTGAGGCTTGCTCGCTCGGAGATCATTTTGGACTCGCTCGGAAATTTCCAAGCGAGCAAAGTGCTGCCTCGCTGTGCATGCGCCTGCCACCACCTTGCACGCACACACCTGGTGCTGCCTTACCGGCCTGCACCCACAGGCACCCCCTCCTCACCCGTCCACACCTGCCGCTGCTGCTGCCTTTCAACTGCCCCTGTTGAAAAGGTTTGAGGACCCCTGCTCTAGATCATCAAGAGTTTTATTACATAGCTCTGGTAGAGCACTGATTCCCGTTGTGAAAAGGTAACAAGAAATGGGAAATGATTAATTGGTTCCAGAAAAGACGCCAAAACAGGAAAATAAGTATTTGGTCAAGATTGAAGAAATGGTTGCTTTGCTTATTCTGTCTTTCTTTTCCATGTTCTAGAAACAGATGGTCTTCCATGTCTCCGGGGCCTCAACTAATCATCTCAATGTACATTGCAGCTAAAGTGGCTCAGACAATGTAGTTACTTCATTGAGAACTTATTTGCTTTTAATAAAACAGTACAAAGCAGGAGTCCTTCAAGACACCATTATTTTACAAGAAAAGCTAGCCCTCACCACCTTACAATCAGTTTTTCCTTCATGCTGTTCTCTTTGCTTCGCAGTTATATTATATACTTATATTAAGTAGAGGGAAATCAGTATTATTTGCAATATCACATCTCATTGGCACTGTTACCCATCACAACCCGTTATCTCCCAGGACACGCATGCAGGTGCTATTCACCCCCACTCATCTGACTTGCTTATTATTGCAAAAATACTGCTGCTTCACTACTCTGCATCCTTTCCTCCCAAAAGGCGCAAGCTGAACTGCGGTGAGGATAGCCGCCAAGCCAGTCTGAAGGGCCTGAGCAGTGCTGCCTCCAGGTTGTGGAGGGCCCTTGGACAAGGCCCCCTCTGCAGGTCCCTCTCCTGGAGAGCCTGTCTTCTCTCCGCCACTGGCATAGCTGCCATTGCTCCTTATGGCACTGCTACTGCTTTTCCCAAGGCAGGCAGCAGGCCAGTGAGCAAGCAGGATGGGCAGCTCCTGCTCCTCCTCCTCCATAGCAATGCTGCCTGGGCCAAAGCGAAATTTGGCTCCTGGGGGTTCTTGTACGGGGGTGCCAGCCCCCTGGCAGGTGTCAAACCTTCCCCACCCTTGAGGCTAGCCATGGGGTGTTCTCTGGCTGAGGAAATCTCAAAGAATAAACCTTTATTTTACCATTTCTCATCCTGCAACATTCTTGGCCAAATTGTCGATTTTACCCTGGCCCCTTTCTTCCCTCCCCCACAAAAGCTGAGTGCTATCATTTGTTAACTGATCCTGTCTCTGCAAGTATATACCAATCTCCAACACTCATCCAGGCTTGGCTTTGATTGTCCTATCAATATAGAGCTGGTGTAATATTGAGGGCTATTATATGATTACAGGCAGGGTTAATGTTATCCCCCTGATCCAGGACAGGTCTTCCTTCGAAGACACAATGCACACAAGTCTTCTGACAGCAGGTGGCACCACACAGAAAAAAGAATTAAATAAATCCAGGAGAGCCAGGATCTCTGGAAGAACCCATGTTGTTCAAGGGAGATGGTGCAAGTTCTACTGTGTGAGAGAAGAAAGGGGGAGCACAGCTGGTTGCTTTAATATGTAGGACAAAACCAAGTTTGGCAGGGTACGAAGCACTTTTGACCAACAACTTAATGGAACAGAAACAGGGAATGTGAGTGTGCAGGTGTGGGCAAGTCTCTCCCTCCTGCTTTTCCTCTCCAGCATATATAGAAGAGAACACAGAAGCACATCCCTTTTATTTATTGGTTACAGTGCAACATAATTCAGAGCAGCCTTCTCCTCAAGATGTGGAAGCACCTGCCCATGTAACGAGTTGAATCCAGCCTGAAGCATTCCTTCCTTCCTTCCCTTTCAGAAAAGATTCTGACTCCACCCTCAGAGTGGCTCCTGTTGCTTGAGGGTGTGACAGCAAGGAAGCCAGACACTTCCAAATTCACTGCTACCACTGTCAACAGACAGGGTCAAGAACCTCCTTCCACATTGCCTCTTCCCCCAGCTCTGAAATCTCTCCCTTCTTTTCCAAGTTGAGCTGGAAAAGAAGGGAGGATCTTCAATAGGAAACCTTAACCTGCAAGGCCATTTGCTCTGCCTTTCCCCCTATTCCTCAGAATTGGACAAATCTGTCTGAGTAGACCAGCCTTTCCCAGTCTTGTGCCTTCCAGACATGCTTGGACTACAACTTCCGCTATTCCTAATAAATGGCCCCGCTGGATGGGAATTCTGGGAGTTGCAGTCCAAATGTCTCTGAAGGCCACCAGGTTGGGGAAGGCTGGATTAGACCATAATGGCAGTGTGCCCCCAAAGGTGCCCATCCAGGTGCTGTGCTCCTACCATTTTTAATTAATTTTTTAATTAACACAGTGCTGTGAAATAGGTTTCTGTTGGTGCTGAAAAGTGTGGATTCACAGGAATTGTTTATTATGTTAGTGCTATGACTCCATTCTGCCTTGTACATTAGTAAATGTGGAACCAAAGCAAAAACTAAATTAAAAATTGACAAGGCCCTGCCTCCAAGTAGCTTATAAAATAATATACATAATGGGGGTGAAACAAAGGTTAGCAGCAGTGAATGGAAATGCAGACAAAGACAAAAAACATAGTTTGAAGTGACATTTATACAAAATCAGCAGGCAATAATAATTTGAAGAAGTAAAATTAGACTGAAATTGTATTTGCAGTTTTTAAAGACTAAGACATACTCTTTTGTAGTAATAATATATTAAAGTCATGACCTTGAACAGCAAAATACAAACAGTGACCTCAAACTTAAAGGAATCAAAGGGAAGAAAGGGAAGTGTTGCATTTGTACCCTTTAAAAATGTCCAGTACTAGACGCATTAGATCTTTGCTGCTGTTCACTTGATAATTTCATTTCAATCATGGCTAAATAACACATAGGCCTTGTTCACGCTATCACTGCAGCCCACCGTGGCCTATGGCTTCACATGCCCAAACTCGGTGAGGATAGATTACTGGCACACTTAAAAAACCACCTACAACCCTAAAATAGTCCATTGGACCATTGCTTCCTATTAACCACCAGTAATTAGAAAATAGTAGTGTGCAAGCACATTTTACCAAATATCTAGACATGATACTCAGGAGCAATGGAATAAAACCAAGATTTCATAATGGGCCACTACAGAACAGATTAAAAAGAAAAGAATCATATATTTCACAATTCATTTAATCTGTTTTAAAACTAGCAGAGAAGCATTTAAGGCACCTACATTTTCTTCTTGGAGTCAAAGTTATACTTTGACAACAGGTTTTTCCAATAATACAAATGTAACTTGCAAAGCTGTTACATTTGTATTATTGCTAAACTGATATCATGGAGTTGGGACTCAGCAAAGCTTGGAAATAAGCTTCAGATAAGTTTTATCATGGCTTGTTAGATGTTGTATTTTTCCTCTGGTATATATATGACTGTGTGCTAAACTTTCAGCACTGTTCTGGGACCAAGAGGTGTGATAGGCAGATGGGGAAAAATGGACTGTTCTATCAGGGCTTCAGAAAAATTGAGACAACCTTCAGTTGCTTTCTGCTTACCCCCACAGCTTTGCACTCTCTTTCTCTCTGACTTGCAAATGCAGTGCTGCTTCTCTCCTCCCCGCCTGTCAACTGCAAGAATTAAGTTTGTGGTATCTTTGCAAGCCTTTTCAACAAGCAGATGTAAAAACAAATGTACCTTAAAAGTTCATTGCCCTGCCCATAGCCCCTTCCCAACACCTCCATTTCTTCTGCAACTGTATTTGTGTGCAACCCAAGCTCAAGCATGTGCCCCAACTTTGACGAACACGTTTCGCAGAAATGCCAAGATAGCATTCCCTTGTAAGTGAACGGGGTTCTAGTACAGAACTCCATTACAGAACATATGGTCCAATAAACATGTTAGACTAGCATAGCTTTTCTTCTGGATAATTTCATGGCCCAAACGAAACTGAGGTAGCACAAAGGCATATTCACTGTCAGATACTACCAGCAGTGAATTTAAACACTGCCTTCCTGTTTTGACAGACTACTTCAGAGAAGGAACCAGGCTGAAATGGACACTTTGAAGAACAACTTGTTTGCTAAGATTGGCCAAGAACAGCAGCACTTATCTTGCTGACTATCTCAGTTAAAGTTAAAGACACTATGTCACCTATTACACTTTGATGATACTCTCAAGTATTACACTAGAAAATAATGTTATTGTTATTATCATGCAGAGTGGAGGAAGTGTCTTCTCTCTTGGCTTATTTATTTATTATATTTCTAAGCTGCCCAATAGTTGAAGCACACTGAGCAGTTCATAACAATGTAAAACAATTTAAAATGTATGAAATACAGCATAAAATTTGAATAGTTGACTACAATATAAAGTAAAAGTGAGAACTAGAATAAAACCTCAATGCAGTACATGGATTTAACATACAATGCAGAATTTAAAACAGACCGAAGCTAAAATTCATAGGAAAATTCCTGGGAAAATAGGAAGATCTTCACCTGGTACCAGAAAGAATACAACACAGGTTAACAGGCAAACCTCCCTGGAAAGTTCATTCCATAGTCCAGGTATCACAACAGAAACAGTCCTCTTTCTAATAGATATCCACCTAACTTAGTTGACAGGAGCTCCTTGAGAAGGATTGCTAAGAAAGATCTTAGGATCTGGGTAGGTATATATTGGAGAAGATGATTCTTCCTGTAACCTGGCCCCAAGCGGTTTAGGGCTTTGAATGTTAATACAAGCACTTTGACTCAGTTCTGGCATGGACTGGCAGCCAGTGTAGATGGTAAAGTACTGGCTTAATATGATCATGCTAGCCAGACCCTAGTAACAACTGCTTTGCACCAGCTGAACTTCCTGGACCACTTTCCAAGACAGCACCACTTATAGTGCAGAAATCCAGTTAAGAGGTTGCCATAGCATGGATGACTTTAGCTAGGCTATCCCTGCCCAGATAAGGACATGCCTAATAAATCAGGCTAAAATGATAAAAGGTGCATCATGTCACCAATTCCACCTGTGCCTCTACTGACTGACCTGGATCCAAGAGCATCCCCAATCCCTATTCTTTAGGGGGAATGCAACTCCTTCCAGAACTAGTTGAATATCACTCCTCTGGACAGGTGAACCAGCCGCTAGCAACAGATCAGTCTTTTCTGGATTGAATCACAATCCAGTACTTTATCCTGTCCATTACCATGGCCAGGCACTGATTCAGAAGAGCCTCTGCCTCATCTGAATTCAATGAGAGAGAGAGAGAGAGAGAGAGAGAGAGAGAGAGAGAGAGAGAGCGCGCGCGCGCGCGCGCGTGCGCGCGCGCACATATTGATGTCACCTCAATTTATACCTCTAGGTAACTTCCCCCAGTGGATTCATATAGGTGACCCTGGGGAACCCTTAGCGTGATTGCCAAGGCACAAACCAGTCATCTTCCATCACCACCTTCTGGAATTGGCCATCTAAGTAGGAGCAGAACCACTGCAACACAATGCCTCCAACTCCCAGCCCTGACAGCCTAACCAAAAGGCTGTTGATGTCAAAGGCTGCTAGGTGCTTCAAGGAATCAAAAAGGCCACCCTCTCCTAAGAAAGGTCATCCAAAAGGGTGAACAAGGTAGATTCTGTTCCAAAACCAGGGCTGAAGCCTGACTGAAATTGGACTAGATAATCCTTTTCATCCAGGAGTGCTTGGAGTTAAGTGACAATTACCCATTCAAGCTCTTTGCCCAGGAAGGGAATTTTGACTACTGGTTTAATATGATCCCAGCCCAGGTTAAACTTTTTAGAAGTGGTCTAATTGGCATCTCTTTTAAAGAGACTGGCACCATTCACTCTCCCGAGATGTTTATGACCTCCTGGACAAGTCTCACATCTCCTCCTGATTGGAAAGAATAAGCTATGGAGGGCAAGGGTCAAGCAACAGGTGGTTGACCACCTGTTGACCCAACTTGGCCAAGCACCTTGTTCACATCCTTGGGCCTCAACAACTGGAATTCATTCAATAAAGCTAAACCAGACTGTGCTCTGGTCAGCTCTACTAATGGAACTGCCTTAATTGTGGTATCCAATTAATGATGAACCTGAGCAACCTTGTCTTCAAGAACTTGTCCCACTGTGCTACTGAAGCTTCTGTCATTTCTCTCCCTGCCCCAGACTGCAGCAGGATACAAACCACTCAGAATCACTCTGCTTTCAAAGGCAGCCTCATGTATAACAGACCTGTATAATTTCATGGCCAACAAAGAGGCTGAGCCACTTCAACAACCAGCTAGTTTTTGCCTGGCTGAAACTAGAAAAAGTAAGAATGCATGGGTATCACAATCCTCTTATCCTGGCCCACTGTCAAGTGATATTGGTGGCACCAGTCTCTAAAACGAGCTGGACAATTAGTCTCGTCTTGCTGTGCAGGTTTCATTGTATGGGGCCTGAATTGGTGTTGTTGTGGGATTATCACTGACTATACATGATGTTGGTCTTGATAACACAATTGTACACTAAGTTAAAATGTCCAAAAACAAATAGAAAAACAGACACAGGAGAGACAGCTGAGCTACTAAGTTGAAGTGCACATATGTTAGAAAAGAAACACAACATACATCAAGAAACAGGCCTACAGAGCTTACACCAAGCCTTCAAAACTAGTGATCTGAGCACAGCTTAACACCAACTATGTCCCATGCAAGTATCCTTGTTTTTGCAGTCTTGATCAGAGATGAAACACGAATCCCCAGTTTACTGAGCCCCCAACAAACATGAGTCACAATTGAGTTACCCTGGAGAGCTAGGAATATAGGAAACTGCTTTTCCGTGAGTGTTCTCTACACTGTATTGTTTACACTGATGGTCAGTATTTCTCTAGGCTTTTGAATAAGGGCTCATTCACACATACCAGAGATTGAACTTGGTATGTTTTGGCAAACAAAGCATAAGCTCTACAACCAAGATATGTCCATTCCTCTGAAGGTAGGCTATTATTCATTTTTAAACCACTACTGGCCTGATGTAAGTCTATCTTTCTTTTACTATTGCTGTCAGGAATATGCAATATAAACCATTGCCCAAATATACAGTTTGTTAACATTTCATAAATCTAAGAGAAGATATGACTGCCAAGTCCAATCCTTGAATGGATTTTTTTAAAGCAAAGCCTGGAAGCATCAAAGCTTTTCCTACAGCCTTTCTTAGTATTTGTTTGACTATCTGTAAAACCTGGAACTAATAAAATATTTTAGATAAATGCAACACAAAGATATAGATCAACAAAAAACCACAGCACAAAACGAATGTTTCTAGATACTATAAAGACATGTATAAAATGCACTCAGCAAAGTATCTTTTATCTAGGACACAGTGGTGCTAAAAATACACAGTTTTAATCCTGGATGAGGATTAAAGTTCTTTGTAACAGAAAAGAGAGAGAAAGATTACATCCATTCCTATTCATCACTTTGTTTGCTAGAAATTATTCTGCTATTTGTTAGTTTTCATTGTCTAAAAAGAAATGCCTCACTCTAAAATTTCTAGCAAGCAAGAGTAATTGAAAAACTCAACTCCTCCTCCATTTATTCATCTATATCATATGCTTGCAAATGTCATGCACAAGCATGTAAGATATACAAAGCCTTTTTTTTCTTTTTTCAAGGAGAGAGAAGTGGCTCTTCTTCATATAGACTGAAGGATGAAATACTTGTTAGTACACAAGCTCAATGCAGAATTTCTCTGATCTCATCATGCTATATCATCTGCACAAAGTACAGATAGTTTACTAAAGATCAAATTGACTCTCTGTAGTACCTTTCACTGTCTTTAGTTATATGGCCCAGTTTTGCCAAATCAACCAAGCAAGAAAACCGCCCTCCAAAGCCATTTGGCTAGCAAAAGGTGCATGTATGCCATAGTGGTGTACAACTGAAAGTCTGACCAACTGTATGCTTTGCTTCACCACTGCGTCTGTGCAGTGTATGAAGCTAAACACATTTAGAAACAAATGAGATACTTGATCAAATCCAAAAAGGTGCTTACTATGCAGTTTCCCTTTTAAACGTTGCACTTCTCACTATGCAAGTTTGTGTTTTCCAGAGAAAAGAACTGATCAATGACAAGGGTCTGTTGCTGATCTTGAGAATTAAGACATTGACTGTAGGGGGGATAAGATGATAATCATTTGGCATTTGAATTTGTGGGGGAGGGTTCTTTTTTTTTCTTGGATGCTTTCATCTGAAATCCCATGTCAAACACAGCTCCTATGGTAGTTTCTCAGGAGGCCCTGTAACTGAATACCGCCTCTCAAGACATCAAAACTACATTGAACATTTGGGGAGTTCTGTACTAAATAGTGTCAAATAGCACATTTTGCTAGAAATTAGTGGTTTGACAAGAGGTTTTCAGTGATGACACCTACCTGATCTGGATTAGTCAAATATAATTGCCAAATGTAAAGGAAGAAGACTGGTGGAAAAATGAAAAAGCAGACCCGTTTTGATTGCTAGCTGAATCAGGGTTCCATACAAACTAAATTTAATTTCATCTGAAAAATTATCACCAGTGGTTATTAACTCCTTGCAGATAGCAAAGTATGTTGACTAGGATACCTTAGTGGAGCAACACATGCATTTTTCTCTTACAGTGGGATTCTATTTCCACCCTGTTCCCCTTACTCCACCACCATAACTTGTGCTCCATTCAGAACAATTTCTAAAGTTCTGCCAAGATTTGGTAATGTTTTATTATGGCCAGAGGCTGCATTCTAGAAGGAAAAGGCCCCAAAGCTCTGCTGATAAGGCTGAACTTCTGTTCTGGCAGAAATCCCCATACAGTCATTTGGATCCTGGTTCTAGCTGAGCTTGTTTCCTACTGGTTGCTTTTGACAAAGCACTCTATTAATTCTGTTTCACTGGCAACCCAATCTTAAGCATGTTTACCTAAATGATAAATTGTACCAAATGCAATAGGAATTACTTTCTGATATGCATGCTTAGGACAGTACCCCAAGTTACACTTTTGTATTTTTTTCATGTTTCAAATTCAAATACCTGAGTAATCCAAAAATATTTCATCTTTAACTGCCAAGATGCATTTTATACAGGAAGAGTCACTATCATGCATAGGTTAACTGCCAGTTTCTATGTTTGCCCAATACATATTGCTAAGATTATTAATATACTATTTTCTGATCCAGGAAGTGTACTTGCGACTCTTCGGGTGTTTTGGACTACAGCTCCCATGGACCCTCACTGTTAGCTATGCTGGCTAGAACTCTTGGGAGATGTAGGCAAAAACATCTGGAAGCTCTCAAGTATAACACCCTCATAATCTGAGACAAATTGCTATGCTGACTGAATCAGATTATCCAACAGAAAAGTACAATGTTACTTGATCAGTATCTAAATATTTTAATGCAAGAGAGGTGATGCAGACCTTTGTGACAAAACCTTACGTTCTTTGGGCATTTGTCGGGGACTCCTGGGTGAAACTATGAGTAAAGAAAGTCCAGATGCCTGAAAAAAGCTTGTTCACCATATTCTCCTACAATCTGTGGTCTCAGGGAAATGTTAATATATTCTAAAGCAGTGGCAACCTATACTGTACACTCCAGATGTTAGACTGTAACTCCCATTAAGACCTAGCCAGTATCACCAATAGTGAAGGATTATAGGAGCCGTAACCTAGAATTGGTCTAGAGTACAAACTCAACTTCTTTGACATTTTAGTATTCTCTTAACATTTTAAATATGATTTTTCCAGTCAAATGCATGCATATTGGAAACAGATTTTTAAAAATCAGCATGCATGTAATGTTTACAGAGTGAACTTAGAGATTCATATACAGTCTTTCTTTTAAAAAATAGCCTTATAATATATACCAGAAAATACACAATAAAAATAACATCCATGAACTAATAATTTTAATATCCATATACTTGATTTTCATAAAATGTAAATCATATAACAGAGAGTAAAGAAATTAACTCAGATATACCTCAAATCCACACAAAACTAACTGACCACTATTCCCTGTCAGTCAATATATCAATTTATTGCATTGCTTTTCCATGTAATGAAATTATAGTAGCTTTCTTCCTTCAAATGTATATTCTGTATGGTTTTTGGTTGACCTGCCATTAAAGCTACAATAGAAAAACTGTTTAGCTTCCCTATTTTTTTATTTTTGATACTTAAATCCTTAGTTTAATATTTGGATATTACCAGCTGCAAACAATATGAGAATGTAACTAGTTTGTTTCCACTGAATAACTAAAAAAAAACAGTCAAACATTTCACATTAATTAGTTTCAAAAATGTTTAGTAACATTATTAATAATAATAATAATAATATGAAGAAACATGGATTCTAACCACTTTGTCCTCCTTTAGGAAAGCATCCAGGGAAGCAGAGAAAGAAGAAAAATATAGAGGAAAGAGAAAAAAGAAAAAGGAGGAAACGCATTAATAGGCAGATATAAATAATATAATTCTAGCATTTTTGTAAACATAAGATTTGAAATTAAAATACTTGCAAAACCACATGCATAGAGTCACGATATATAAGAAACACAGACTAATGGCAAATTAATTTCAAAACATATTTAGTGCTAAACTTTTCATCCTCTGCCTTCATCAGCAGCTGCAATCTTAAATGGATACCATGGTACTAGTTTGGAAATGCAATGAAAATTCCCAGTTAGAAAAACAGAGATGTGAGTGGTGTAAGACTTGTGAGATGTGCTCTGAACAAAAAAAGGATGCTGACAATATGCTTGGCAATAAGGAAAGCTACTGGATCTACAGGCTCAGAATTTTAGGCCTGGTTCACACGACGCAATAACCTACCATGAGCAACCAGCCATTGCTGTGTCAACCGAACCCAGACCATCTTCATCAGGGTGACATGTTTTTCTCAATAAGTCAGCCTGTTTTCCTTTACTTATTTTCCATGCAAACCATCATGAGATTTTTAATGACTGATCGTATAAGTTATAAATAAATATAAAATGAAATGAAATGAAATGAAATGAAATAAAATAAAATAAAATAAAGACCAGCTAGCTGTAAATCCTCTGTGCTCCACTAAAAATAAGTAGGCTTCAATTTTCCATCTTTCTGAGCATCTAGTGTATCAGGACAGTGAAAAGCTTAGGGGCACTAGGACCTATCGGAAAACACATATTCCTTCGAGGATCACAGTGCCAAGGGTGAGAGAAAATCTCTATTCCATCTTAGCTTTGAATTCACAGCTAGAATTTTTACAGCTGTCAAAACAAAAGATTGAGATCCTCTCTGGGTCCATGTTCTTGTTTGGCAACTGCTGCATTCTGACAGCAGGTACCCCCCGGACAATACCAAGGTGAAGCTTCCCTGTGGAAATGCCCACACAAGCATCTCTAGAATTGCACAAGTACAGCCACAACAAAATGAAACTTTGCACTCATTAAAGGGGGAATGACATAAACCACTGGACACTTTGGAGGGGTTGCTTGTGCACTTTGGAAGAGCTATCAGTGGCTGCCAGAGACTGAAAAATGATACAGTTCCTGGGGAAAAATGGAAAAAAAGAAGGGGAAAGCAATAGGATCCCATAATGGCTCCTAACCAAGACTGTCTGGAGTTGCAAAGTCCCCTGGGATGCCAGCTGGTGGATGAAGGGGGAAGGAGGGGAATCACAATCCACAATGAGCCTAATCATTTGTCAGGCACACCATAGGTTGTTCTCACAACAACCCATCCACCCTGGCTTATTGCAAACAAACAAACAGTAACTCACCCATCCTGGCTTATTATGTTGCACAAACTTTTCCTTATTCCGTTTGGCCATAATTTTAAGGACAATTCATAAGCTTTATACTAGTCACACCTCTGTTTTCCTTTTTCTTAAGAATTTCAAAATGCCGCTCTTGGTATTTATTTAACATCACAGCCATTGATGAAAGCAGAAGCCATTTTTGCATGAAATTTATTTTGGAATTACTCCATTGTTAATCTACCTAACTTTTACAAATACACACACAATCACAGATACTTGAAGGGTTTTTAGTAGAAAATAAAAAAGTACAGTGGAACAGATACGTAAGGATTCAGCTCTCCAGTTCTGATAGCTCAGCTGGAAATCAAAAGCTCCATATAAAAAGCCACCATGTCACTGAGACTTTTCTTAGCATTCTTCCTGCTGTATCCTGATACTCAAAAAGCTGATCCTCAAAGTCAAGAACCCTCAGAAATAGGCTTGTCATGGCACGAGGACAATGAGAAAATGGGCAATTCACACGTGCTTCCATGGAAGCACATTTCACTGACTGAGCAGGGAGTGGCGTTGGGTCCCAGCCAGTGACTTTCAAAGGACCTAGGACTGCATGCTATTTTAAAGAAGGTATGATTGGATTTGGTGGGCTTTCTGTCAGCACAATGTCACACAGGGACAATGCTAAGACAAATAGTCCCAGTCCCTTGTCTGACATAGGACTAGCCAGATACTGTAGTCCCAATAGGCCCAACTCCCAAATGTAAGTGTGATGCCTATCTTTATGCTACCATTTGTCCTGGACCTTCACTGGTGCTGACTGCAAGCCTTTCCTTAGCTTCTAAATAAATAAATGCAGGGACGTGGACTTTCAGCCTGTGGGTCTGATACAGCCTGCAAGGTTTCCTATCCATCCCATGAGCTCTTCTTTCAGCAGATGTGACACAGGTGAAGTAGTAGGCTGTCCTCAGCTTTACCCAGAATGTGCCTTCCCCACTAGGGAGGACACACTGTGGGGAAGACATCCCAGCACAGGCCAGGATGTTGCACTGCTTTGCCTACATCACAGTGCAACCAAGCAGACACCGTTGATACAGACGCTGGAGTGGTCCTCCAGCACCTGCCTCCATCAGTGCACCTGATCTGTGCTGGACCGATCCCCAGCCAAACAAAGCCCATGCGCAGCAAAGCCTGCCTCGAACTTGCTGGAGGCACAGCCAGCATTGGTTGGGTTCTAGATGACTTCATAGTGTGGGCTCTGTGGGCATCCCTTGGCTGTCAGGGCCAGATGGCAGAGGGTCACTCACCCCACATCTCAAAACTCTCCCCCCATCCTGCTTAACCTGACATATCTGCCTTCCTGTCCAGAGATTCAAAGATCAATAGGACTGAGTTGTGGACATTTGTAAGAGCACACCATAAAAAGGTCATTGCAGGTATGTTAATTGGCAATCCTTATTTTCAGGACATTTTAATTTCTGGTCCAGAATTTCTGGTCCAGAGTCAACAACTGGGAGGCTCCGTTGGCCTAAACTGCCTGCCTTTGTTCTTTCTATGTTGGTCACTTGCATTGCATCACTATACAAATTCCCCAAAGTTGCACCTAACTAGTTCTGGTGCTTTTAGAGACATCTGATAGGCACACCTCCTAATCAAAGATGCCTCTGAAGCCTCTTCATCATCACAAAGGACTATGGGAAATCCTTTCACTATGTATTAGGAGGGCCATGTGCCTTATTTTCTAGCATGGAGCTACACCATTCCTGTCCTCCTTAATGCCAGTGAGGCCCAAGCTGGGGGCTCTGATCCTGCGGAAGCCTGCTGAGGAGAGCCTAGGCCTTAAAGGGTGATGCAGTAGGCCAGTGCCACTTCAGAGAAAGATGGTGCCTGCGTAGATGTAACCTTTCATAATGCCATGAACTAAAAGTGATCATGTTTTCATGTAGTGGCAATACTATTATATTTTAACCACCCAGAAAGCTTTGGCTGTGGGGCTGCATAGAAATAAATAAATATTGGTTTATTGATTTATTGACTTACATTGCAAACTAACCAGTAACCAAGGTTCTTTGAGCACCACACACATTAAAAACATAAAATATGAGATACTGATAAAACAAGGACAGTAAGCACATCAAATAAAAGCAACATAAAAAATAAAAAGTAAAAGCAACATAAAACCACTGGCACAATAAAACCACATGTGGAACAAGAATGTTGTCCCTGCTCCTCTAGCGCACTGTCCCCGTGTGTTACAGGGACGTGGGCAATTGCACCGCATCACCTGCATGGGTCCTACAGATCAGTGACACCATCACGTATCATCTAGAGGCGCTAATGCGCTACAGCAGGGCTGTGGAAACGTTTCCGCTCCAGGCCACCATGCAAAATGGGAAGTGCCTGAGGGGAGCACCCTCCATGTGTGAGAAGGGTCAAAGGCCAGGTGTGCCGGCCAGGCCTGAAAAAGGCCATTTTCAGCATACCCAGGAGTAAGCAAGGCAAGCCTTCCAGATGTCCTCTTAAAACACAGCAGCCTGCAGAAGTCACACGGGACAAGGAGCATCCTAACAGTCTGGTGCAGAATGTAGACTGTTCAGTTTGTATGTGGTCTGAATGCAGTGAAAAGTCATTCCAATTTATAATTTATTGGAGTAAAGTTGCTAGAGCTTTAATTTAGATACAGAAAAGAAATTCATGGGCACAATGATACTACTGTGATTCAGGCAAATATTTTATGTACTTCTGGGCTTAGGGTTTTCTCTCTCTTTCACAGCAGAAATACACACATACTCCAGCTAAATGCACCTGGCCAGCCATCTTGATTTAACCGCTGAATTCAATGGTATGTTCAGCAATCATTTGGCCAACTATTTATAGACTAAACCTGGAGATACATCAATAATTATGACAACAAATGGCAGAACTTCGATGTGCGTGCAACACTGACATGCAGACTTTCGCCTTCACACATTCCCCTGCTTGCTTCCACTGCCCATTGCAGAAGAGGACTGGCCAAATCACCAGCAACTGAGGAGCAGAGAGTGCAGGCGGCTTGGTCTGGTCCAAAAGGGAAGCTTCCACATACGAGAATGCACTGAAGACCAGCTGTCTCCAGTTGTAGCCTCTGAAGTGTGGAAGTTTTTTTCTCCTATAGAGAACACCCATATCCAAGAGCTGTTACCAGAAGCAAATTGGCTCCCTGACCCCAGTCATTACTGGAGGAAATACAAATTCCCCATTGGATGTTGTAGCATTTGAATACAATCTGTGCTTTCCTATACAATGAGCTGCTAACTGGATGTTAATTCCTGAATCTCATTCTGGTTTTGTTTCAGAATTGAGATCCAAACACACACAAATAACTTTTCCTTACTTACTTTTGTGCTACATAACCTTTAGCAGAATAGTGCAAATAGCACTTTCAGAATTAGATGTGCATTTTCAGTGCTCTAAAAAAATCACTGAAATTGTTTAGCTACAGAAGTCAGATTGGAAGGTCACAGGATTGTCCAAAGAACCCATAAATGACTCATTTACAAAAGGCTTCCAATGTTAATCCTATGTACAGGAGACATATAGAAATGAAGACGACTCTAAGTACTACTAACACTGGATGTTATCCAGTGCAAGCAAGTAACACCACTTTTACCAATATTATTAATTAGCTGTTACATAAGACTACAGAAAGCTGTTAAGATGGTATAAATCAGAATATATTGTCTATATTTTGTTAATAAGATTTCACACACATGTACAAACAATATGGATTGAGGAAATGGAGAAGAAACATTAAAAATTGACAAAGTGAGGAAATACAAGGGGATAAGGAAAGCCAGTTTATGGAGATAGAAAAGTGCACATCAAACAAAGTATGCTCCAGAAATGGAATTAACTGTGCTTTGTTTACATGCAATAGAAAACTTACATTGTTTGATCGCAGGGAAACACGGCCTCCACATCTGGCACAAAACTTTGTCCGGCAGTAGGAGCATAAATGGCCACAACCATCGGCAAACTTAGTTTTGTGACAGATTCCACACGTCGGGGCATCATCTTTGTGTTCTCCTTGGTAACGGCGGGATTCCTCACCTATTTTTCGTACTTGCTCTTTGTAACTTTCAAATTGTTGGTGCAATCTTCTGTAAGGAAAATAAAACTTTTTATAGCAAGAGCACTAGCTCAGGTTTACTTATTGAATGCATAGCATTGATACTTTAGCATATCTTTCCAATGCACCACATCAAAACACTGAGCAAGTGTCACATTGTTTTTCTGCCACACTCATCACATTCTAACTTCTAGGAAATTTAGAAGTCCATTGCTTGTCATTCCTAAATTTACTCAGTTCTACTCATTACTACTTTCAATAGAAGATTTCAGTTTCTTTTGACATTGTTCATAAGCATTCTGTCATTATTTTGCATATAATATTTTCCAGTGAAAGTTGTCCTATATACTACATATCACACCTGCCACTAAGTCAAACAAAACAGAAAACGTAAACAATTATCATAAATTCTTGGCTTAACTCCATAGTCCTCACTTATACTAAAACAAACCAGTACTTCAGTGGAATAACTTGTACTCCTTCATCAATAACTGGCCAGACTGAGGAAGAGAATCAGGCCTTGAAGCCATATCAGCAGAATTTAAGTGAGATTGGACCCTTTAGATCACCAATGGCCCAATTACAATATGCAGGTGTAACACTCCAAATTTGATTGAAGTAGTGGCACCAGGGTGGGAGTATTTCATCATTTCATCCTAACTATTTTTTTCCTTTGGACCTGCCATTAGCCTCAGTGAAGGGAAATGTATTGTGTTCGCTTGTTTATCGCTAACGGGCACAAACTTGGTTTAGAAAAATATCTTAGCAGGAAATGATTAAACACATGCACTCTCCTCTAGCACCAGTGATCCATTCCAATTTGGTCAAACATATGCTTTGAAGTAAAAATACATTTCAAAAATTAGGCATTTGGCCTGAGATCTTAAGCTCTGCAGAACTTCTGCCAGCAATTCTTTCCTGAGCTTGTGACCCTGATGGGGCTGGGCATAAGGAATAGTCAGCAGGTCTGCAGAACTCATGGTGTGAGCACAGCAGTGCCTTGCAATAACAGCAGATGTGGAGCTCTAAACCCTACAGATTCAATCTAAGCATGCATCTGATGTGCTTCTCGATGGGTTGCTGCTCCTCATCAGCTTTTGTACAACAGCTCCGTCCCCGCTCTTATTCATACCTACTAAATATAAAATATTGGGTTCCCATAAATAGGGACCTTAAGAAGCAAGCAACACAGCCACTTCCCTTTGATGAATACTTCTTTACATATACCACCTCCATCCCATTAGAAAGGCATTCCATTCCGTTCTTTAAACTCAAATTGTAGTCAACCAAAATCTCATGCAAGGAAAGGTTTCCAACGCTAGTGCCTTATACTAATTTGTCCAGCAGATGGCACCAGAGATTTTCATATCACCTAGACCTTACTTGTTTGGTTTTAAGAAAACTTTGGGATAATAATAGCCTAATCTTTTGTTACAGACATCCCTTGGTAATTATAAGAAAATATGTTGCAAGAAGTTGGCAGTGCCAACTTGTATGAGGAGGAGAACAGAATATATATTTATTCATGTGCTTGCTCAGCTTAAGGCCTGCAGAAACCTCAAATTGGTGTGCTATTTCAAAAGCACTTTGCAGTAGTGTGCAAATTATGGTATCTGCTCACAAGGGCCTATTCAGATCACCTCTTCACCACAAGTATTCTCAGATCTTGACAAGCAGAGTAACTGGCCACAAGCATGATTTACAATCAAATACTTTGTTCACGTCATTCATCATATTTAGAGAAAGGACCATCTTTGCATATTTTCCTTATCTCTAATGTTTTATCAAATATATTGAAATAAATGTTCCTATATATATTCAGGCTACACCTAAGAGTGGGAGAGGAAGTGGGTGGAAGAGGGAGTGATAGAGGGAATGAAGGGTCCATTTGGTGGGAAAGTATTTTAGGGTGTAAGCCTGCACACGTTTAGACAGAGCAAAGCCCTACAGCTCTCGGCATGCCCAGCCAGCCTGTCTCTTTCTCGAGGAGCTCCAAAAGCCATGGACCGCTCAAGAGAGCCACTTCTACAATGCTCACCCCTGCTCCATCCACCCCAGCCTGCCTTTCCAAAGAACTTACCTGCCTACAAGTTAGTCTAAGCAAGGTATCACTCTCAAATGCATTTTGGAATTTTTATTTTGGTCAACACTTTCCTTTGCAACATTGGCTTAAAAAAATGTTTTGTATGTCTCTGCGCACAAGACAGCCCTTACTGAAACAGCTTGGGGTTTGAGGCCCCTTTTATAGTGAGGGCGATTTTTGTCCCCCACCACTGTACACTTGCAGAAATTTAAAAATGTTACAAAATTAATAGATTAATGCTTAGATTAATAGCCATTGCTAGCCATGGTCTTGATTCCAATACAAGGATACAAAAGTGGGAGCTATTAAATGTCTTCGCATTGATGTGCCTTGCAAAGGATTTCCTGTAAACCCCTCTTTCCACGAAGAACTCTGGAATTCAGTTGCACAGTCTAGAGAGCATGTGTGGTCTAATGGTTAGACTAGGACTGGGGGGAGCTGGATTTTAGTTCCCACTAGAAGCTCACTGAGAGTGACCTCAGTCCAGTCACTGATCTCAGACCTGGTTCAGACAATTTGATGATCTACCTTGTTTTTCCTAAACAACCCATCCTGAGAACCCACAAGCTGTTCCAATGTTGTTGTCACCTATAAGGGTTGTTGTGTCAGCTGAACCCTATGAGTCCCAATAGCCAGCAAGCCACCTTGGTAACAGCAGCAAAACTTCCTTATTTAAGCTTTTTTATATTGTCCGTTAGCTCCCAACCCCCCGCAAAAAAAAAGAAAAAAAAGCTTTCAGCCTGATGTATACTAAAAGCATATACAACAATACACAATACCAATTAATAACTTTGATGTCAATAGGACATCTACACAGCCAACAAAGTTCAAACATAAGCAATAATTTGCGAAAAATAATAAAAATGCATACTACTCTTGACAAGTGGCTGCAGAGTACCACAATGCAGGTTGATGGTCTGTTGGACTCCTCCCAGAACAACCCACCCACAATGGCTTCTTGCCTGAGTGGGTTGCTGTGTTGTGCAAACTCAGCCTCAGCCTGAATCAAGTTATACAGTACTTGTGAGAGGAAAGGATATTTATTTATTTATTTAAAACATTTCTATGCCACCCCCATGGCAACAAAGCCTCGGGGCAGCTCACAAAGAATACATAAATACATACATACATAATGATAACAAAAAAAATCATTTAAAAACCCCCAGTGCATTCTCGGCTAAAAATTTTAAAATCCTAATTAATTCAATAATTTAACAATTAAAATAAGTTTTAAATAAAAAGGTCTTAGCCTGGCACCGAAAAACAAATAACGACGGTGCCAGGCGGACCTCTCTGGGGAGCGCATTCCATAAGTGGGGTGCCACCGCGGAGAAGGCCCTCCTCCAGGTACTCACCCTCCTAGTATCATTCACAGAGGGTTCCCGGAGAAGGGCATCCATTGCTGACCTCAAGGGGCGGGAGGGCATATGTAATTATGCATGCTGCTTCAAGCCCATTAGAGGAAAGAACTGTCCACGACATAACAAAGAAATAATGTGGCAGTCTGCTTTGCACATTACATGTCATGTTGGCATTCTAAAAAGATATGGAAGGGATCTACCATACACAGAAGGTCACATAAAGTGGGTTACTGTTGAATTTTGTTTCTGCATAAAAAAAACTTTAATAACAGCAACAGCCTAACTTGTGCTCTCTACCCCAAAAGCTACAAAAGAGAATGCCTACTGAAAGACAAAGGCACTTCAAAAGCCATGGAAACTGAAGAGGTACAGTGATGTATGGCAGTTCAAATATAGGAAGCTAAAACTGTAAGCTTCCTGCTATTCTTTCCCTAAGGGTTCACTGGTAGATGTTCAACCAGGAAGTCTTTCTCCAACCAAGCCAGCAAGAATTATTACAGCCCTTCTTTTTCCTCCTCAGGCTTTTCTATATCAAAGATGATAAAATGCCTTGTGAACTCTCCATCTCATGTGGTTTCTTCAAACCCACATTTACTATTGAATCCAACCATGCACTTCTAAGAAGTTTCTGCTTCTGAGTGAAATGGGATATGAGTAGGGACGGGGAAGAATTCTTACAGAAAGAACCTGAATTTAACTGAGAATAGCTAATATGGGAGGGGGCAACAACAATTCCTCAAGACCAACTCAAGTGGTTTGAAACCGGGAAGTTGTTTTCCCTGAGCAGAAAGACCTTGCATGGCTGTTGAAGGCCATTAGAGAAGTCAGCTCCAGAGTGCACGTGCCCATCTCAGTCCCAGCACCCAAGGTCAAGGCAAGCAGGAAGAGGTCCAGTGTGGGAAATCAGAGACGTTCCACAGTTTTTAAGAAGTGGGACCTTTAATACAACACTGCATTGTAGAGTGTCCTTGTTCAGGACTCCAGCCAGCCAGCCAGCCAGCCATGCTTTTCCATGACACCCCAACCATCGTACCCACAGCAGTTTCCATTTCCTTTCCTCCAACTGTCAATCAGCATTCCAGACCTACTGAACCTGCTCTGTTCTCAATGAGCCATTTTGCAGGTTTCCTCCTCCCACTAGGGTCTCATTTTCCTGCACATCTGTTGTACTTCTGCAAAGCTGGAGTAGCCACATATCCCTTTTGAAGAGAACAGTCCTTTGTTTAAAGGGCTCCTCTATTTGAAAAGCTATCCAGTTTCAGTCCAGTTTAAAGATGTTAAAAGGGGGAGTGGAGGGGCCCTCTAAGCTACCTACCTATCAGCCAGCACCTGGACAGCTGATGGAGGAGTCACCCAGAGCTTTTCCAGGTGGAAAGATCCATGTATCTCCTTATGCTTGCACTGTAGATTTGAGATTTAAGCTCTTCTGGCAAGGCTTTTCCTCTCCTGAGCTTCTACCACATAACCTTCAGATGGTACTGTGGTACCACAAAATCAAACAAATACACAAGCGGAAGCAGTGCTTTCAGAAATAATACCCTGTACTGCATTTTCCATGTTCTAAATGAAACAAAACAAAGCAGAACAGAACAGGGAAAGTTCTTTGGAAAAAAACAGAAGCAAAACTGGAGAATCTTGATGCCATCTAAGGAACCCATAAGCAACTGTAAGCAAGGAATCACAAGTAAATTATAAATTAAATATCACCTTGTGGAAAACTCTGCTGTGGTGATATAGGTTACATTAGAGTCATTATTTCTGACTTGCATCTGCACATGTAAATTAGCACATGCAGCCCTGAAGTGGTGTATCCCCACATCCTTGCACTCTTGCCACCCTGCAGGACGCCCCAAGCTGCCAGAAGCTCAAGCATGGCATTCCATCCTCTTCAGTGCCAGTTTTCCAGTTTTCTTTTTCAATTAACTTTAACTGAGCATAGTCTGGACTTCTTCAGCAGTGACAGAGAGGTTTTCCTCTTGGGGTTTCTTCCAAAGATTTATTGGACTTCTCCAAACCTCAAATGCTGACATCTTCCTCTTAATTTTGAGTGGTCCTATATTTTCCTACAAAGGTCACTATTAAGAAGTGATTGTTCTGTATGCCACGACTGCTGTTAGGTATGACTGAAAGAGTGAATGAAAGAGAAGTCCTCTGGGAGATACAGAAAAGCATAACTGCGGTGGAAACATAATAGTTGGCCAGTTCAATGTGGCATGGAACTGGATCACTCTTGACAGTGTAGATCTATCTGCCTGATTCATATATAGCTTAGACTTAGAATGAGACTTAGAAGCTCCCAAATTCACTTTAGACAGGAAGGAAGGAAGGAAAGACGGACGGACGGAAAAGAGAGTGAAATAATTGATTGAGTATTGTTGGTGTGCTTCACGAGATTGTGACTATGTGGGATGGGTGACCAAAAGGAATGACTTCTCTAAGGCCAAAGGGAACTTCCCTGGATTGGTCCAGCCTCACACGCTCACCACTCATGAGGCCTGATCATTCTAACAAGTGGATATTCTGAATGTGGGAAACACAAGGAAGGGGGGTCATGGCAGCAGACACTGGTTCTGGGCAGTCTCCCATTGTAGCTATCTTTCTCTTCCTTCTTTGCATTCAAAAGGTGTAATCATGCATATCACAGTATTACCTTAGCTCTTTTCAAAGGAGTATTCAAGGAGCTGGAAGGTTGGTCCTCTTAACTAACACCTGCTCATAATGCCAACAAGTGGGACCTTGAAGGATAGTGGAGTGATCATACAGGTGTTTTAAAACCTAGTTCAATGGTGACTAGAATATGGTGTGTGTGTGTGTGTGTGTGTATGTGTGTGTGTGATGCTTGCTAAAGGTTTCACCATGCACTAGAAAACTGGATGGCCAGATCTGTTCTCTCCTTCAGTAATGTTCAGGTTCTAGAATAGTACAGTAGGAATTGTACCTTGTGGCTTTCAATGGTCTAGACAATATCCAGATTATTAAAAAATAAAGCAAGACCCAAATAAAGCAAAGATCCAAAATGTTTGAGTCAATGCACAACTTCAGTTGTGCTAATTTTCCATGAAGAGAATTGCAACTTGCAGTACTATTGCAAAGCTTTGAATTCCTGTTAAGGAATGGAGTGAGCTAAATACACAGAACTTTCCTATTTTGCTTAAAATCCACACAAATATAGTTATTATTCTCTTAGGGGAGGTTCAATTCCCAGCAAAATACTAGAAAAAAACTTTATGAGAAAGCTAAGAAATAACTGGCAACCTGTAGGGAAAAAAAGTAGTTGCTTGCCAGGTACAACAAGGGCCAGGCAACTCCTCTGTCCTGTGATGTACCCTTTGACATATTAATGTAAATTCTCCTTTTGAACAAGAAGCCAAAGAAGTCAGCATCCATAAGAAAGTAGCTAAGCAATCCTAAGCATGTCTACTCAGAGGCAAAGCCCATGATGTTCAATGGAGTTTACTTCCAGGTGAGTGTGCATAACAGTGCAGACTAAATGTTGCAAGCAATGCCGAACTGATATGTTTTAATTGCAAACGTGCACACACACACACACACACACACACACACAGCCTGCATTTGCCTTGGACAATCATTTGATAAAGGACAGAAAGGTTTACAAGCCCAGCGTTGTATGAGCGCACTTCCGCTTGTGCAGCAGCATTTCCATCTGTGCAACGGGTGCGCCGGCCCTCCCTTTCTCCTGCAGAAACTTGCTGCACCACAAATCTGCTGCAGAGGGTCCCCCATCCCTCAGGAGCAGATGTAGGGGTGGGAGTGCACTGCACTTGAGAGAGGAAATGAATTCTGCCAGGGGTTTTCCTTCCAGTGGCAAAATGACACTATTGGATCCCAGCTGAAATCGTGTGCACTATCTGCATCTAATGAATACATAAATAAATACATTTGATTTGCTTTCAGCAATACACACTGTTGCAGTTATGACCCAATTTTAATTCAAGGTTTTCAACTCGTTTTCCACCCGCATTTCATCTATATGAGGATCTATGCTTCTGTTCGATAAATCATACACTCCAACCTTGCCCAGACTAAAATAGGGACATCTGAGAACTTGCCAGATCTTATCCTCCCATTAAGGATCTCTTTCCAATGCATCATCTCTTCTCTCACCTTGCAGATTGCTCTTTCTTGCTGCTGCATACTCAACTGGCCATAATTTAAAAAAAAAAATCTAGGAAGCTGAATACATTTCCCTAAGGATCCAGCATTCTGAATATAGAACAGCTGCAACTCAAATATATTTAGAAACATTTACTAACTGGATAAACACTTGCAGGAGTTGAAGGGAGGCCTTGTTCTACCATTTTGAGTCTATTGGTGATTCCAAAGCAGACTTTTATTGCCTCATTCACAACATTTTATGAGGAGTTCAAATTACTTCATCTTCTATTTGAAGCCCTTTTGTGTTTTCCCACTACTACTTTTGTCTTTTTCCAACAAGGAAAAAAATCTATTAAGGAGCAAAAGATGGAATGGGCTAGCAATAGGGATGGTAGAACCAGGGGAGCGTGAGCTCAAGGAAATTCTCCAAACATTACTTCAAAAATGGGTTTGACTCACTCCATTTCTCACTTGCAAGCCATTCTCCTGTTTGTTCAAATGGGAAAAGACCCCTGCCCATTGATGAAAGCCTGAAAATGAACTTAAAAAGGCACAGAAGTATACATTTTGAAAAACACCCATTTAAAAAGCCTCACTTTGAAAAATAACATACATTGTGCATGTTTAGGTTATGTTATTTTCAAAGCTGTACATTTTTAAAAAAACCAGCACATTTTGTCCATTTGGGAAATTTGCATTTTTGGAGAACATGCTGAAGTTGTGAAGGGGACTTTTTCACGTGATGTGTGAATTGTAACTAAAATCTTGTACACCTTTAGTGCACTTTTACTGGTAGAAGCCCTCCATCTGCAAGCACCCCACTGTATTGGCATTCCCCATTTACACATAAGTGCACTAATAGTTTTAAAAAATTCCTCTCTCAGAAATTTACCTACTAAGGCCAACCATCTTCCTCAGAAGTAAAATAGGTTACCAAGTTCCACCAAAGAGAAGTAGTTCTTTAAAAGGGGGGCACATGGAACAATACAGACCTAACTGCTTGTTGAATATGAAGAGAAAGAGAAATTTACAGGGAAGGCTATGAACTCCTATATCAGTGGGGCCCCTTATCCATTGCACCTTTATTCTGAACTTTATAGGAGGTAGCCGTGATGTTTCACTGTGGTACACCTATTTGGGGATGGAGTTCAGCACCATGGATAGCTTCTATAAAACTAACAACAAAAGCTGTGATGGATAAGGAATTCCACCGACAGAGGCATCCTCAGCTTCCCCTGGATTTGTAGCCATATTTCATTCTCCCTTTGTTTTTTAAACACGCTGAAGCTGTGTCTCCTCAGGAACCCACACTGAATGACCTATCCTGAGCGTTTCAGCCAGCTGCAGTGCTTCAGCAGAACAGGTGACTTCCCAGCCTGGACCATCAATATAAGAAGGCAACACTTTCATAAATGTATATGGCTCATTTTAAAAGCAGGTTCTTAACAGGGAGAACATATACGTAAATAACAAGCCATTAGCACTTCAAAGATTAGCAAGGCACGAGCTAGTTTAATGGCTAAGATGGGTTATAAAAGCTTTTATTATGAAGCATAACATTTGGATTCTATTTAATAGTTGCACTGTGTCCTCTTACCCATTGTGGACATTAACATACACTATGAAATTGGCCCATGTATTGGGATAATATAATGGCTATTTGGTTGTTTTCAAATACGACAGAAAGTTCCTGCTTTGTAGATAAACAAATCAATAGTGCTTGTTGGATTGGCCCTTAACAGGCACTCCATTATTTTCCTTCATTCAAAGGAACATCGAAAGCATGTGGCAGCTTTCCCGCGTCTGGTAGCTTCCAGAGGATATCAGTATTCCTGAGCATGGGCCATGCTGACTGGGGCTGATAAGAACCGAAGTCCAAAGTATCTGGAGAGAACTTGATTGGGGAAAACTGATTTATGTGGTTATCACTGCTTAGGAGGGGCTGCAGCCAGAGTATATGCATTGCAAAGAGATTGCCCCAGGTTCCATCCCCCACATCTCCAGGTAGGGCTAGCAAGCACCCTAGCCGAAGACACTGGAGTAGACAGCAATGAGCCAGATGGACAGTGCCCTGACTCAGGATGAGGCCATTTTACATTGTTGTAAGCCGCCCCGAGGATTTTTGCGAATGGGGCGGCATAAAAATGGTTTAAATAAATAAATAAATAAATAAATTTTCTTCTGTACAGATGCTTTGTTCCAGTGTGAAGAAATCTGCATAGAACAAAATTAGCAAGAGTTCACAGCACCATAAGCAGATGACAGATCAAGAAGACTGATCACCCCCAAAGTATCCACAAGTGATCTTGCTTAATCCTGAACGTGCAGCGGTAATTCATATAATGCTTTGCAATCTTTGTGTTAGCTTTCACAATAAATTTGCATAAAGGCAATTGTGGCAACTAGACGAGCCCAAGCTACCTTGTCTACCTAGAATTTGCATGTATATGGCTTTTGGATATAAAATCTGACAATATATCTATTGGATCATTCTGGTTGCTCCTGAAAAATCTTAGAAGGGCTAGAAGAAAATGCATGAGAGCCTGGAAAACTCATTTTGAAATATGCCAGGACACATGATTGGCATTGCTGGGCTGCATAGATTGCTGGGCTGCATTATCTCCTGATGCTCCTGTCTCTTTATCTATGAGAAACGCAAAGCAATTTCCATGGAATTGCTCGCTAGTTTAGCAAAGCTTAACTAAACCTAATGCTTACAAGAAAAGAAGAAAGCCTTAGTTTTTCCTACTTCTCTCTCTTTTCATTTCAGCTATACCTATATTAAGTTAACTTCTTTGAACACAAACATACATCTATTTTATTTATATCATTGTATTTGCTTATAATATTGTGGTTGCATATATACTACTGTAATATTGCAGTACTTATGCTGCTTCATTCACCAGTTCAGAACCATGTATGGACAGATGTTGACAGTGTATTAGTGAAAGGCCAGTTAACTAGTCCAGTAATCTCCTGGGATGCAGGGTCTTTGCTACAAATGATCTGATGACTATGAGAGTTTCCTGACATGCAGGAAAGTAATTGCACAAGAACTTCATAGGTTTATAGGTAGATGCCACAAAGCAAAAAATTCCTCAAACGAGCCACCAAATTAAAGTCAACCCAATTAAAAATCCATACTGCATTAGAATGTTAAGGAGTTAATATTATCTGGTTTTACCTACCGAGCTAGGATTTTATTTCATTTATGTTTTAGAAAGCATATGTAACCATTAAAAAACCAAGCAAAAATAGCTCAAAAATTCTCTTTGAAACCTGCTCTGTCCATAACACCCTTCTAAAAGTGTGTGTTGGGAGCGGGGGAACAAACACACTCCACATCTGTTGGAAATTTCCTTTAAGGAATGTCTTTACCAGCTGATCAATGTTGGATTTTCTATTCTATTCTCTCTCCTGGGCAATACAAGACAACAGTATCAGTGAAATGAGGGTGCTTCAGGATGTGCAGAAATCAAGAGCACTGACTGACTATCAAGGAGGCTCTGACTGAGAATGAGTACAAAACCTCTCAGTGAACATTCTGTTGCTGGTACCAAGTCATGGTCAACTAACAGCTGCAAGCAAATGGAGAAAGAACGAACATAAACACAGGCAGCATGGGCTTTGTCTAAAAAGAGCCACAGCAATTGAGCCACGTGATCCCAGATAACATTGCTTGGCTTCCGATGTCCTCCTCTTCCTCCAGCAAAATAACTATGAATGGGACGTTGCACAGTATGGATGTAAGCAGTGGCCATGCCTGTTCTTCCCCTGTCTGTACTATGCCTTGCCTTGCATTCATGCATCTAATGCTCTTTTGTGTCTTGCTGAAGTTCCTTCAGTGTGGCTTACATAGTCAGGTGGCAAAGCTGAGGGATCAGCAGATTGCGTCACTCTCCCAGGAGTGCCCTTCATCACCACCGTCTCACCACTTCCACAGGGTGACCTGGGAAGCTCTCCCAGTGGCTCAACTGCCTTGGGTATTTGCCACAGTGAGAAAGCAACCACTAGGATTCTTCACAGCGCCAGCAGGTTTTCTGTCTGCATGGCATGCCGAGAGAGACCTGTCCAGAAGAAGCAGTTCTGGGGGCCTCACAAGAGGCCTGCAGCCACTTCTTCCAGCCATGCCACTTTCTGCAAAAGACAGAGAGTGGAAAGCAACAGCAGCAAAGGTGGGGAGGAGTTGGTGCACTGCCAATACACGTTCTGTTCCACCTCATGCTGAGAGAAATCACACTCCAAGGCTGATAGCCTCAATGATCACACAAATATGATCTTCAGAATGGGCAGGTTTGCTAGGCTCTACTCTACTCTAATAAAACATTAACAGAAATGTCCTTCTGTCAGTAGGCAAAGACTGTTTCATTCTAGCAGGCCTTTGGTGTATTACTGGTCTTTTGGCATGGATGCTATTTTCATTCTGTTATTGTGCTTTTAACTGTCTGATCTATTGTTTTATTGCCATTTCATTAGTGATTAATGATTGTAAACTGCCTTGAGTGACAATTTTTGTAGAAATGTGGGGCAGAAGTCAAATAAATAAGTAAGTGTAATTTGCAACACGATGTTACATTCTGGAGCATGCCTATTTGGTGTTGCAGACAGTCACCATACCCTTCCCCCAGATACTCCATTCAATCCTCCTTCCCAGACGGTGTTTCATTCCCTCCCTTCCCACCCAGTCAGCATTGATGGCCACTGAAATGTTCAGTCTTCACTGGGCTCTTCAAAATCCCACTTCAGTGTACTTTTTGTACTTGTGTATTTCTGCAAACCTTGCTGTTCCGCAAGCCTTGTGCATGGATCTTGCTGTTTGGCAGCCTAAAAAGCCAGATCAATATCTGGATCTTTGCAAACAGAGGTAATGAAGTCATGCACGCTTTTATAGAATCCAAACCAGTGGGGACCATTATTCTACCATCCTTCTGCACCTGATGTGTGCTCATGTACTCTGCACTTGGCAGGATGACACAGACCACAAGCTACCTTGGGTTAGTTTGGATATACATGCGGGCTCTGAGACTATCCATGCTTTTATAAAGGCACCTGTGCAAAGAATCTCTCTCAAAGCACACCACTGTAATTACTGAAGGACAATAATGTCCCCTTTCCTTTTTTCTTTTTTTTTTTGTACCTACTGACTTGGCTTCTTCAGCAGATTCATAAACACATTGCCCACATGCCAAACAGTTGAAAAAGCCATCTCTATAAATATGCCGACCTCATCTCCAATCTGGAACTTGTATTCAAGTACATAGCTTTAGCAGTATCATTGGACACTTTCCTGCCCTCCAAAATAAAGACAGCCCTGGAGGCACAGGACTTGAAGAAGGAGCAATGTTTGTCCATACCACTGGTAAGACCAGGCCTGCATATATACAGCCATACGATCCACTCGGTGAACTCCATCCCCCCATCAAGTCACAAGCCTCAGGAATCCTTCCTGAGAACATGCACTCAAGTTTCCGGTGTGGCTGCTCATAGGACTGGTGACAAGCTGGCAGTTTTTAATGGAGTCAGACAACATTTATGACCACTCTGCTACTGACATTCTCTCACAGTCACGGATCACTATAAACAGCCCAAAGCAATGATTGCTCTGCATAAGCCCTCTAGTTCTCTCAGTTCAAAAGATGGAGTTCCTTCAGTGCTTTAATCATAACAAAAACAATATAAGGAGAACCAACTTCCAAATATTGAAATAGGTGGAACTCCCCTGCCAGCCACTGTACCCTGCGTCCTACTATGAAATACTTGCAAATAAGATGTTGCATCCCTGTTACAAGATATTTGAGGCTCAGCTGAGGTAGTTTTTGCTCTCTGCATAGATTTGATACAGCAAGATGGAGGAAAGGCACTGGCTACATGTGTGGCTCCTGGTTTTGATGCCAAGCACACATTTACTCCAACAGGAAGTTTGGCCCTCATGTTAAATGCTTACTTAGGGATTCAGTAGGGTCCAAAACCTTCATTAATAAAATTATATATAGAAGAATATAACCACTTGGAACAAGGTGGTTTCTGTAAAGAAACAAAGCTTCAGACAGCTCCAGATATGAAGACAGTGTATCTTTTGTAAATCTTTCATCAAAGGATTCAGAAAAGCAACATGCTTTATTGTTCCCTATTAAGATGCTCTATTTTCAGTCTTAATTGGCAACCAAAAGACTGGCGAGACATATATAAAAATGAGGAGGATAGCCATTCATAATTTTAAAATAATTTGTCTGTTAAAAGACATATTATTTATTTATAATTAGCAATAGCACAGATAATATAAAGGGAAGGTGAACTAGATGATATATTCCAAAAGTGATTTCACCCAGGCTGCATAAATGTACATTTTGCAATTTCTGCATCAGACATACTGTAAACTGCCAGTCTTAGTGATGGAAAAATAAACCTTGAACACTGTCTGCTTTACCTGCAGGACCTATGTGCCTTTCTCTTCCTTTTTTGCTCTATCTCTTCCTGGCCCCATCAAGCCTCCTGGTGTGAAATCTTTTCCTGCTTTGCACATGTCCTGATTATTACCACCATATGGTTCTTACAATTTCAGTAGCTTTGCTCTGCATTGCAGACCACTGTGCTTTGTCATATCTCTGTGGCGTACCCTGTCTTACCATCTGATACCCATCATCTGTTTAGCACATGGCAAGCCAAGAGCATTTACCTTCTTTGTTCAGTGCATCTGTGAAACAGCCCATGCAGTCCTCCACGGAGCCCTGTGTGGAGTACTCCAGCACTCAGAGAAAAGAAGACCAACGTGCAGAGCAATGGCTGCTATGGGGGCATGAGAAGCTGAATTCCACCCAGTCGAGATAACTAGTCCTTCAAAAATGCCCACACGAACTGGCAGGGGCTCTCCAGGGTTTTGGGCAGAAGATTTCTCCAGCCATTTTGGAAGTACCCAAGACTGAACCTGGGACCTGTTACATGCAGTCCATGTGCACATCCACTGATCTGCAGCCCCTCCCCAAAGTCATCCCCTTTATGATGATGATGACAGCATGAAACCACTGGCTTTTGAGTGTACTGGTCCCACATTTAGTAGAACTTAGTTCCAACCATTTAATAAAATCATGGTGGATAAATTATACAAGTTAAGTCTTGAAGGTATTTTGCATTTAGGACTCCAAATCGGAACCAGTCCAACCTATCTGGGGGGCACCAGGTTGAGGAAGCAGGTGGGACACAGAGGGTGAGTGACCACACCAGGCCAAGGGTGGCCATCCACCCACACCTGCGTGGGGGACTCCGACTGCTTGGTGACAGCATTTGTCTACAGCCTGCTGCCTGCCTCCCACCAGACACCCGCAAGCAAATGTACATGGCTCTCATTTTCAGTTGCTCAACAGAAGTAAAGATCAACTGTTTATCCCAGTTCCATGTGGGTATTCAGGGAACATTTCCTTCCTATTGCTTCCTGAATCAGGCTTCAAAATAGATGTTGGCAGAACACAAACTTCAAATGGCTCATATAAACCAAAAATATAAAAAGGGACAATCACAGACTTGCAATATGCAAACTCCTCCCTTCCCCACAATCTCTTCATACTATTTTGAAATCTAGTTTATTCGAACAAGGCGCTGAGATTAATTCTATCTGCTCCCCTCACTGATATCAAGAGGAACAAGGCTGTCATGGATAGGACCTTTTGGAAAGTTTTTATTCTAAGGTCCCCATAAGTCTGAGATGACTTGACGGCAAGTAGCAATAACAGGAGCAGTGTGGCACCTTCGTGTTCATATGAGGTAATCCTCCAGTCAATTTTAAACCAACAACAAACAGCAGACAAAGTAATAAGTATTTTAGGAGGTAGATCTTGATATATCCTGTATGTATGTATACATTTCAGATGTTGGCAGGTTAGTAAAGCAAGCTGTTTGCAATACTGCACAGTACTTTCATTTTTTGTTCAGAACTGCCAATTAACATGTCCCCACTGTCAGAAAAAGGTTCCTTAATTAAGCTCATGAAAAGGTTTTAGAATCCTTGACACAAATAGAGCACTTTGTTATTGCAAGTGATCTTGCACACACTTCTACTACAGGTATGATCTAAGTAGGACTCGACAATTGTACTTTAAATGCAAATATACTTCAATTTGCCTTCAGCCTTGTGCCTTACATTGGAATATGTTGCACATGGTAATTGGATCAATGTAATTGCACAGTGTAATTGCTGCTGTTCAGAGTAAACAGTGTGAATTGTTGTTGCTCTGCATACACTCCTCAACTCTAATTAAGAGAACACTTTGGGGGACCTGGAATTTTGGCATGTCTTTTTGTCTAAGCTCTGAAAAGCTAAAAATGGTATGTTTCCTTGGGTTTAATCCTCACCTCACCCCTTACTTACTCATAAATCACAGTTTCAAAATTCAAGTATTTATTCTTATTTCAGCATAGGTGTCTCATTTATTCAGTTCTAACAATGTGATTTGCATTACGCAGATACAGAGTAACACAGTGCCATTGCATTAAAAATGACAACAGCCAAAGCACAGGCGATTTTTTAAAAATGCTACTTAAATTTTACAGGTACTAAGAAATGATAGGTGCCAACATTTTGGAAAGAATCAGAAATTGAAAAGGATCTTGTCATTGCAAGTTCATACCAGGGGCTCATCTGTCCTAGTACGGCATTCCAGTAATGGCAAGCTGCCAGTGCTCCAGCGGAAGAATAGGAGAACAGAGGGAACATTATGCTTCATTCCAAATTTCAGATAGGGATATATATTCATCCATTTCCCCCACCCCTCTAGAACTCCATAACTGCTAAGTGACTGAAAGGGGGGGAAATCCTGACAACCATATTGGAGATGAGGTGGAATGGAACGGCTGGAAATGGATGAGAGAAATAAACATAGAGATCTAAAAAGGGTAGGAAGAACCACCTGGTTGTTTTGCTAAGTCACATCCTGGTTTAAAATGTCTTTAAGGATAAGTGAAAGCCGCCCAGATATTTCAAGGGAGAAATCAACAACTGGGATTACGCACAACCTCCCTGCCCCCCACCCCCCGCCGCCCGCTTTTTCTTCCAGAATAGAAGGGGAAAAACTAAAGGCCATTATGCTCAATGGGCATGTTTCTTGTGGGGTGGGGGATTGCAGAGAATAGAATAGCCTGAAGAGAAGCAGTGCATAGTGTGAAATTTTGTTGCAGTGCCTGACTTACTGAAATCAATAGGCTTTCACATCTGGATTGTGGACTTAGAGTTGTAATCCTAAACACACATTCTGCTGAGTTATTAGTGCCAGTGATGTGATATCTTTCCAACATTCTTTGATTTTCATTCTAAATATTATCTCTTGTTTAGCACAGGCCTTCTCATGTGACCCAGCAAGCTAAATGCTTCCACAAGTCATACAGTGGCTTGCCAAGAACTCACCAAGCAATCCTTGGCAGGAGCTGACTTTATCAAGGCACTGATGGCCACCATATTGTTTGGGCTGTATTAAACTTGATCAGTAAGACGCAATCTTGGTGCCTGTGTTAGAACAAGCTAAATCCATTATTAGCAGTGTTTTTGTAGCACAGAAAATGATGGGCTAGTTAGGCTTCATTCCTACAATTACCTGAGAGTAAGTCCCATTGTACTCTGTGGTATTTACTTATGAACAGTTGTGCACTTCCCTGACATGGATAAAATGTCCTGCTTTGTATGCAGTTATTTCCATATGTGGATACCATTTGGGGACAGCTTTGCAGAACAGAGTTTTTTGGTTTGGTTTGATTATTTTTATATGTTTTCATGGCTCATTCTGGGTGATCTCAGGTGATCTGAAATATAAATGAAGCTTTGCCTCTCCCTTGTGTTATTGGTTTTTCGTCACTGTCATTTTCTTTTTCACATGACTGCTTTTATAGCCTTATATGACTATTTCATCTTACTGTTTTTCTTTGACTTCCCTAACTACTTCCTCCTCAGCTTACATGTGCTTAAATTACTTACGCTTCCTGCCAACTCACTATCTGAACATCTTTATTTTAAAAAGACACAGCTCCCCATTTTTAAAACAGGAGGCTGACTCTGTACAATGCAGTAAAAACCTACAATGCAGTAAAAACCTGTCCTTGTTTACTCAGAAGTTCTGCTTGTGAAACTTCCCTGTGTCAGATGGATTTGTCTCACAACACAGAGGTTTGGTGGTGTTCAAGACACATAAACTCTGCCCAGAACTAGTTGTCAAGAACTGTTCTTAAGTAACAGTAATTTTTTCCAGAGACTTCCATATTGCTCTGGCAAAGGCCTTGTGTATCTCTTTGGTTTAAAAAAAATCAGATTTAATACTTTCTTGGCATTGTTCACAGTGCCTCTCTTTCGTACTTGATCTGTTTGATTTTGTGTGTATAATCCTCAATGAAACAAATATCAATATAGAACTATTGGGTGATAGGATCTCAACTGGATGGATATTTATCTACTTGGTTAGCGTACCATAGAGACCATGTGTAAGTGGGAACTACCACAAAACAAGAAGCTAGAAGTTCATGAAGCAATCAGGGCAAAAAATGCTACTTCTCAGAGCAGAATAGACTATATGAGGGGAGTTTGCAGAACAGAGCTCTATTAACCTGACCCATTGAAGAAATGAGCGTTCTTGTGCGTTTCCTGACTTGCTTTCAAAAGTACTAGCTTTCTGTTGTTCTAGCAGTGAGTCCCATTCAGCAAAGAGCAATAGCAGTAGTGTGGCAGTAGTAGATACTACCCATTGTAATAATACAAGCTATTTGCTATACCTAAGCATTTTTTTCTTTATTCAGAACTGAATTCTCTCCCTTGAGATAAAAGTGCTGTACCCAATGGTTGTCATTTGGCTGACAGAAGGCATCCTCCCGCAAAATGAAATTTAATTAAGGGTTCCAACTCTGGGTTGCTGGCCAGGAGACAAGCCAGAGTTCCATGTTTGGACACCACCTCAAACAGCACAAGGACAGAGCATCCCTGGGTTGTTTCGCTGCTGCTGCTGCCAGGAGTCAAGTGGGAATAACCAAGCAGCATGAACTAGCAGGTTTGCTCGTTCCAAGCAATGCAGGGCTTTAAAAAACCTGGGTTGTTATGTGCAAATCAGGACAGTAGCTCATCAGTGCAATGCCTTCCATCATCTTGCCACCTGGGATCCCGAAAGCACCCCAATGTATTTCTTTGACAGATAATTCCCATGACTAAAGCAGCTTATTAAAACATTTTTAAACCAAGTCTGGTTTAGGGTTTTTGTAATGCAAGTATGATTTCCTGAATTACTTAAACACTAACATTCCCCCTCCCCTTTCACTATTTTCCCAGCAAATCCTGCAGTGCAAGACACCAGAGTATACTTTCAGTTTTAATATGACATTCTTGAGCATCACCAAGGTTGAAAGGAATAAAGCTTCAGTTAAGTAGTAGTGTCTGCTGACTATAGTGAAATCATCTCTATGCTGTAGCAGTAAGCAAATGAACACCTCAGGGCACGTATGGGAGAGAGAATGACAGCTGGATGGGTAGGTCGAAATGCTCCCACCTATTGTGCACTGTGAATGAGAGCAAAGAGATGCAAATTCATGGAAAATAGACTGCAAGAGGCAGGTGGAAGTGAAAAGAGGAACCAAGACTGCAAACCTATGATATGTGCTGAACAATGTGGGGTGAAGATTAAGGGGAAAACAGATACAACTGGGTTGCATGTGCAATTACTCCATATCATTCACTTTGGCAATGTATTCCCTCAGTTCAATTGAACCTGAACTGAGGGAATACCTCCCTGGGAAACCATCCTGAACTTGAAAGAGGACTTTTATGGCAGTTAGGTCAGTCCCCTATTCCACTGCTCAATGCCAAGATTCAAAGGCCAGAGCATCCCAGCAGCCTCTGCTTGGACCCCTCTGGGGAGGGAGAGACCCTCTCCACAGCCATTCCATAAGCAAAACAGTTTTCCATCAAGAACCCAAGTCCTGGGCTCTGAGACAGCAGAGAACTGCTCTGTTCTGTGTGATGGCCCTTCAGGTACTTGAAAAGCTTACAGTGGGTTTAGGAATACTGCCTAGAATTGCATTCACCTCTTCTGTAGCTGCATCACATGGCTGGCCCATGTTCAACCTGTGCCTGAAGATCCCACGTGGCACTGGGAAAGATTCCGTTTAGCACAACTCTAGTTAATAACCTGAAGGACAGAGACCCACCATGGGCTGACCAGCCATTGCTTTTTGGTTTACAGGTATCAGAGGTGTTGAGTCATATCCTCAAAAATAGCTACAAGAAAGGAGAAATTTGCATTCTTCCGTGTGCAAATATCTGCCTGCCAGAGTCAAAATCAGACTCAGCTCAGATACAAAGATATATTCCGACTTGCACAGATGTGTGGGCACACACACACACACACACACACACACACACACACAGGCACAGCATAGACATCTCCTCCATCGACACATTCAAGAATAGACGGTGACAAATATAATTATAAGAATCTCCAGTGCTGTGCTAAACTCAGCCTTGAGCTATACTTCAGTGTTTCTTTCAGTAGCATAATACTGTAAGACTCTGCCCAAAATGCTCAGTTTGGGACCATGTGGGCACAATAAAGATCCTGAATGTACTAAATCTGCTGCATCTTTCAAAATTCAAGATAAACATGCATAATTAAATATTGGGATACCAGGAATATTTAGTGCTATAAAATAACCTGATGATGATGATGTATACATATAGTTAAGAACATTGTTTGGCAATGAAAGAAAAAAATGCAGCTGCTCCTCTGCAATTATGAAAAATTGTTATTTCAATTCACTATCCAGCTGTATGTACACTGAGTTTTTGCTTTCTTTTTCTCTTCGATCTCTCTCTCTCTTTTTTTTTTTTTTTTTTGGAAATCGCTTAACAAAACTTGGAATGGTTTCACACCTGTGGAGAGAACATTAAAAGCAAGTGCCTGTCTCTTTTTTGTACTACAGATCATTTGACAGAATAAAATTTATTTCCCTTAAAATCTATTTTTAGGTATTCCACATTCATATCTGCCAGAAACCACTTATGACTCAGAAAACATAAATCTTTACACATGGAGAACAATAACAAGGGAGTATTTGTAGAAGAACAGTCGGTAGCCCAGCAAGCTTTAAGCTAATGGGAAAAACCCCATCACCATCAGTTTTGAGAGGTCCCAGCATGTCCCATGTCACAGCTGCCCACACTTTATTCCCATGAGGACCCTGCAAAATGCTGCACATCAGGAGATGCCCTCATTGTGCCATGTGCCGGCTGACGGAGCACTCTTCCAGTGATGGTGAAGCTCCTCATCCAACTCTGCTCTCATCCTGCGTACAATCAGTTTACTAATTCAACAGCTTCTCTCCATCAGGTGAATTGTTTGATCTACTGTCCTGTGCACTCTTGCAATTCTTTGCTATAAATGTACAAACAAATAAGCATTTCTAACAAATGTGGGGGACTCTGAAATTGGTGGTGGGGGGAGGGTTGTTTTGTTTCTGAACAGTCTCCTGGATTCTTAACTTTGGCACCATCAATATGGGCAGGAGACAATACAGACATGAGACTACCAGCATCTGAGAGTCTGGCTGAAGAAGAACTGCTTGCTCTCCTTCACCCTGAAACTTCAAAGGGTAAGGAAATATGGACTGGGGGATATGGATTCTGTGGAGCATGCCCTTCAAGTCCAGCCCAAATTATCATTTGAGCCAGAGGTAGGGAAGAGAAAGCAAAATGAAACTTTGGAGAAGGCCTCAGAGGCAAAGCAGTGGTTCCCACCCCCCACCCCACCCCACACACACACACACCACCCCAGCATGTTGTTGTCACGTGCCATGAGTCATCTCCAATTGATGGCGACCCTATGAATGAAAGCTCCCCAGAATGTCCTGTCCTGTCCAGGCTGTGGCTTCCTTTATAGACCACCATCTCACAGCTGGCGATTGCCTTTCTTTGACTTTCCTTAGCATTACTGTCCTCTCCAGTGAGTCTTGCCTTCTAATGGTAAAGCTTAAAGCTTTCTCACTCTCAGTAAATAAGTAACAGGAGAGATATCCCTATCTTGTATATTGGGGAAAAGTTGAGAAACCACCAAATGATCAGTGGTTGAGAGAAAGAGAGTAGAGCTGGGGGAAGAAGATGTGGGCATCTGGGGGGTCTTGAAGGGTCACATTAGGATCCCAGGAGGGCTGCAAGGAGGTAATGGCCCTGAGGTCTCCCACCCCTGCTTTAAGCTGAGAGGGGAAGATGTGTTTACTTCTTAACTGCAGATTTCTGTTTGCTGGTCTTGGGGCATATTCTTCCTCAGACACCAATAAATGTAGTGCAACACAACACAATTTAATCAATTTTCCACAAATCTTTGCTTATCCCTTAGTGATGGTTACAATCTCTTTTATGCTTTGTCTCCTCTCTCTTCCTGTTCTCTTCTCTTCCTTTTTATTATGCCTATATATTAAACCTGTGCTGTTCCAATTAGTTGGAGACTTCACCTTTCTTCCATTTCTTGTAAAGTTTTCCTTCTGGTTGCTGAGATCAGTACAGAGATGCCTTTGAAGTCGTGCCAGATCTCCAAGATGAAGCTTCCCATCTCCCTTTGTATGGACAGGGTTTATAATTATGCTTCCAGCAACTGGTAGTCCCCTTGAACTCTTTTTTGTTTTAGCTCTTCTCTCCATAGAGCTTTCCTTGCTAATTATTATGAGATTATTGTAGTCTGCTGTTCTAAAAGCAAAAATCTGTTGTCTGAGCTTGGTTGTTCTTTCCTTCTTTTGGGATCATGAATGCTTATCGTTTTATCATTACTTTTCCCTCAAGATATGCCTCCCACCTTCAGTTGTTCCATCTGTTCATCCACATTATAATAAAGTCTAAAATAGCTAAGTGCTTCAGTTGAAACTTAAAATGATATACATAAAAATGGCCTTGGTATATGCCAAGGCCTTTGTGTGTGCTACTCCTTGCCATGTATGTCCTCCTGCAACCATCACGATAGTTCTGTGTCTTCCATTATTATTCATTCATGGACCTTGGAGACTGAAGTTATCTCCCCCCACAAAAAAACCCCAAACACTTTCTCTACAAGGTTCTATCTGCTGTAGCAATCTAGGATTAAGGGAAGTAATTACTATGCATTCCAAGTCATCAATACCTACTCTTCTCCAAATACATTGACCTGGTTCTGAAGTCATCTTGCAATACTCCAAAATCATAGTTTTGGAGGAGAGAGTGTTGCACAGGCTTTTCCTCGCTCTTTTCCCCGGTGCATGCTCATTTCTCCCCACCCACTCAATTTCTCATTACTGCTGTGAGAAGCCTCAGGGAATCTGAAATGGTGCCAGCAAGGTCGCTGGGGAACAGGGAGTACCTGGATCATGGCTGACTTTGCTACAGCGGCTGACAGTGGCCAGCCTTCTGGCATCACAGGGTGTGAGGAGGTGCTGAGGACTGTCCCTATCATCAGCATCAGTCCATTGGTTTCCTCCCTATGTGAGCCTCCAGTTGTCACTGTCACAGTCCTGAAAGAGTGGACCCTGCCGGGGTTTCCAAGGATGCTGCAAGCAAGTCTGTTATTTTTGAAGAGCACATTTTCTCCCTTGAATATAGTGGCAGTTCTGCCAGTGCAGCACCAGTCCTGGCATAATGGGGGATTTTTTGGCTGTACATTCATTCCTAAAGAGAACTGCCAGGGCTGAAATCTTCCACAAAGCCCCATTGTCTTATATTGATGTGGCTAGATCAGTGATGGCGGACCTTTTAGAGACCAAGTGCCCAAGCTGCAACCCAAAACCCACTTGTTTATCGCAAAGTTCAAACACTGCAATACAACCTGAATACTGAGATTTTAGTTAGAAAAAAAACAACTCACAGCCAGTCCAAGCATCCTTGGCAGTGCACTGACTGGCCATATGAAAACTTGGATGAGTCATGGCTTGTGATGCCATCGACTGGTGCTACTCCTTTCCGAGCATGCGCAGGGCCCCTATGTGCGCTGTTATCCGATGCTCGGCTGCTGGGGCAACACAGGGGTGACTCGGCTCGCATGCCGACAGAGAGGGCTGTGTGCCCACTGCGGCACATATGCCATCGGTTCGCTACCACTGTGCTAGATCCTTTTAAACTCTGGTTTCATAGCCCCCTCTCTTTAGATATCCATGGGCACATTTGCACAGCATTACTATCCATCTCGGAAATAATCTGTAGGGAGTTGGATGTTGGGCAAACAACCCACAGTGCATTCAACCCCCTCCTTTTTCCCTTGGTCTTTTTCCCTGCCACGATCACAAGCCAATTGCCAATTTGTGTTCTCCATGGTTTTCATTTGATTGTTTGTACTTTACACATTTTGTTCCTGCAGACTACAAAAGTCAGCTTTCAGGAAAGCTTCAATGAGTCCCAAATATCTCACACAGCAAGGAAGGGAGGATGTCAGTGCCAGCTGCACCCAGATACCACTCGCACATTCTTGGCATGTTTAGCACTGGTGGCTGCCCAGTCATGTTTGGAAACGGGGGGAGGGGGGTCCCGGTTTTGAGAAGCTCTCTAGCCAATCCCTGGGACCCACAGTAGGGTTAGTCACCATGTTCAGATGACATGCAACCTATCATGGATACCATAACTTCTTGAACAAGCCAAGCTCTCAGATGGCTTGCTGCCCTCAAACAAACCATGCTACAGGAATCAGTCTGCATTCACATGATACGACAAACTATCATAGTTAGCAACCCACAGTGGGTTGTCCTGCCATGTGCACTATTTTAGTTGTGAGCCAGTGTGGAGCAGTGCTTAGATTGCGTGACTAGGACTGGGGAGATTTTAGTCCCCACTTGACCCTGAAGCTCAATGGGTAACTTTGGGCCAGGCATTAACCTTGTTTGTGCATCACACTAAGCCACAATGGCTTGTCACCATGGGTGTTTACAGAATGGCTTACAGTAAAGTCCAAACCTTCATGGCTTTTCTGTCCGGTTGTTTTTCATGAACAAGCCACTCTGTGAATCCATGGTTTGTTCAGTATGGCTTACCATTACAACCCATCCTGGCAGAGTCATGTAAGGGAAGGTTCTTTAAAACAGAGAGACACCACCTAGCAAGAGGGGCAAAACCCTGCCAAACCCGGCTGGCATTTCCTTGCAAATCCACTAATTACACCCCCTCTCTATCACGTCTTGAAATGACACTACTCAATTACTCCTTTATTTTGTCGCCTCGTTTCTTTTCACTTTTAGGAAAATGTGCGAACTTTGTGTGTGGGTGGATGTTGGGGGGGTCCACAATTTGCATAAACTTACTGGGAAGGTTGTATCTTTCGGAAGATTGAACAAATTTAGAAACATAGAAACAGAGCGAGTCAGAAGAGGACTCCAAGGCCCTCAATTTAACAGTTTCCACCTTTATAAAGAGTTTTGCAGATTTAATTTTTTTCACCTCCAGAGACATTTGTACACATTTAACTTTATTATTTGAAACTGCACTCAAGTAGAATAGTTGCTGTGTTTCAGCAGTATACCTATACACTTTCCTGCCAGTGTAACTTTTTTAATCCTCTCTAATCCTATTTGAGAAATGGAGCTTATTTGCACTTTTGTATGTTCTTCAGATAGAAGAATAAGTGCAAAAGTGAGGGCACCTGCAGCACACATACATTTCAAACCACTCCCACCAAGGATCTTGCCACAAAAGGGGTAGACAATATGCTCCTCTCTTTTTGTGAGCTAATTCACTTCTGCCTTTGGTTACTATTCACTGCTCATCTTTTGACGGCTGTCAGATGCAACTAAAAAGAAAATGAGTTCACCTGCTGCCTGTGGGACAATGCACTCTCCTGCACACTGGTCACCCACACAACTGCAAATATTCATAGTTGTGCCAGTGCAAAAAAAAGGGGGGGGGACAAAATATTTGTGAAAATTAAAAGGGAGGGAGGGAGGGATTGTCCATATTTATTACCATGCAGATTGCAAAACTGAGCTAGACAGCAGACTCTTGCAACCTGAAGGGGGAATAAATTTAAGGGGGGAAAAAAGCTGCAGCAAGCCAAAACTAGTTGCCTGCAATTCTGGGCCCTCCTGGGGGGTCTAACTAGGATGATTGGCACAATAAATGCCTGCACTTCAAAATTTAACATGATACCACTGCTCAGAGGATTGTCCTGCGATAACAAAGAGAAGAGGAGGAGGCAGCGGCAGCTGTACTCTTCCTTCACTCCTTGGATAAGTATAATAAATCAGTCAAAAAGTGACTACAACTAATTGTTCCCCTTTCTCTACACCTCCCATTCCATGCTTTACAGGTGCCTCTGTAGGCTGTTAAGTGCAACACAACAATTTTAAAAGTTCAGCAACACTTAGTAAAAGAAAAAACTCTGCAGCTGCAGGTCTTAAGCCCAGTGAAAATCATCGCACAGCCACAACTGCAGCAAACAAATTGCATGTGCTTCAGCTGCACCGATGCCTTCATCATCTGCAAGTGGAGTGGACCAGGCAGCAGCTACGGGGCTCTGGCCTTTGGCCCCGAGGCCCAACACGAACCGCACCAGTGACCCCTTAAGGAGGCCTGCCTGGGAGGTCAGGGAATCTATTCCAGGGCCTGCCCTTGGTCACATCAGTTTTCCATGCTGCACTCATTTTTCTGCTGCACTCTTACACATGATGCTTCCCTCTAGTTATATGTTCCAGTCATTCTGATTTAAATGTGATCATGTCAGCAGTGCACAATGCAGGTCTGTAAAACAGACCCACTGAAAGGTTAATGTGTGGAAGCGGCCCTTTATTCACTCCTTATTAATTTTGCATGCTCACGCACTCACGGCTTTTCTGCACATCTTGCTGACGTTCATTTCCTCTCTTACTGACACCGTTCTTTGCCTCCTGACCTGTCTCGCTGCTTGTCCTGTTCTGTCCATGTCTGCAAATACAGAAAGGCTAGAAGGGGCCTTACCACTCTTCCTGGCAAAAGCTTCTATTTCTTTCACGCAGGTGGAAATTCAACAGATTATGTTCTGTCACATCACAACTTGTGAAAAACCCAAACTGAGCTGTTAAGAGACGAGGCGTGGAATGGGTTGAGGGAGAGCCTGAGAGTGAGGGGGAAACCTTGTATTTTTGCCTTACATTAAACACACATTTATTTTGGTATTTGCAGCAATCACGCAGCAACACCTCCTTCACATCACTTCACTGCCCAATCTGCTAATTTGCTTCTGTAATTGTTCTAAATTTGTACAATTCTATTGTATTTACAGATTCAGAGCATCATGTTGGAAGGAAACTGCCTTAAAAACACACACAGAGAGAAGTCTGCTTTATAGCTCATTAAATGCCTTTAGAGAACATTTCATTTTAGAACGTGTGCTGGTAAATCAAGCTGCCCGTCTGACAGCATTTCATTTTTGTTTGTCTTTGTCATAATAATAGTTTAGACCTTGGTTTCCTCTACTACCCAGTTCTCACTAAATGGAAAACTGGACTGGAGATATGAAAATGAAATAAAATGGAAAAAGCTGGGGACAAGAGTATTTCCTCCCCTTTTTTTACTTAAAAATATTGAAACCTGAGCAGGGAATGGGGAAAAATCCTTCTTCAGTAGTATTACCCCCCTGAATGTTGGTTGATTTTTTTAAAGCTGTGATTTAACAGGAACATCACTGCAGCAACTTCAGACTGCTACAAATCTCTTCAAACTAAGAGAGTTAGGATTAGGTGACAGGCTTTTTCTAAGAGGAAAAAGCAGTAATGTTAATCAGTTTTGAGGGAACCCTGGGCAAGATGCCCTTTGTGAGCCTCCTTCCTGAAAGGACAAAGCTTCCTGCAGCGGCCATTTCCTCCATTCACTGGCCCTTCTTCTTTCAAGCTCCTAAGTCCATATGAAATTCTCATGCCCTTCTCTTTCAATATACACATTCTTCTACACAATATTGCCTAATATAGTCACTTGTTTTGGGCAAGCCATTTTCCTGAAAAACTCTGGCCTGGCTGACTGACAAATATAATGTGCTTTGTACATTAGTTTCACTAATATGTGCATTTCTGTACACTGTTTATGCTTAGAGAACTGCGCTGGAATATTGACAAAAGTGCAGATACCAAATTACAAATGTACATCAGTTCAAACAATTCAGCAAGTGCAAACACATTTTTTCCCATCTCTAGCTACAGGAAAGCCTCTGCTCATGGAAAATAAATCAGCCTACTCACTTCTCTGCAGAGAAGCTGGGGAATTAGAGTGGGAGTCAGTCTCTCCTTCTTGCCTGTGGGTTCTTCCAGGAGATGGCAAAAAGGTGATGCAAGCACTTCCTGCAAAAGCCCCAGGGAAGAAGAAACAAGTCTCCAAAGTCTATGCATGTGCCTGGGCTTTAAGGTCTTGGAAGGAGGCCTTTCTATCAGGCCTGGCACCATCAGAGGCACAACTGGTTGGGGGGGGGGTGAGAGAGGGCGTTTGCAGTGGCCACTCCCCAGCTCTGAAACTCCCTGCTCAGGTGCTGTGCCGGCTCCCTCTCTGACAAACAAAGGCACTTTTCTTCAGGCAGGCCTCCAGACTATAAATTGTTCTGCTGCTGACGTGGGGTGGGAGGTGTTAATTAGCTTGCACTGCTTATTTTATTGTTGCATTTTCAATTGTGTTTTTAATTTGTTTTATGTATAATTTTAATTAAGATTTTATTGTTAGCTGCTTTGGGCACAGTTTTTTCTTTTGGCAGAAAGGCAGGGTAAAATTAAGGAAAGAAATACTATGCATGGTCAGGGTTCTGCTGTGAATAAGAGTGAAACTGGCATCCATGTGCATGGAGCAGGCTTCTCTTTACGGACAACCACACCAATCTGCACACGGCAGGGTGGCAACAGAGCCGGGGTGGGTGTGATCGTGGGATGTGCAAGCGCCCACCCATCACGGGGTGGGTGTGATCGTGGGATGTGCAAGTGCTCATCTCACCCTGCTCTCCTCACCCTTCCCACCAAGCAACTGCAGCCACATGGCAGGACAAAGGTCTACAGTCAACATGCCTAAACCAGCAGCACCAAGTTCCTTCTGTTGCTTTCCACTCTACATTTCCATGCAAATGCTAGAGATGACAGTCCAAATACTTGGCATCTCTACTCAGAAATAAACATCACTGACTTCGATGGGATTGACTCCCAGTAAGTGCCCATAGGATTGCAGCTTAAAATTTTCCCAACAAATCGCAAACATCTGGAGATATACTTCCATCTCCTAGAAAGGTTTTTGAACACTGAAGAGGTCATGTCTACTAATCTACATTCTAAGGCATCCTTTTTTCAGCCTGGGCAATCTGTCATGGAAACACAACTTCATTTCCTTATTTGAATACCTACTGCAATCCTATACATGACTACTCAGATGTACATATTACACTGAGTTCAGTAGGACTTACTTCCAGATAAATGGGTGCCTCCATGCCCCTACCTAGGCAAGTCCTGCCTGACACATCTTAAATATTATGAACTGAATGAAGTACTGAAAAATGTGTGTCACAACCCCTGTACCATGCATTTGCTTTCATCTCTTATTTAAAATAAGGCCAACCCTAATTTCTAATTTGCAAATATTTGTTCAGTGCCTTTGATGGAATGAAATACGATGTGCAACTGTTTACATCAATTATGTGAATGCCCAGGCTTTATATTTATGGCAGATGATAAGTCACTTATCCTTTCTGACAAAACACCAATTAACACATTTATTTAAAAATTGCATTTCCCAATTAGTAGTTTCATTGAAGTGTTAACGTTCTAGAGACTCAAGTGACCAGAAGATATGATGCATTTTTTCTAAAATTATACAGCATGCTATTTGTTCACTGTTATCCCTGTTCAGGCATTCAGATCAGCAAACCTTGGAAAAGTAGGGCCACAACTGTGGGGAACATGGAGTGTCCCCAGTGGGGCTTGAGAGTACATCCCTGTTTCCCTTCCAGGCTCAGATTTTCAAAATGCCTGCATGGGGCTATTGTCATTATCATTTCAAGTTTCCTGTCCTAATGAATGAAAAAATGGGATGAACATTTTAAATATAAATAAGGACACACTCCTATGTATGTTCAGATGGAAAACTTTTTTTTGGTCTGAACATGCACAGGATTGCACCTTGAAGATATTAAAATTTATTTTAATATGATATTTTAATTAACCTCAAAAAAGATATTTAAGGTTAATTATATGATTATTTTGTAAGCCGCCCCAAGGCTTTCTGCAAATGAGAAATGTTCTAAATTGCATAGAAATGTTCTAAATAAATAAATAAAAATATTGTGCCCACAAGCATTTGTAGTGATCTCATTAACTGGTATGGAAGGTTTGCAATCCCTCCCCTCCTTTTTAGAGCAGGTTGCCTATTTTTCACTAATTTTAGAATTACTGGAAAATGTTGAGGCAGCTATCTTATAAACACTCACCTGGACATAAGTTCCACTGAAATCAACAGGGCTTACTTCTGAGTAGATAAGAATAGATTCTGTATGAGTGAGCATTTTTTTAAAAATTGCAGCTTGCACAGAGGGAAAATATATCCATTAAAAGAGAAACAATCACTTGACTAAACATCTAATACAGTGCCCACATAAACAAACTGGCTATAAATAAACTGATGCCATGCATTATCTATGCAATCTTCTAATTTGGTAGATTTTAATAGCTTCCAACTACATGAACATCTTTTGATTCTTTGGTTCATACTCCAAAGGCAATCATAAACGGTCTCCTCCAATAATTTGACTTAATGGAACCTTCTTTTTTCCTAGCACCAATGAAGATGCATCATATACTAAATATTTCCTCATGACTGGAGGGATTTGCTCAGTTTCTTTGGGAATAATAGGCATGTGTGTCTTTGGCTGGGGATATCCTAGTTTCAGTTCCTGTTCAGAAGAACAGCCTTATTTCAGTATGGAGAGTAACCAAAACCAGGGATCCAGATGCACTATAGGTAGCTGTTCTGCTTTTGAATTTCATTTGTTTTAAAATTAGCACTTGGAACCTGACAATCTGTCAAAGAGCTCAAGGAACAGTTTGCATCAGAAAATCCCATTCTATCCTCACAGCATCCAGTAGGGTAAGTTAGGCTGCATAGTACCGACTTGTCCAAAGCAACCTAGAGAACATTATGACTAAGCCAGAATCTGATACCAGGCTTCCTCAGTCCAAATTCTGCATTTCTTCTGCTGTTCTCCTTTTTGGTCAGTGCAACAACTCTATTATACCTCTGGGGCATAACTATAATTGAAAATGAAAGCAAAGACAGCACTTAGTTTTAAATACATCCTTTCCACTTCCTTTGGTTTGAATGCATTGATTTTTTCAAAGTCACCCATTCATTTTCCACTGGATGATGTGGTATAAAGTGATTAGTTGCTATTTATTAAGTATTAAAATATTTTAAAATTAGGATCCCCAACTGTGTGCGTGTGTGTGGAAGGGGGTGGGATGGCATATTTGGAATGTTGAGAGAGTATTGAGATTAGTCTCCTAAAATAATGGCCACGTGGGGGATCACCCACCCACAGAATAGCTGCCACCACAGCTGGGGCTGGTCATCTCCTTTTTGCTATATGGCATCCTTTTCTTTGACTGAGAGTGATGAACAACTGCCACTTCATCTCATTTCCTGAAGTCCCAAGCCAACTGCAGCACTTGGGATGTCAGCAAGAGACAGGAAGCTGTGTAAGGCAGTTTCACATTTATTCCGGCCTGGGAATGGGAAGGGAACCATCAAGGGATAGGATCAGAATCAGTCACAGAGGACGGAAGAAAGCACTGTACTGAATAGCACTGTACTGATGTTGAGAAATGGTAACTGCTATGACCAGCAGACACCTGAACTTATCATTCTGCAGTATGCACCTGCAGAAATAAATTTGTTTTGGTTGACTGTTGACCCCTGGAATAGAAGGGGTCACTGAAGGAAGGAACATACCTCTTTCTCAGAGAAGAAAAAAGATGGCAGTGACGCCCCACTCCCCTGAAACTGCAGGGCTACAGATGTCTGGTGAAGGGGAGAATGTGCCTGTTGCATCACAGCAGAGCAGTACAAGCCCTCCCTCCACTCCGGCCACATCCAGTTTGGACTGGGAGGACACTGTGTTACCCTTGAGACCCACAGACATATCTGCTGCATCCCAGAGGGCGAAATTACTTCCATCCATGAGCTTTCCAGTTTCTGTCTTCAAGGCCCTCACAGCACACTAGGCTGTCCCAGCAGATAGTCTAGGAATATCTACATTAACACTTAACACAGGCTCAAAACAGAAATTACTTTAAATTTGTGTCTAGCAGCTACAACTCCCCCCACCCCCTTCATTTTTACCATCTAGACTGGGTTCCTGTTGATGCAGCTGCTCGACTCAGATTTAAGGTGTTTGTTCTGCCGTACCAAAGACATTTTCTCTCATCTCAACCTCGAGTGTTAAAATTACCTTCAGACAGTCTGCTCAATACTCAGTCACCAACGTGATTTGGGTGAAGGTGAGCAAAAGAAACAGGGCCTTTTCTGTGGTGATGACCTAAGCAACAGAACTAGGATGGCCATGTGCTCTACTTTTAAAAAGGCAGTCCTCTGTCTGAAGGGATATCAGAGGAAAGCCCTCTGCTTGAAGGCATCCTCTGTTCAAAGTGCTGCCAGACCAAGTCCAGTTTAAGGATAAAGAATCATGGAGGAACAGCATGTGAAATGGAACGTCATCCATCCATATAGCAGAAAGCATAGTCACACCTTCCTCTGGTCACTGTCTTCTTCACAAGTATATGCGGAAGTATATTTCTATCTAAATTATAGCAAATATTTCCAAAAATTCATCTAACCAGCACACATACATTAGCACGTGTTACTGCTATGCCACTCCCCATTTCCTTTTTGCGATGACTCACTTCTTTATTTTGAGATGCATAAGCAGCCCCACACCTGGAAAAAACAGAGCTTCCTGGCTCCCTTACTGACTGTCTGTTGTTAGTCGTCAAAGGACTGGTTTGTTCAGAGTTGTTCAAAACTGGATCTGTTGTTTTTTTTAAGCTATTATTTTGTACATAGTTATAGACTGCATGTATTTTAAAAACTAAATTTGATATTGGTCTGCATTTGTAAGTCACTTGCTTAAAAATGCTATACTTCAATAGAAATAAATTATATAGAAATATGCTAATGAAGGTCAATGTAAAGGCTATTTTTAAAGAAAACCCCCAAGTTAAAGGCATAGAATGCTACAATTTTGCCAACATTTTCACTAGCTGTCCTTCTATTACATCAACACCCTAAATCAGCAGCCTGAGTCACACTCTGTCCCTTTACAGAGAGTTTGAAAACATCACACTTCTTATATTAATAGAACCTTATCGCTGAGAACTCATGGTCCTTCTCAATCTTTCCCTTACCATGTGCTTCCTTCCTCCTTTTCTAAATGTTAGCTAAAGAAACTGTGACACTGTCTGCATTGTCACACACTTTTTGAGAAATCCCCAGATTGCACATCACTTTCTCTCAACATATCTATGCAGAAGAAAAAAAATGATTTCTAAGCTAGTGTGCCTTTAAAAATGGACCATATGAGATGCATTACCACCTCAGTCGTCCTTAGGTAGATACATTCCAAACCCCCATTTACCAATATATGGGCAGAGACATCAATTCAAGATAGGAAAGAAAAGATGCATCTAGATACAATAACTTTGTTTTAATTATCTGCTTTAGATTAACCAAAATTTGTTGTGCTATTTGCACCCAATAAACTGTGGTTAACCTGAACTGTGATTAATGGAGATAAGCCAACTTCAAGCCATGCTTTACAGAACTGGCTTGTTTTTGCTAACTATAATTAAGATTGTCTACTGTCTAGGGTTCAGATGAAAAGCTAGTCCATACTTAATCTACAGCTGACACAGAAGCTTCCTGTCTTCTCCCTGAAGCCATGTTAAAAGAGGAGTGGAAAATGCATAAGCTCAAGGCTTGCTGCGGCTTGCTTACATTTCACTAAACTATGGTTTAGCTGCACGATGTCAGATGAAGCTATTGATTCAATACCTGATTCAGCAGATGAGCACAGAGAAATCCTATACTTATCATCCAAAAATGTTGTTTCAGTCCCTGAGTTCTGACTGACTAGAGGATGGGAAAGGCTGAACTGTAGTACACACTATCAACTCGATTATCCCACAGTTGCAAAGAGGATGGCTATTGTTCTAGGACAGGAGTGGGCAAACATTTAACCCTCAATGGTTAAATGCAGTCCCAGGTCAGGGACCACAAGCACACACTCACACATGTATATTCAGAGGCACACACAGGCATGTAGTCATCATCATGATGCCATGCACAAAGCTGCTCACAGTAACATGACAGTTAGAAGTCACTACACAATTTAAACAGTTGTACACATAAAACATCTCGCTCAAATCAAAATTCACTAGGCTTAAACAAACCACTAACAAGTCATACAAAGATCAAACACAAAGGAAATATAATGAGCGGTATCCAGCGGATCTTTCTTTCTTTCTTCATGCTTATTTTTCAGTCACAGAAAAGAGTGCTAGGTAACCCTTTAATATTTGTTTTGATTGCCATAGTCAAACCAAATGATCACCACAAACATCTTTTCCCTGCTTAATAATAGCAGCCCCAATTGCCTTGAAGTACTCCAGAATGAATGAATGAATGAATGAATACATAAATGTTCTGGTTGTTACACCAGCATTCCCATTCCCCAACAACATTCTCTCACTGCATCAGAGGTCGCTACATTTCCACTGATGTACAAATGAATACAGTCTGAATTTTTGAAAAATATTAAGTATGGTGTTTGTAAATAAACTGCACGTCTTATAAAATATCCTCCAGGCTCTGAAACTCTCTTTGGACTATCCTGTTCCAGAACAATGAAGAACCAGAAACCGTCCCCCTTGTCAGGGAGAGGTTGCATCTCAATTGTAGAGCACCTCCTTCATTTGCAGATTAGATCCCCAGGATCTGCAGATAGGGCTGGAAAGATTCCTGCCTGAAACCCTGGAAAGCCATTGCTGCCTGTCAGAGTCAACACTACTGACTCAATATGAGGAAGCTTCCTAAGTTTTTTTGCACAATAGTTTTAATACTGGCTTAAATGTGCATGAATGAGCAGGGAGAGATCAGGTTTCCTTTGACATCATAATGGAAATTAAAGCGTAAAAGATAGAATGAGCATTGGGAAAGTTTTGTGGTCTAACAGGTGCTACTATTTCTGCAGTCTTTCTGTGAAAGTCTTCTTGTATGAAGATCCATGGATTGCCTCCTGGATTTCCAAGAAAAAATCACTGCTTCTAAATTGCTTGCACTTCCTTCCGTGAGGCACTAGAGGCCGCTGTGCTGCTAGCAGACTGACCTGTTGCTGCGGCTCCCCATTGCTCCTGGAAGAGCTGCGGGGGCGGCGAGGGGGGCACAAAAGGTTAAAAATAGAAACTGCCAGAGAATTTGAGATGCTTTTCACCTACAAGAAAAGCTTTTATCTGTGTGTGCGCGTTATTAAAGGAACGTGTACCTTTTAGAAAAATTCTTCTTTCCATAAAGACTTCCACGTGATTACTGCAACACTGAACACAGCAGTGCTGACACAGAAATGCACTAAAAGCAGATTGGCAGATATAGGTCACAAGAAAACAGAGCGCTCAATTTTGCAGAGGGGCAGCTTGCGAGGGTTGCTTTTGACTGCAAGGGCAACAAGTTGGTCAAGATGAAATTTAGTACCACTCGCAAAACAAGAAACAAACTGGGGCAGATCGATAACTGGAAAGCCTTTGTGCAAGTGACTAGTTTCCGTAGGTAAAAAGAGCATGGAGGATCTCTGTTGTTCCCTCAGTCTGCAGACATCTTGCCCTGTGGTTGGAACAGAATTAGGACAGCCACTTACACATCACCGAAAGCACGCGCGGGGGGGGGGGGGGAGAGATTTGCATAAAATTTGCATGTGCTGATTCACACAGTTGCTACAGACTATATGTAAGTACAGATACATATCACCATTGCAGCCCATGACCAGGTGACCTGTGTACTTATCCAGTCTGTTCAAGTGCTACTGATGGACAACTCCAAGGCTTCTGCTCTCTCTTCTTACAGCTTTCTCTTTAAAGCATTTCTTTCAAATATGGGATGTCTGCAAACAGCCCTTCAAACAGAGCTTTCCCTTATAAATACAGGACAGGGGATATCCAGGATAGTGCACACTTTAAATTTGATGTCATGCAATGCCTAGATCCTGTCCTATTCCATGTTATCTGTGCTTAACTAGGAATCTGTCAGAATTAAACATCCTGCTATATCTAACCTAAATAGGTTACCTAACCTATAGAGAACCATTTTGGCTAATGGGCAGGATAGAAATCTAGTCAGTCAGTCAGTCAAAGATGCAATGGAGATTCACACAAGTTGATTCTGGGTGAATGAGCTGTGGTTTTCTGCCTATCTTTAGCATGACCTGAGAAATGTGTGGTACCCTTCTGGGGTGACTGAGATAGGAGTGGGGGATCCCACTTCACAGTGATTCCACTCTGAGTTGGAGGGATGGCTCTAGGTGGTAGTGCTTTGGAACTACTGTTCAGATTTGCAGATTCTCCAGTGTAGGGTTCCTCAGGGATCAGTCTTGTCCCCATGCTATTCAGAATGTATATGAAACTTCTGAGTGGGGTCATCAGTATGCTGATCTCACTTGGCTCTATTTCTTCTTTTCATCACCGTTAGGTAAAGCTGTGATGTGCTAAAACTGGGGTTTGACTGCAACAATGGAGTGGGTGAGGGCTAGCAAACTGAAGCTCAGTCCAAACAAGCCTAGGATGTGTTGGGGGGCAGTTCTTCTAACCACATGGAAGGTGTTTAACCTGTTCTGGAAGGGGTTCCCGAACAAGGGGTTCATTCCCCTTGAAGGAATAAGTGGGTAGCATGGAGATGCTTCTTGAGCCATCTTTACCATTCAAACTCAGGTGGCCTCAGTGGCACAGAGTGCCCTCCATCAGCTTTGACTGCTGGTCCAGCTATGCCCCTAACCAGGAATTGCCTGGTTTCGAGTAACCTGTACTCTATAATCTCTAAACTCAACTAGTGTTGATACACAGCACATGGGACTGCTCTTGAAAACTGTTTAAAAGCTGCAGGTTATGCAAAGTGTGGCAGTCAGACGGATAACTGGGACTAGAAAATCTGAGCACATTTCTGGATAGCCTATGAAATATGGAGTGTCTTCAAACAGCACTTCCAATAGAGGATTGCTCTTATGATGTAGGACATGGGCCAATACTGTTCCACTTGTGCTGGCTGCTGGTCTAACCTATTAAGTCCTATATGGTTTGGAGCCTTAATTCTTGATAGAACACCTCTCCCAGTTGCAATCTACTCAGACACTGCAACCACTATCTGGGGTCTTCCTCCAACTGCTACCCTCTAGAGAAACTCAGCAACAAGGAGGAAGGTCTTCTCTGTGGTAGACCCCAAATTCTGGAATGATCTCCCACAGAGGCTCATGTAGTGCCAACCTATCTAACCTTTCAGTACTAGGCTAAGATTGTCTTCTCTGCCAAGGCATTTACTGTAACAGCTTGAAAATCCCCCTTGTGGGGGGAGGGGGGTTGTCAACTCTTTTAGAAGGCCAAACTGTATGAACTTGTTTTCATGACTTAAACTGTTGAAATCTGGTTTAAATTTTTTAATCATGTCTTAACTATCTTTTTATACTGTACTTTATTATCATATACCATCTAGAGAGCTTCAATTAGCAGGTGGTATAGAAATGAAATTTATTATCATTGTTCTCATTACCATTGTTTAGTATAGCCCTTTAATTCAAGTCTGACAAGAAAGGGAGTCACTGAACTCCAGAGCAGATAACCAGATTCTGTGGCAGATTCTTGATGTACCAAATTTTTTCAAGCCTGCAAGAAGGTAGCCAGCCCCAGCAAATCTTCACACTTTGTCACAAAAAAATCAGAATATAAATTAACCTTCCCTAACCTTCCAACTGTCTTGGACTACAGTTCCCAGCACTACTGACATTTACCCATGATGTCTGAGACTGATGGCAGCTGAATTCCAAAATATCTGGAAGAAACCAGGTTGGGAAAGCTGATGCAGGCAGTATTATGAAGAAGGACATGAACAATCGCCCCTGCCAATAGACGAGTATAACCATACAGTGATACCTCGGTTCACAAACGCTTCTGTTCGTGAACAATTTGGTTTGTGAACAGAGAGTCTGGCAAAATTTTGCTTCTGTTCGCAAATTCCGCATCAAGTGCCAAACACGAACACAGCCATCTTCCCTGCACAAACACGAACACGGCCATCTTCCCCACTCTGACACATGGTCATGGCTTCCTTTAGTCAAGATTGCAGTCGCCGACTCTCCCTGCAAACAATAACCTCCTCCCCACCCACCTTACTGTCCTCCACGCCAGAAGTCGCCTCAAGCAAGGTTAGTGTTTTCTCTCTTCATACTGTGTTGTACCATACTTTGTTTCATATTTTTGTGGTTTAAAAAAATACATATAGTTCAGAACAGAGTAACCTTATTTACATTGAACCTTATGGGGAAATTTGACTCGGTTTGCAACCAATTCGGTTCATGACCAGAATCGTGGAATGAATTAAGTTTGTGGACCGAGGAACCACTGTATTTTGCTGAAAAGTTGTCGAATTCTGAGGAAAAGATCTGCCAGCACGAGATAGTTTATCAAAGGCTAACATTAGCAAATTCTTATTAAATGATTCAGCTTGGAAAGGTGACCTTGAAGATGTATTTAGAAACTACACAAGCACAAGAATAACCACTGCATTTTCAATTTAAATGCTGTGTTTTTTTAAATTCAACTCAAGTTTTTTTGATAAGGGAGAGCCAATCTATAAAATCTGAACAGATGGGATTGGAAGTCAAGAATCACACTCATGTATTGGATATACATTTTTCTTTAAGAACTGTTGACATAAGGAGCTTCTCACTAACAATTAAAAAAAAACCTTCAAGGAGGTTAGAATGTGCCACTTCATGATTTATTCATTGAAGTTATGGGAGTCTTCTCTGAGAAATGTCCCTCTCTGATATCAGATGAATTCATTGAGTTAAACTTAATCATGGCCATATGGTATGCTGCTTCACTTTTAGAGGAACATATTCCTGGACAATTTTAAGCTCAATTCTTATTTCAGTTCCGTATCAGCTAATGTCAAGTTCCACATTCTATTAGCTTCAATCAACAGAAAGGCCACAAAACTGGTCAGTTAAAAAGAAAAAAAAAAGAACACAAATTAAAGCACCCCAATTCAATGTTCTTTCTTGACAAGACAGTTCACAAGTTATGGGGATAAGAGTGGATGCATTCTAGCAGGACTTCAGTAATGCTTTTAGACATGGTTTAGGCATTTTGCTCACATAAATAAATTATAAAATTGAGTATTACAAAGTGCTTATAAACATAAGGAAGCAGGTGCACCACACCACAGAGCTGTCTGCAATGAATATCCCAATTTGGAAACTCTGGCACATACACAACACACCCAAACACAGAGAGAAAGAGAGCACAAGGGAGAGAGAAGGCAAAATGTAGAAGGGACGGATCCTAAAAAAATGGGGATGGTCCCAAATATCTAGGACACTGAATGTATATATTAAATTGCCAGATTTTCTTGATGAGATGTAACAGTCACATTCTTAGGTTTGAGTACAGTGTGAGCACATGTACGTAAGTGTGTATTTTCACAGGCATGTACTCAAACCTGTGAATGCAATTCTTGTGATATCCCATCAAGGAAACAGCCATTTAAACCTGTTCATTTAATATATTGCCCACTGCCCCTAGTTAGTTTGGATGATGCCCATTTCCTTGGACCCAAGCTAAATGTTGCCTTTAGATTCTTTATTAGAATTTGATCCCGGAAATTCCCCATCTGTCAGTGTTGGGGAAAGGTAGTCAGAATCCTGAATCCTCCAGCCTCCTCCTTAAGGCTCACACAACCATGAGGTGGCACATCTCCAGTTCCTGAAGTTCTCTCTTCCAGTAGCAAGTTCATTGCCAGCATACATTAAGCAGAGGAAGTGCTTGGCCATGGCCACAAATATCTGTCAAGCCTAGGAAGTACTGCACATCCAGCCTCTGACAGTTTACATTGCTCCCCTCCACCTCCCACTTCTAAAGAAGTGGGCACTCCTGCTTGCTCACACCTAAACAGAAGCAAGCAACATGAAAAATACCAAAATATCAAATGAAATGCATGGCATGGTGGAAAATCTGTGGGGTCATGGGGCTGTGACAAGAGAGCAGGAACCTCTGGGACTCAATGAAATCCAACAACAGCACCACTGAACTGATAGGAGGCTTGGAATAAAAGGCTTCATTTCTGCCTGATGAGGGTCGGGAACTTTCTAAAGTTCATGTTTTCAAAACTGATCTTTTTTTACAGTTCAAATGGATGCAGACACTGTTTTTGTTGTAGTGCAGTGATGGCGAACCTTTCAGAGACCGAGTGCCCAAACTGCAATCCAAAACCCATTTATTTATCGCAAAGTGCCAACTCTGCAATAAAACCTGAATACTGAGGTTTTAGTTTAGAAAAAACAACTCACAGCCAGTCCAAGCAAATATATATATATTCTTGGCAGTGCACTGACCGGCCATGCGAAAGTTCGGACGAGTTGCGGCTAGTGAGTTGTGGCTCATGACATCACCTGGCGCCGCTACTCCTTTCTGAGCATGCACATGGCCCATACGTCCACTGTTATCCAATGCTCAGCTGCTGGGGCGATGCTGTGGTGTCTTGGCTCGTGTGCCAACAGAGAGGGCTCTGCATGCCCACTGTGGCACGCATGCCATAGGTTTGCCACCATTGTTGTAGGGAAATCTTGTATGTGTGGATGAGGGCTGTCTGCAAATTTTCCTCAACCCCCTTTCAGCTCTGAGCTGCCCATTTTTGTCATGTGATCCCCTAAAGGTTTACTAGGAGTTGAGGTTGCCTTTGACCTGGAAAAGATTGGTCACCTTTTAGTGGGAGGAAGAAAACAGTTCCTCCTCCTACTAAAAAGATAGGGTATAACAATATTAAATATTTAAATAAACTAGAAGAACCATGCACAAACATCCATTTCATTCACTTTAACTGCTGAAGTATATTTTGAGCTGTTAACATACTACAGGGTAATTGTGTTTCCTTAGTCTATCTTTAACCAAGAGCAAAGCAATTGGCCTCTTGCTTTTAAATCAGGGAAAGAAAACCTACTGCATTATCATAAGTACCATACAACAGAATAGAGAGATTTAAAAATGGGTGATACTGGATGGATGGTACTTGTAAAATGATCCTTGATGTCATAACAAGGGAGTTACTAGCATGACCCCTTATTCATCTATCAATGTTGAGTTCAGTTCAGATCAAAATTAAGATCCAACCTATAGGCTTCATTCATACATAAGAATAACCCAAGCTGTGGTTTGTCAAAATGAGGCTTGTCTAAATCTCTTCCCTGGAATGGTTCACTTTTTAGCAACAAGTCATGGTTTGCTTTTTAGCAACAGACAACAATTAGAAGCCATGGATGCATTCTTCTCTATGAATTCTTTGTGGGAAATTAGGAATGTATGAACATTGTGACATTTAGTTCCTTGCAACATTTGGCAAGCTTCAATATTATTTCCATCTTACAGGAAAGCATCTCTTAAGATATGGGAGCATGTGGCCAAGAAAACACATTTGCCATCACATAAATCTATCAGAGATGGTAAGCATTATATTGACTTAACACACTACACAGGAAATGTTGCTAATCAGTAGCAACAGTAATCTATACATAATGATGGATGCTAGGCTTAACAAAAAAAGAAGAAAATAACCAGTTAGGATTTGTAGTGATGCCAGGAAGTTGCCAAAAAAAAAAAAAAAAAGGAAGTTGCAAAATGGAAGTGTTGTGACACAGGGGAAGGCTGAATAATGATTTATGTCTGCAAGATAAAAATGGACTGATACTATCAAAAGAGAACTGGTGAACAGAATAGCAAGGAAGGGTAGTTTCAAGAATAAAAGAAACTGACCTTGGAAAGCCAGTTCAGAATAAAAAAAGTAGGTACTCTGTTTCTTCCTTCTCACATTATAGTGCAGTTTCTTAAGCAGCAAACAGACATATTACTTCCTCTGGAGTAGGAAACCTATTTATTCACCTAACTGTAATCAGATAAAAGTTAAACGAATTGTTTTGTGCATGAAATTGTGGTATGTGAAAAATAATTAAGATATTTTATTTTTGTCAGGTGATTTTGTTTTATTGTTCACACGTTCTCATTATATGCATCATGCTTTATGTGAAAAGCTTCTAAAATCACTTCTGATTATGCAAATAAGTATGGATCTTGCATGCTAGTTTCAAAAGCTTCTCCTTCCACCTCGCAGCTCTGCAGTTTTTATGAATGACTAGCAATCATTGACAGTGAATGACTGCCAAATGCCCATTCAGCCCCTTTTGCTCTTCCCTGCACTCACACACTACAGAAGCAAAATGCTGCACTATGACTACAGATGAGATTTTAGTACATTTTACAATAAAAAGCATGTCCAACAACAAAACAAGCTTAGGCTATAATCCTTACCATGCATACTTATCTGGAAATAAGTCCTACTGAACTCAGTGGGACTGACTTCTGAATAAGACAAGCACTGACAATATCCTACCAGATAGTCCAAATAACGATATTAAATATCACAATGCTTTTTTCAATATTCAGTTTAACCCATCGAAACCAGGATGTTTCATTTATTCAAGAATAATCTATGTTAAGCTCTTATATTTGCAAGCATACTTTATCTCATATTTAATTATCATATTAAATAAATAGTACCATAACAATGTTTAATGCACCATACTGAAGAGCCACACTACTTTGAGAAGACAAAGATGTTTAAAATGCCTCATGAGAAAGGTAGCATACAGGCCTAAATAGTCTAGACACCAGAACTCGCCACTCAAAGGGTCCCCTGAACATGATTTAATTCCAATTTATTCTCTGCTTGGGTCTGTGCGGAGACAGGATGCGGCCAAACAGAGTACAAACACTTTAGCAGCCCTTCCTATATTATATTTTAATTCACTGATGTCAACTAGAAGTAATGAATTATGCTTATACTCTCTCCAGCCAACATGCACTTACCTATTTAAGCCCCACTGATTCCAGGGACGATTGTTGCTAGTACTGATGACTGCGTTATTATGTTCAGAAGCCTTCTGACCTCCATATGATCTCCTGAGAATAGAGCTGAGGCTTCTCTGGACCTGCCCCTGCCCTGAAAGCAACAGCTGTGTGTCCATACCCCACAAACTGTTCTGAATTCACGCAATTGGCACCTTTGTAGAGTTCTGGTGGGGTTGCAAAGCTAGACAGTCAGCTCACAAATTCTCCGTGAAGATCCCATAAATCCAACCAATTTTTGTACCTGACCAATAATACCGATGTTAAGACTATATTGTTTTCAACTGTTGTACACTATCCTGGTGGCTTTTTCCAAATATGGTGGTACACAAACATTAATAATAAACAAACATTTGCCACATATAATAGCCCAGTTATCTTTAATAATCCTATTATTTGTAAAAAATTAATAAGAGGGAGAAAAGTTATAATCACCTTTCTCCTCTGTATAGAAACAATAAATTCACTTTGGAGAAGAGCAGTGGGAGGGTAAGAAATGGAGGAGGGCTTCAGAGATTAGTGGTGTTGTTGCCAGGCCTCCCTTCTCACAACATGTGAACTTCTTTTCTGAAGCACGATGTGGACTGCAAGGTGGATTATCATATGCTACAGGAAATGGTACACAGAGCATCAATTTCCAGAAAAGAAGGTGTCTACTAGACGGGAAGCCAGATGGATCCTGCTGATTACTCCTTAAAAGGGTGTCTTCTACCTGCAACACACTAGCCCTTAACTGGGAGTCATTTTACTCATTGGCTGGCCATGTGCCCTTCAAGCATTAAATGCTTAGAAAGCTTCCAGTAGTTTGAGGGGAGTGCAGTATACTTTTTGGACAAGCACTTGTACTAACCTGAAAACCAATGCCTAATCTTTATTTTTCATTTCAGTATGTTTTGGCATTTTAGTAATACATTCCCAGACCAAACCTTCTTTTTCTTAAGCAGTATCAAATTGAGCACAATCAACAGCAGAACAATAATTTCTGCTCTGAAAGAAAGGATTTGGTCATCATAAAGCTGTGTTGTGTATGGGAAAAACTAAACAAAAGTTGTTGGTTTAATCTGTTTGTGTAACTATTCTTTGCTTTATTAGGCATCCAAGTTGTTTCTTTTTATATAGTTGAATGTATGTGTTAGAAGTGCACAGTTAAGAAAAATATTGGTTTCATTCTGTCTGCATGTCCTACATAGCTCAGGATTGAAAAGGATATTTCAGGCATGTGCAAGAACTTGTTCATTTACTATTTTTCTTTCGAATAATAGACCCCCAGGATGACAAATTATTTTGGGAATACCCCCAGATTCAAATAGGTTTCCACAGAGAATGGTAAACAGCTCTTCAAGGAAGCAAGTCCAAAGCTGTTTTGGACTCACAGAATTATTTGGGTGGATCACTGGATCCAGGCCAAGGTATTTATGAAAGACTTTCTTTCTGGATCTTCTATGATAGTTTGAATAATAATAATTCAACACTTCAATTCACATTTTGGGAGCTTCTGGAGAGCTAAAATTAGTATCAGCTTCTTACATCTTTGCTCCCTCTAAAAGCAGTTGATGATGTCCATGATTTTCTACATTTAAATAATTTTTGTTTCCTTGGACATGCAAAATGATTGCTTAGAGTTTTTCATTTCAGCTGTATTCATTATGTAAAAATGTCAGTAATTTCACTTCTTCTGATCTATCATTTGTCAATGTTCTGACGCTGGGATGATTAGGCTGAGAAAGCAAAATTTTTATGTCTTAAAGCAAGTTTGACTGAGGCATTTTACATTCTAAAGACAAAAAAATTAACAACTCAGCATCTTGAAGCCCAGCAGTCGCCCCCCCCCCCCACCGCCCAAATGGAACAATGTTCCAAAAAGTCTCAGCTTGATAGGAATACATATAAGACAACAACTGTAGCTGTGGATAAACTGATTATTCCCTCACTTCTTTTAGGTGACCTATGTCACCTTAACATTCACACAGCCATTACATCAAACCACAGCAATTCTACTGGCACTGATCATGCTAATTTAGTTCTCGTGGTAACAGTTAAAGTATATTGCACAGTATACAATACTCATGTTAAATAAAACAAATAATCTTTTTTTTGCAGTGTCCAAAATACTGTTTGTTCAATTGTCCAGAATTATGCCTGTTTTGCCTAGTGGGAATTCGCTCAGGAGATGCATTTAAACTTCCACAAATTTCCAACTTTAATCTATGGAATGTTTGTAACCTGATGATTGCTAAGCACTAAATGTACTATTTTCAGTCTAAAAACATGCAAAACAATTAATTCTTGCAACCTGTATTTCCAAATAGGGCAGTAACATCTCTACGAATGTGTATATCATTCACAGTGCCCTTATTCTGTATTAGCATCCATTCATCACTTGCTCCCTGAGAGAAACTGCATTCAGCAAGAATTCATAAGCAGAGGATATGTAGAACTTGAGCCCTACAATGTAGGCTGCACATGCTAAATTAAAAGTCCATGAATTATGAATTTTGTTTAAAAGGGTGGGATGGGTGAGTGGAGAGAACAGACAATATGTTTATCTAATACATTTTACTGGAGATTTATGCTGTCAGAAACACACAAAAGAGTCACCAATAGTACAAATCACTGGTTTCCCAAACAGCTATACTGCTGAAGGTTTTGTCTCAATGATATATGATCAATATTTCCAGTTTGGATCTTTAAAAAACTATTTTTAAATTACTTTTTTAAAAAGATCATGCTGTGCCAACTGTCCACAAACAAGAGCCTCACAGTTGACCTTGTGTCAGCAGAATCACTAAAAACTACAATAAATGACTTCTTCATACATCTTAACAGGAGATGCATGAAAATAAACCACATGTGAATTTCCCATTATGATAGAAGCATCTATTTTCATAAACCATTTTCATATTTTCATAAGTCCTGAACCAATTTTGTCTGGAAGAATAGGAGCAATCATGGCCTGCAATTGGTACCCCTCCTGTCCATTTTCATTTGTCCTACACTGAAATACAAACTAAGGCAAAAACACAGCTCCACCTAGGTGGCAAATCAATCAAGTCAGATTAGATTGAAAAAGGCAGGCCTTAGTCGAAAGAAATGAACTTGAGTTTGCCTGCATTCAACAGCCTAATTCTAGCAGCTGCTCCTTGACTGAAATTTCAAGGTTATGACCTCTTATCACCTTCACAGGGAACATAAGACCATGTAAGAGACCCTCAAGGCTGCTTATGGTCTCAGCTGTATGTTGGTCTTGGGAAACTCTGGCTCTGCACTCCTATGCAGGATCACACGGACAGCCCACACCAATACAGGAAACTCTCTTCACAAAGTCATCCTCCACATGTAGGTGGCAATGGGATCAACAGCAAAGGACAACAGTGCTCGTGAGTATGCTACTTCTCCTCTATGTGTTTAATAAACACACAGGAAGTGTGCCTGAATAGGGCTTAAGAGTTCCCCTTTCCTGCTTTCAATCAGCAAACTGTGCTCAGCCAGCTCATAAAAATGATCCCAAGATTCAGAAGTCTTTGATAAAAGTAGATCCTCTTATAAACCACATTCCTCTTGGGTGTAAAATCAGCACTAAAGCTGCCCAGGGTACACTCACAGTTGTGCTTGTATCCAGGGAAGATTTATAGATCTTGCTGACTTCTAGTCCCCAAGCATCAAGGATTGGATTTATTTGTATTCCTTCCACTTTGGTGGAGTGACATGGTCAAGAAAGAAATAAGTACTTTTTTCTTTTGATTTGGGCCATACTGCTGGAGTCATAAACTTACGGGCATCTGGCTCCTTATTTAGGGATCCATGCGTATAAAACATGACTGCTGACACTGATTGGGCTTGTGCACCTTGCTAAGCCACAGGGGGTGCAGTGCATTAGCATTGTGTGGGAACCTCCTCAGCTTCCACTGAAGTGGTTCATAAGCCACCCCAGTGTAGCTTACCAACCACCCCAAGGAGCCATGCTGCAGGGTGTGAGACAAGGCAGGATCCATGCAAAGATGAGTACAAGCAACCACAGATGGAACTCCTGTTCAGACCTTGCCAAACAGAGAACAGGATAGCATGCCCCATGCTGCAGCAGGAAATCCAACACACACATCCTTTAACCTTTCACGAATTCCCCTGGATGCTTGACACTACTGGAGATATAGTGTATCTTTTCTTAACAATTACATGTTCTAGAGTTTCCGTGTTCTTGCTGGGATTTTTTTGTACCCTTGGAGAAGTCAACAACTCATCCGACATTAGGCTGTCGGAGCAGGAACACAAAAGCATGCAGATACATGGATTCCAATAAGAATGGGAAGAGGACTTTTCTACTGCTAAATCTGCAGGCCTCAAAAGACATGCGAGTAAATAAGCTATTCTTAATTTGCCCATTATGGACATATTTATGCCCATGGGATTTTGATATTTTAAAGTTCTTTCAAAATTCAGAATATTTTTAGATTGCTCTAAATTTCCTGAAATAATAATCACCAATTCATAGGAAATCATGTGTGCCTTGGTATTTCTTTGTTGGAACAAATGTGTGTCTTTAAATGTGTATTAAAATGCTACAGTGAATGCTTCCTTGGTTTTTCCATCAAGTCTCTCATTTTCAATTTCAAGTTTGTCTGGTCAGACAATTTTAGGCAAGGTCTTGTCAAAATGCAATCAAATTTGATTATCTAACAGCTTTTCAGTCTAACACATTTTGTTAAGGACTTTCCATATTCTTCAAGCTCAACATTACCCAGGAAATAAGGGCTGCTGAGAGCCCTATTCTTAACAGATACATTAGCTAGGCAATATGGATGTGGCATGTCATCCTATGTGGTAGTTAGTTACCTTTAGCTTTGCTACTAACATGATTGTCAGTGGCAGAGTGGCTTTGGCTTTTTGCTGAAGCATTCCACCTTGAAGAGACTTGCCAAACTCTAGTTTCTAAGCCCCTCCTTTCTGCTAGCTGATGAAATAATAAAATCAATGAATTCCAAGTACTACTTTCTCTTTCATTCTCTAAATATTGAAATAAGGAGACAACAAGGGTTGTTAGGAACCAACTCCACAAGTTCCATACAAAGCAGGTCTGCACAATTTGTACTGACTGAGATACTTTATAACTACCATTTACACAGACACAGACACACACAGAGATATATAAAGAGAGAGAAAGAGATGCACATATAAGCATCCATCAGCATTTGATCTATGCTTCCACTGTCCTCAGGCATTTACATAAACTAGAATGCAGTAACAGCCAACAAACTCGTACCTGTATTTTCCCTCTTGGCTTCGATATATGATTTGTTTACGTACAACATTAGGAAGTTTTTCAAAAGGTTTCTTGGCTTTCCACGGATATTCTGTTATCCTAAAGGTATACAAACATTAATATGTTTTGCATAAATAAGTCATTCAATTGCTTTGCATCATTATAATTGGAGTTAGAGTGAGATTTTGGTGGGTCAGATAAAATAAGAATATTGACTTGCTTTGCTAAATTGCTGGGTTACCAAAACTATTGCTATGATTGATTGTACATTATGGTATGTAGCCTGAGCTTAGAAAGCTACTTTTTAAAAAGCCCAAGAAATATTTCATTTTCACCTTTTATTATTTATCGTATCTTCAAAAATATCATGTACTCAATTCTGTACTCAATTTATCTCTGTGGATGAGATTTGGATGCTCCAAATTATATATAGTTATTAGCCTCTCATTGTTGGCTACCACTTATAATTACAAATTCATTGATAGGAAATACACAATGACATTTAAGAGAGCAACAGAAGAGGCTATTATAAGTTACAGGAAATAGATTTGTAAAAGAAGCAATGTAATTTTGGCAACAATTAAATCATTTTCACTCATAATTTCTTATTCTTCTGTGCACAGAGCTTCAAAACATATGCCAAGAATTTATGAGCATGTGAAAGACCATAGTAGCATTGAAAAAGACTAGCTTAATGCTACATTTCCTGATACAATCTGAGATTTTTATGCCAGAGCCTTTTTTGAGCTTAAGGGTTCTCACTAAACTTTGATGGGTCCTGCTACTCAGTACCTTTATTGCAGATAATATTTGTCTTTCCAACCGTTTCACACATTTTGATGACCCAGTTTCAGGTTGCAACCCTTGGGGGCATAAGCGGCACCAAAAATAATAGACCTTGTTAAATGGAGGTTGCAGGCTACAGTTTACAGCTGATTTGCATTGTCAGTGAAGTGCAAAGCTGCCAGAGTATATTCCCATTTCTTTCTCATTTCCGTCACCTAAAATAAAATGTGTAAAATCACAAGATCTTCTATCTATAATTTCTCCCACCCAAGTAAGACTAATGTCATTGGTAGGCTAGAATGAAAACCTGTTAATAATACTATGGTTTGTATCCAATTAGCGTCACTCCTCTGATGGCAAGCCCTTCAAGAAGAATTCCCTCCCTTCCTGTAGCCCCCACCCAAATCGCTCTGAAGGGTCGATGGACCCTTTGGGTCCTCTTCCTTCTCACTATTTTAGGCATATGCTAAAATAGTGCTTCATGACTGACTTGATTTTTTATTTTTGTTTTTTCTTATCGGCCAGCATCACTTGCACTGTTTTTATGAGTATATTGGGAAACACCTAATTTAGCCATACAGGAGTGGGATTCTGCAACCAGAGAAAGACAAGTACCTACCGCTTGAAGATGGGTCTCTTTTCTCTCCAGCCACTAGGCAACACCACCCAATTTGGTTTCCACTAGCTTTTTATTTTACTTAGTACACAACCAAATATTAATCTAACAATTTGCTAATAAAGAGCACCTTTGCTTCACTTCACTTTTGTTCTCTAACTGCCAAGGAATCTATGACTAGTACACCCATGCCTTGATGTGTTGTTCAATTATATTAGTTGTTTTGACAAGTTAGAGCAGGGGTCCTCAAACTTTTTGACCAGGGGGTCAGTTGAAAGGTGCTGGTGCTGGGCACGGGCCAGAAAAGTGGTGCCGGTGCTGCGTGTGGGCCGGTGAGGGGGCGGGAGTGGCGCGTGCGTGCTGAAGTGGTCTGGGCGCACAGCAAGGCGCTGGCAGGCAGGTGCAGCAAGGGGAGGGGAGGCGAGGCGAGGCGAGGCGAGCCGGGGGCAAGCACACGCCGTGAGGCGGGCGCACAAGGCAGCAGCTTGCTTGCTTGGAGATCGTTTTCTCCGTGCGAGCAAACTGCTGCCTCCCACACGTGGGGCAAGCTGGGCAGCGGCGGGCATGTGGGGGCATGCGCGGTGGGTCAAAATGGGCATGGTGGGCCAGATCCGGCCCCCAGACCATATTTTGAGGACCCATGAGTTAGAGCTATGGTTTGTTATATAAATGGGGTGGGTGGGAGAATGGAGGCAAAATGCCAGTTCATTACCAGTGTGGCAGAGAAAGGGCCACTGCGCAAAGACAATGTCACCTGAGGAGATAAAAAAAAATCTGGACAGTTTCTTGAAGAAAATAGGTTGCATCCAGTTCACTTATGGAAAGTTCTGTGCTTGAAAAGAGGCTTCTGTGAACAAAAGAGGGAAGGAAGGAAGTTTCATTCATTTGCCCTCCCATGCTACCTTCACAAGTTGTTCCGAATGGTCCTCCAACTCTCTGAGACAGATCTGGAAAGTTATTGAAGGCCACACCAGAAAGTTTATCAGCCAAAATTCCCTTTCCTTCTCCCTTCCATTTATGGATGCCTCCTGAGTTGGGTACTCTTCTGCATGCAGACAGATGGACTCAGTTGCCTGCCATTCTTTAGACTCTTAAATTTTGTATAATGCTGGTCAGGATAATTTTACTGGTCAGTAATAGTTTTTATCAGTTTTATTTGGTTGGCCTACCCCTCTGCCAGGTCTTGCCCATGAGAAATAATTTTCATTTTACTATCTATAGTATAGCACCATATGCTAAATATAGAGTGTCTTCATTTTACCATAACTACTCATGTTAGATTTCTCAGCTGTGTTTGAAACCTAATTATTTCAAACTCAGTAGTAGGTAAAATCTTATTTCCTTTTAGAAAGATATAAAAGTTATTAATATTTTAGCAGTAACTACAGTACATTTAAATAGGTCCAATTAATCTGAACAGTATCTTGACATATGGCTATGCCTTTTGAATTCATTAATTTGCCTTACAATTCTGGAAAATACACAGTTCTTTACCATATTCTTTGTGTTGTTTCAGGTGGGGAAACGGCAAAAGGATATATAGGCTGATCTTTTGAATTTACTCCTTAAATTCTATTATGGAAATAGTTTTCAACAGTGTTAGCTTGCTTAGATTAATTATGTATGAATAACTATACTTACACCAACAAGAATACAGTAACATAACATGTTTTTCAAGACTGTTCTTTGCTGTAGATGAATTTTAAAAATATGCTCTATTCTTTTGTTTCATATTTGTGTGACTTTTATTGCTATCAAAATTTCAAAAGAGTGGATTTAAATATACCATATAACTATAAATTTATCACTACTTTGCTAAAGCTGTATTATTAATGCCTATCACTGAGGTGATTGCTGTATATACATACTGAACATGAATCTTGCTGCTTGAAGCAAACATACATATCCATTATTTATTTAAAACATTTATATCCCACCTACCCAAAAATGGCTTCCAGAAAAGTTTTTAAAATGTAAATAACAACTGGAGAACAATATCATGCTGAATAAAGCACAAATAAGCAAGAACTTTAAGACAATAATCCTTCACACTCTGCACACAGATAAGCTAGAACATTAAGACTACAATCCTTCACTCCCTGCACAAAGCATAACAATAAGAGTAGCCAAGACCCCATATGAAGGAGAGAGACCATGTGTCCTCTTTTCTGCTGGATGCCTGGGCTGCCCAGGAAAATATCTGGTTTTGATCTTAAGGGCTGCCCAGGAAAATATCTGGTTTTGATCTGTCCAGTGCTGGATAGAAAGAATGAAAGGTGGTGGCAGCTGATCTGTCTTTTTAATTTTAATGTAATTAAGCCAGTGAAAGGCAAACCAACAGCTGAGTTGTGCTGCCTGCCATATGGTATGAATTAATGCCTCTGGTGGCAAGCAAAATTATGTCATTTCCTTTTAACTCCCAGTGTTAGTGCTCAGAAAGCTAAAGCTCTTATCTCTGATCTGCTGCTGATAGGAGATAAGAGGGTTTTCCCTACCAGTAAGGGGCATCAGGGCCCAATGAAGAAGTTGCTGGCTGCTTCAGCCTTTCCTACTTCAAGTTTTCCCTGTGAAAAGTACTACTCATGCTTACTTCTGAGTAGCTATGCCAAGGCTTGCCTACTTACTTCTGAGTAGATAAAGACTTCAAAATTAGGATTTTATTTAAAATTGCCATTGCGGGTTTCAGTCTTGCTTACATCTGAGTAAAAATGCAGAGGCCTGTCCTGATTAATTTTACTCATGAATTTAATTTGATGTAGAGAAGATAATGAGGTGAATTGAAAGGGGCTAATTTATTGACTGAAAATTGGAACAGTTTCTGGATCATCTGGGGGTAAATGAACAGAATATGGAAACTGATTTGAGTGACCTGGAGTGGCTGAAAATTAATTTTAAAAATTGGGGGAGTGATTTGGTCTGGAAATTGATTATCTTCTGTGAAGTTCAAAGTGCAATGATTATATTCTCATTTGCATATATACATTAGCATGTGTGATGCTAATGTCAAGTAGCCTCCTCTTTTTCAGTGCTGCCTGCCCTATTTTTTGGCAATGCATAACTGGCCACACTAATTAAAATCCTGCAGTCAAAAACTCTTTGGAATGGGTGAGTTTTATATTCTCTCAGGAAAAAAAACCTATAAAGAATAACTTCTCTAAAGAATCTTACCAGGAAGATAACTTTCCTCAGACAATTGCAGGAAAAGCCCTGTTCCACACTGAAGTTAGAGTCCCTTTGCATAACACAAAAACATATAGCAGTGCATGAGCTTGGGTTGGAGGGGCCCTTATGATTTGCCAAAGAATTGGAAATGAATTAGCAAAGCACAGGACAGAAGTACATTTCACCATAGTGTGGAAGACTGTGCCCAGGTGACCTAACTGGAGTGCCTTCCTGTTCAGCCTAATGTGTGCGTATTAACTGTAGGTGAATTGTGAATGGCTATCTTTAAACTGGAATTGGGCAGGATAGCATGTCAAAGAGAGAGGACCTTCAAAGAAAGAATGGTCCTCTATCAGCCTTTCAGATAAAAGCCTATCCTCTATAAAAGCAGGGACATGGCCACCCTAATTTGCACACTGCAAAGTGGATTGGATCAAAGGTAAAATGTACCTACCAGTGATTAGAATACTGTTAAAATTCTGCAAAAAGACAAGTTTTGGCAGATTCATAAGAGCCCGTAGATACACTCAAAAAAGCTCCCCCAAACTGCGATGCTTGCTTGCAATTTTCAGATTGGTTTTTATTAAAATCAATGTTACCACTGTGTTGACTAGATTTATGTCAGCACCCCACACCCTATTATGTTCATGCAAATCCATTTCAGGTTGGACTAGTCTATAATCTATTTTATTTGCATTTCACTATAAATGGAACAGGGAAAGAAACATTGTAATCAAATGCTAGCCAGTGGAGGGAGAAAAAAAATCTGAACTACCAATTTCAATTTTGTTACAATGATTAGAAATCTGCAGTAGCATACAGGGTTTTAATTCAGTGAACTGCATAATATAACTAATCAATACTAATTACACTGCTAATGAATAACATTTACATTCTTTTCAATTGACCGAATGTTCTACAGTGAAGACATTTTGTGACTGAATAAACAGGAGTGTATCAGAAGTATTTACTGATAAATCATCCTAACATTAATATTAATTGCAATGAAATGCCTTCTTTGCAATGCTGTTGCTTTCCAAAGGAATAAAGCCAGAATACACTTACCTATCTGATTAAAATGTGTTGGTATCATACTCAAAAGCCACATCACCCTGATCTACTTATGCTGCCATGGGAGTAGGCACTTTCACAAACTGTGCTGTGCAGCTTGCTCCTCATTCCCAAACAACTGTACTTTGCCAAACACTCTCTCGGAAAACTTCCCTGCCTGGTGCCTTCCTGCCTGGCTACAACTCTTAGCATCCCTGAGTCTGCCACAGGGTGTCCTGCTACATGCCTGCCCTTGGTCCCTTGCACACCAACACCACAAGCACTTCATGGTGGGCTCCCAGACACTTGTTCGCTATGTTGGTTTTGCAGCCCAGTGCAAGAATGGGAATTTACTGACCCCCTGTTGGGCCACTATCATACTTGGTGGGCTGCACTTCATGAAGCAGGAGTGGAGAAAGCCTGCTTAAGAGGCACAGAACAGACACCTGGCACTGGGCGACAAAAGCAGGAGCTACTCTGTCCTCAGTGCTGGACTAAGTTACAATGCTGGTGCAAAGAAAGAATGCGCAGCTGCCAGAACCCCATCAGCAGCTGCACATTCAGAGCTGATTAAGAAAATCATTTTCTTAATCCAGTCGTTCTGCTTATTGGTCAGTGAGGTTACTTGCACTTACCATTGAAATGTATGTGTAAAGTACATTCCAGATTTTAAGCAATAAAGAATGGTGGCCTTTGGATAAAGGTTTTCAGAGACAAACTAGGTGAGATGGCGACAGACTTGAATTTTAGAAATGGATCACTGCCATACACCTATAAATTGTGTGTGCAGTTGTGTGCGTGACAGCTTGAGGGCAAAAGGCGGTGCCTTCCCTTTCCAAAGCTATTTTTCTCCTGGTGGATGCAAGACTGGAAGAAAGTCCTGCTTAAAGAAAAATAGCCGGGCAAAGGAGATTCTGGGGGAAAGTGCTGGATGGGGAAGAGGTGAGCACCACTAAGTCATGCTGCAGCTTAGCACGCACTCTAAGGAACTGTGCGCTACCCATATTCTCATGTGTAGGTTGAGTTATCATGATATCTAATTCAATCCACTTCCACCTATGTCTTACTACAGTCCAGACCAGACTAAGTTGGCACAATCAGGGAACACAGTAAAGCATTCTTGGTTCCAGTTCTCAGTGCCTGAAACATTCTTCTTTCAGAAGCCCAACAAACATCTGAACCTCTTTTGACACGACTTTTTTCTTTTTTTTCCCAGGCAGCAATTTACTGTTTAGGAGTGAGCATTAGGGTTCATTTAATACAGTTATAGTCTGTGTTGATGTATTTGAATGATTAAAGAATAATAGGAACCTATGAGAAATGGAACAAAATTATTAAGGCCATGATAAAAATGTTAACTTTCATTTTTTCCACAATATCTTACTCTCTGACAGGATTGAAGGATCAAACAAACCAAGTCACACAGCAACAAGTCAAGTAGGCATGAAGTGCTTGCATTTGGGAAGGGGGAAGCTTTAGCATTGTCTGTGAACACTATTCTTTGTTTAAATGCTACAGTGAACATAAACTGGAGTAAGGAGATAGAGCTTACTGGTTTCTTTAAGAGTCTCTCTACTTTAAGGGTCCCTCGTCCCTCTGGAATTACCTCACTGATTATGTGCTGAATCTTGTGAAATTGGGTTGAACACTGTAGCATCTAAGAAAGAAAATATATTGAAATGTAAAGGTATCAAAAATGTATGCCATTTATTATTTTGGCCTATCTCAAACAAGAAAACAGTTATTTTTTAAAAATTCCTCTGAAAAAAATATCAACCCTGTGTTCCCATTTTTATCATTCATTTTTATCTACTCTAGTCTGACCTTCAGAGATAAGGTAAAAAAATCTAAAATCAAATGCGATCAAAAGAAACAGAGAGATCCATTATTAATAATTTAAATGTATGGTAAACTGCCTCTTAGTGTCTTTGCCTTACCCATCCACTAAACCTGGCTGAAAACCAAGAATATTTATCTTCTGTTCTATTTTATAATGAGTATTGCTGGCACATGTGGCACATGGAAAAGCTCTTGTCAACATTTCTCTGCAGTATTGGAAACCAGTATTTATCAAGCGATGTTAGTGTTCACACTGCAACTGGCACTTCTGCACTGCACAGTTCCCTTCAGCCAATTTGCTTTCAGTTCCAGGACTTCACCACAGGCATGAAGCTCTGCACCAATGTCATGATAATTAAACCTACCAGGGACAGCTTGGTGTGCTGTCCAAATCATATGTTTTTTCATCTAGCAAAGGAGTGTGTCTGTGACACTGGCCTTCAAAACACATCATCCACCAGACCTGAAACGTTCCATTGGTGGAAGGTGGGGTGGGATGGGGTGGGGTAGAGGGCAGAAACAAAAGACAATAGAAAGAATTCATCATTTAGAAACACTTTTTTTGGCCATTGAAACACATACTGTAAAATATACATACAGTTCCACTAAAGTACAAGTTTACTAATCTGTGTCATACTACAGAATTGAATTTTTTTACAGAATGAGGTAGAAATACAACAGTGAGTGAGGGACACCATTCCAAGTAAAAAGAAATTTAAAATGTAGAACAGGAACTAGATTTGAGACCAAACATGGCAGTGTTTCTATTATGTGGAGGAAAAAAGAAGGTAAAGCTGAATTTTTGAGAGATGATATACATAATATACATGACATACCTCTGGAGTCTTCCTCTGAGTGCCAACTCCAAGAGAAGAGTGCCAACTCCAAAGGTACTGGGGTTTTTATCATCTGTTTTAGCTGTTTTAAACATTTTTAAAAAGTTTAAAAATTCTGACATTTTAATTGTATTTATGTGTTGTGTAAACTACTCAGAGAACTTTGGCTGTGGGGCAGTATATAAATGTAATAAATATTACACATTATTAATTCCACTCTTCCACACTATTTAATCTAACGTAGAAATTCTGATGATCAGACTAAAGCCACATTCTCCTAATCCACATTTTCCCAATCCTTATAGGCTCAGAGAAAGGGTAATGTATCAGTCCTATAAATAAGGGCAATGAAGGCAAGGGAATAATTTGGTATAGATAGTCCCGGTGATACAAATCTATGCTTAGGAGGGAGGGCTGCCACAATAAAATGTTCTTACTTTCCATAAAGTACAGCTAATTGAGTCCTTTACTGTAAAGTCAAACTGGCAAGCAATAAATAGCAAACAATAGCAAAACCCTGACAGAAAACTCAAATTCTGAACCAAACCTCTTGACAAGAAATAATGTGCATTTTCCTCCATCAAATAATGCATTTTAACTGTTGCTTTAGTATTTAAGACCACAAGCATTTTGCCATTAAAAACTGCATTTAGAAATGGAGACCACTGACATGCATGGTGAGTGCTACAGTAACAAGCCAGTCTTCAGACATCATCTTGTTGTTATTAAAAACAGTAACAGAAGACTTGAAGTGGCAAATATATTCGTCAGTCTGAAGAGTCTTTTGGAGTCTCACAGGCAACTTAGGGGAAACACTGAAGTTCTGTGAATTACCATTAATGCACTAAGACTGGAGAGGGCCATCTGGGCATGCTTAAAATGCTCTTTTTGATTTTTACTTTGTATTTTCCTGTGTTCAGTTCTGAAACTGCAGGGCCAAGTCCTGATACCACCTAAGACCTGTTCTTGCTTCTTTCCGTTTTAGGAAACAGCCAAGTCATCCATTCTGCTTCTGATTATGTGACTCTAACTGCTTGCAGCTCAATCCCACAAAATGTTTAGGCAGCATTCTCCCATAGTTTTCAAAGACATTTCTTTCAAGAATCAATGTATTTTAGCATATAGGAATTGTATAAGAACTAAAATACAACACAGAAATTATTACTAGAAACTTTCTGAACATTTATATGTGAAAAAAATTACATACTTTCCAGGATCTTGAAACTATATATTAAATAACTATTTTCTAACTGCCCAGTTACAAAACTGTATTAATGTATGCATTGGAAATTAACAGGGCAAGCAAAACATTTTCCTATATTCACTTGGAAATCTGGTGCAAGTTATGAGTTTTCCACCTCCAGCCACAAATAAAGCAAGCTGAATTTATTTCAATGCCAGGATGAGGCGCACCCTGGGACTGAATGCAGCAGTACCTCCCTTTACTTGCACAGCAGGTGGGGAGTCCTCCTTGCCTAAAGCAGCTGGGGGCAGAGACAAAAGCCACCCTCCCAGAAGAATGTAAAAGAAACACATGCAGAGAAAGAATACCACACATGGGTGGCATTTTCACGCACTGGCACAACACAGAGAACAGGGTCCTTCTGAAATTTTTGTGATTGGCTCCAGTCTGTGGTGGTATCGAGGGGACATATTCAAACTGCTGAATGTATCCACAGACCCCAAATTGTTGAGCATCTTTGCCTTATAAGTATTGTGTACTTACTAGCCAAGTTCACCAGACAATGACAATAATAATGATATCATACTATTATTACATTACATTTATATCCCACCTTTTTTCCTCTTGCGAGGAACCCAAGGCAGTTTATGTAGTTCCATTTTATCCTCACAACAAGCACCCTGTGAGGCAGGTTAGGCTGAGAGAGAATAACCAAAATATCATGTTCCATTCCATAGGATCTTTGGTGTGCTAAGATACAAGTGAGCAACTATGGAAGATCTGGGGGCCATTTTTGCCCCCCTGTGGCACCCATACAAACAGGATGCCTGACAACCCCAAAACTGATTATGGGGGGGGGGGAGTCTTCTGGAACACTGTAGACTGCCCAAAACTCAACAAGCTAAATTTGACCCTTTTGGTGCACCAGAGTATTCCAAATTTAAATTAAATCAATTTAATTTGGCAATTTAAAAAAAATCAATGAGTATTATTGAAATTGAAATATCCTTGAAATATTTTACAATGAGAAATGAGCAGTAGTAGGGGGCAACAGGAGCCACATGTGTATGAAAGGGGTCGTGTATGAGGCAAGGCATAAATCTTTAAAACACCTAGGAGCAAATCCCATTTCACTCACCGGGAAATAGGCATACACAGGGTCAGGCTGTAAGAAAAATAGCAAGAACAGTTTTTGGTTTGGAAGTAACTATTCTATCGCCATGTCTGTGAGTTGAGATTAGTTTACTATTTGCCTTATTTGCATTAATCACAATTACACCAGATCACCAAACAACTACTGAATCTTTTAAGCAAAGGCCAAAGGAAAATACCATCTTGCTGTAACACTGTGGCACAGAGTAAGGTATAAGCTTAATCCACAGAAATCGATTGGCTTAATAAATAAAGTAAGCTGGGCTGAATTGTGTCCCAAACCTAGTTTCCCAGGTAATTGCCAGTTCTGCAAGAGAAAGCTCACCCCAATTTACATTCCAGCTTCAGTCAATGTTATATGGCAAACCAGGTCTTTTCAAGCCTCTTGAATTTCAGCTTCAGCCCAGATGAACTTTCCTTGGCAGTTTTAAAGTATCGTAAAAGTAGCTGAGATAATGTATGTAGATAGTTGTTAACATAATGTCTTTTTCGGTCTTGAATAACTACATTTTGTCTTCACACCTTACTCCCACATTCTAGGTTCTCACTATAAGAGATTGGCAGCAAAATTTGACACAAACATGTTTTTAAAATGAAATTCACACAACACACAAAACCAGCATATTTTATATGGGAAAAGAGCTACCTGGGTCAACACGCAGAACGCAAACCTGTGGGATTGCCATGATACTGATGGTCTCCACATCAAATTCCAAGTAACTTTTCTGCATTTTGGTCTTACAAAACACAGAGGAAATATTTTGACATAGGGTGCTATGTATTAATTTAAAAGCCTAGCCCTAAGTATATAATTAAGATCTCATATGAATACAGAACTTTCCTTTTTACTTACTCTCCCTGTTTTATAGGACAAATCCCAATTTGTTATGCTACTTTTAAAGATTAATTTACACTAGCTCAGATAGAATATGGCTGATGTTGGAATGGCACTGAATTAAGTGCTGCCAGTTTCTGATGCTCCTGTACACCTTGACAACAGGAGTAACAGGGATCTTGAATAAGAAACACACACACAATTTTCCATAATGCATCCAAGCCAGACTGAAGGATGGATGGCAGTTACCAAAACAAAGGAAGCAATGTAATTGTTAACAATATTTGCTTATTTATCTGGCCAGGGCGACTTCTTTTATATTTTATATTTTTATTTATTTTATATTGTTAATTTTAAATTGTTATTTTTGTATTTTATTGTATTTTATTGTGTTTGTAAGCCGCCCCAAGGCTTCGGCAAGGGGCGGCATAGAAATGTTCTGATGATGATGATGATGATGATGATGATGATGATGATGTAACACATTCATAGTTCTGATAAAGCAGAAGTGATATGCTGGGCATCCTATGCAAAAAGTAAGCTTCATCAAATCCACTGGAGCTTACCTCCAAGTAAGCGTGTATATTTTATTATTCATTTATTTATTGCACCCTTAATTAGGAGATGCCCATGCCTCTGCTATACTAACACACATGCACTGTAAGCATTTGGGCACGGGCAGGGCAATTTTTGCATGGCTGAATTATACACAGCACCTATCATTCTACTGGGGTTCAAAAATGAAGGAAAAAGAGAGATCAAAGAGAAGAACAAGCAGTAACTGGGGAATTGCATATTTTGGTTTTTGTTTAAGTGCATATTCCTAGGTAATGAGATCAGAAAAACAAGTCTGTAACTGTGCCATACTTCTTAATGGTTAAAACAACAGCAAAAACAAAAGAAAGATGCCACCTGAATTTTATGCCAATGCAGAGAAAAATATGCTGGAATATCAGAATGCTAATCTCTATTCTAAATGTTTGGAGATTAGTTATGTAGCACAAATAAAGTTACTTACAATTATCATTGCCAGAAAAGTTAATTAAACATCTTGTTTTTCAGCCCCCAGTATGCAAAGCTCACAGTGTATTTTTCACACAAAGAAAACCAATTTGGCACCAAATCTTTCCATATTTACTCAGGCATATAAGGCCTGATTGCAACAAGTTACATCTGCAAGAAGTTCACAATGATATTTCTGGGTGAATAATGCTGACTATTTTTCACAAAATAACTTTGATGTGTATGCAATCATTTGAGAAACTGTTTTGTCCTTCCAGGAGATGAATAACATACCAAGCCTACACAACTTGATCTACTGACTAATTGTACATACAGTTGTTCCTAAGTTCAGGTGGGAGAATACCAGCACCCACACAGCTGGTTCTCCCACACTGGCACTGGGATACAGCTAATCCAGAGCCAAAGCAGTCACTGGGGCTGCCACTCTGAAGCTTGTGTTTCTGCTTGACTCACATGTTCAGTCCAAGGTGCTCGTGAACTCTAACTCGGCAAAGAACACAGGTTTGCTACTGGACACTTCCTAAATGCATCCTGAGCATTGCTGGTTGCTAGAATGCTCCTTATAGGAAGAGCAAGAGATCCCAAATATGAAGAACACCACAGAACAGGCCATGCTGGAAGACCAGAAGGAGCCCGGGCCCTTCAGGAATTGAGGAGATTGCAAGGCCCATCCTTGCGAGGAGGAGGAGGACGACGACGACTCTGAGACAGGCCAAGTGCTCCCCACATTGTACTTTGCCTGTGTACTAAAAAAGAAAAATGACACTCAAGGTGGCCTGAGCATCATAATCTCAAGAGGCAGGCCAGAGAAACCCCTGTAAGGCAGGACCATTTAAAAGGGAGGGCTCCTGTGAGCAAGGCCCTCCTCATAAAAAGGACCTTTGCCCAACATCCTGTACTTGATTGCAAGTTATCCTTGGGTGAGGTTTTGGAAGTTTCAGCTATGTAAGCTATGTATGGTTGTTCACAATGCTTTGTGAAGACTTTCTGCATCATTGACCATTGGACCCTTGGTAGGCTCTTCCCTTTGGACTGCAGCTCTATCGGGCTGCTTACCTGTCCTGTGATTTTGGCCATGCCTCAGATCCTACCCTTAGAACAATCCTTCTGGACCAGTAATACTGAAAAAAGCACAAGCCTTGCCTGTTTATTGACTTGTTCTAGGCTTTTCCCCTTAATGTGCCTTCTTACTGAGTCTGACCTAACCATTGCAGGACTGTCCAGCACTGAAGCCACACTCTTACAACTGTACACCTATTGTTTCCTAACAAAGTAAATAGATCTAAGATGGGGGCCTCAACCTTTTGATGCTGGCAGGCCAAATAATCAAATGTTAGGAGAGTACTGTCAGGGTTCTTGCAAAACAACTGCCGTTGTGGATGGGGGCATTCATCAGACACTTGGTTCCCAGAAGGCAATCCCATGAAGCTGAAAGAAATAGAACTTGCCAATCAACAAAGCAGAGACGGAAATCTGAGATCCAAAATATGACAGCACTCTTTTGAACCTGCAATTTTCCTTTCCAATACACAAGGCAAACTGATAAGGGTCAGAAAGCAGTAACTTGGCCAAGAAACTGAAAGCAGATGTTCTAAGCCCCAAATCTCAAATCACTTACTTATACCTAACAAAAAAAGCACAATCCCCCCCACGCCCCCCCCCAGGAGCAAAACTGTGAAATAAGCAAATAGACCTGCCCAGTCACTGAGGTCATTGGAGGATATTCTCCTGGTGGCCCCAGAAAGAGCCATGACCTGACTGGAGTCAACCAAGAGGAGAGCCCTCAGTGTGGCCACTTCATTCTTGAGAATTTCCCACTTCTGGAGGTCAGGCAGGTACCAACACTGTGCTGTTTTCAGCAGCTGCTAAGGACATCCTGGTTCCAGAAAGCCTTTCTTGCTGGCCAAGAAATAGTCATGTTATCCTGTACTGCTTTTATTATTTTATCTGTTTTAGCTTTTTACTGTCCAGCATTTCAGAATCTATCTAGATATGGAATTGTAAACAAATACTGCAAATACATAAATAAACCCACCAACACATGCTCACACACGCACCCTCTACCTGCGCAGCATGCTTCCACCCTAGCCCTCCAGGGCACTCTCATTTAATTGCATTTATTTAATTTCTATACCACCCAATAGCTGTAGTTCTCTGTGAGGTTCACAAAAATCACTACCAAAATATACACTATAATGAAAGTATAATATAAAACCATTAACATATGGAATGTTAATACAATGCAAAACAGCTACAGACATTGGCAATAAGGTGCTGGGGACTGATACAACCACTGACGTTAATGGCCTTATCATAGCCTGTCAGGTGCCTGGGAGTAGAGGAAAGTCTTAACCAGATGCCAGAAAGATGACAATGTTGGTGCCAGGCAAGCCTTTCTAGCCCAGATTACTTTTCTTCTTTTTCAGTGTCAGGGCATACTCCAAAATGAAGTCCTGGGCTTCAGCTTCATGCCATTTTTATTTTCTAAGCATGTCTCTGAAGCATACATAGGGGCCAGAGGCATTCCTGGGAATGAAGAGCTGTCAGCATGCCTGCCATCCAGGGTTCGTTGCGGGCATTTCTGATGTTACTTTAAAATAACATCAGGAGGGGCAAGTTTGGAAACCACCAAAAGATGTGCACATGCATACCATGTTGGGGAGCAAATCTATCCATCTGTCTAGGCAAGCTTTGGATGTCATTTTAGCAAAACAGACTTACATCCATGTTGGTGCAGAGATTAGAGAGTTGGAGGCCTGCGTTCAAAATCCCCATCCAGCTCTGAGGATCAATGGGTAACCTTGGCCATTCACTCTCTCTCAGTTTAACCAACCTCAAAAGGTAGATTGGGGGGCAGAGAAGCATATATGCTGTCCTAAGCTCCTTCAATGAAAGACAGGGTACAAATGAAATTATTACAGTTCTAGAATTGCACTGACTGGGGCTGAAACCTTAAGAACATTTGCTTGGGAAGAGATTCCACAGAAATCAACGGGATTCCATACCCAATAAATGTATCTTTAGGTAGCGCATGTTAGGTAACACAGCAATGAAATGAGGGAGGATGACAGCACATGCCTCGACAACTTCAGCTGAATGCACTGCCACTGTGGCAGCACATTTGCAGAAATGCACCAGCCAAGCAGCCATGCTAGGGCAGTGGAAATTGTTGAAAATCCTTCTGTAAACAGGCTGTCCTCTAATGCGGCTTTGAATTATTTTTAGTTATTACAATGTGTTCCCAGGGTTTTAAATAAAACATGAAAAAATCTGGTTGACATTATGACGGTTTAACAATACATAATCAGGCTGCAAGATTCAAGGGAAGATAAAGGAGCTAAAGTTCAGGGGCATTTAGACACCAAGTCTGCTTAGTATATTTTATTAAAAAATACCCCTTCATTCTCAATAAAATATCCCTTTGGTCTTGAGTAGTTCTGTAGTCCAAAAACTCATCTCAGTAATGGCATTAATGACATAACTACTAACTGGAAGCTTCCGACCAATTCGAAGATTACCAAAGCAATACCACTGGATCCTATGAGACCCTAAAAAGACCAGACTGGGTGAGGAGGGTGCTTGCTTATGCCAGCATGAATACTACTTGCATGATCCTCACTGACTTGCATTCAGACACAGTGCACTGTTCCCATTAGTACATTTCAGCTTCCAGTCTCCCTCTTTCCCTTTTTCTTGAGACTAGGAAAACCCTTGTGCCTAGAATCTTTATCAGGGAGGTGCATGTAACCTCCTTAATACACTGGTTATAGTATCAGCTCTGACATGCCAAGCCTGGATCTCACACACCACAAAGTTCAACAAACCACAATTACCATTCTCAAGTAGCATTTCCTACTCAGCACCCATAAAAGAAAGCACAGCATTCGTTGGGGCCATAATATACTGACTTTCAGAGCCCCTGATAGCTGGGGCTGCTGGTAGGGCCAGAGATGTTCACTATATGATGGCTGTAATTGCATATGCTGTTCACATATGAATTGGACTTTATCTGAATTCTGCCACAATGAAGTAATGTGTCCTAGGCACCATTTTACTTCATTGTGCCTAGGACACATTGAGCCACTATTGTCATATATATGGTGCAGCTTCAAAGTCCAACTAGAATAGGGGCGTTGATTCTGTGAATTTATTTTTTTTATATACTCAAATATAAATCCATATACCCAAATAGAAATATTTCAGGATAATGTTATAGGTTTGAAACTAATGTCTTCATGGGATGATAATTCACTTTAGAATTGTAATGTACATCCCACAAACCCCAATTTTCGATTATCCCTTCAACTTTACGAGAGAGGAAAACAGGTTCCTTCTTTTTAAAGAAGAAAAAACAAACTATTCCTCAGAATTCAGAAAGTCCTCTTGGAATACCTCAACAAAACAAACCCTCCCTTAATTCAAGCCTGTACCAAGTATCCAATTGCAAATTAGTACCTTTCACTTGTAGGAAAAACAAATTCCACTCCTGAAATTTCAATACTTGCTACATTTATATCCCACCATTCCCACAAATGTGGCACACATGATTCTCATTCCAATCTTGATCTCACAACTAACCTGTGAAATAGGATAAGCTGAGAGTAGATGACTGATCCAGAGTCACCTACGGAACTTCTTGGTGAAGTGAGGACTAGAACCAAACTGTCCCAAGTCCCATTCCAGTGCCCCGACTGCTACACCATACTGACCCTCCTTGCTTACCATTCTAGACCATCCTTCTCCAATCTGATGCTCTCCAGTCATGTTGGACTGCAATTCCCATAAATGCTAGTGGTGCCCCACCTATTTAAATATCCTCCCTAGTACACCTAGTGCCAGCTTTGCAGTTTTTTAGGTAACATGCATAAAAACATTCTGGTTCAGTTCAACAATGTACGCAATGACCCTAGAGGTGTTGGGCCCCTCTTCACTGGAGATCTTCAAACAGATGCTAAGCAGCCATCTGCTGAGGAAACTCTCACTTTTATGGTTTGTATTCAGCAGGGGCTAGAACTGGATGACATACATAGTGCTTCCAGTTCTATGATTCTTGAGTTCTGCAGTTCTGCTTTTTTGAACCAAACTGATCCAGAAGTAATTGAAAGAAAGAACAGAGCTCAAATGATAAAATGAATTAAACCAATCCCCAATAAGCAAATACTGACACACATACACAGCAGGAGAGTGAAGGAAGGGGATCAGTTCATACTCAAAAAAGCCCAAATGCTCTTTGAAAAAGTACAGCCTTAGCCAGCACAAGAAAGCCAGCAGGAACCAGGCATAAATAATATCCCCAGGAGGGAGCTACAGAACCTCAGTGCCAGAGTCAAGAAAGTTCTGTTACTGGTTACCCCATAAGTTGGTGACTTGTGCATTGCCAAAAAAGGAGAACAGCATCACAAAAGAAGTCACTAAGGGAGATACTGATCTGCATAAAATTAATTTGTATAGATTAAAATGTAGGTTTAATTACTATACATATATAGAAATATAATGCATCTCATCATAATGGGGTGTAGGAGAATCTGCTGCTCAGCTCCTAAGTGTAGATGATCAAGTTCAACACCTCTTATTATTAGTTGTTATCTTTAAACAGGACTTGGACTGCATAGCCCTTCAAACAGAGAACACTTTTGAATAGGGGACTATTGTCCTCTGTCAAATACCTTCCCCACCAGCACAGCAAGAGACCAAGCACAGGTTCATTTGTGAGAAAGTGGTCCCTGATTTTCACACATACCATGTCAGTACCACACTATACTGTTCTGGGGGAGCATTACATGCTTCTTTTTTAACGGTCAAGCTTCTATGCAGTCTATACGTTAAAGAGTATGTGTGAAGCCACTCTTAGAAAAGCTCTGTGGAGAACTAATTTCAAGACATTGCATTTCAACTGCATTTCCCCCACTCCTTGACATTAACAGGCAAAACATATAGAAAGGAAGAACCAAGCCTCGTGATGGTTAAGGAGGGAGCAGGGAACAGAGGCATGGGTAGAGGAGTCTAGCATTGAATAAAGGTCAATAAAACATTGAAATTATTCAAATCAAGGACTGGTTGTTGCACTCTACTAATTATAAGGCATATTTTAAAGAGCACATCTTACCCTACTCTACCCTCATCAAGTCCTACATTTCCCTACATAAGCAAGCATGGAAGATGCCACAATCCACAAGTGCCAAGCCAAGCCCAATCCTTTGAAGAAAGTGAACAGAGGCAAAGACAAGCCAGACCCTTGTAAACTGTCGAAAACTGTCAAACCGTGATGAGCCACTTCACACATCATGGCAGGGAAACATGTGAGTTTCCCCATGCAGGGATCTACAGCCCATGACAAATTCCCTATGGCATAAACTCACATGACATGCATATTTTAATGTTAGTGCTCTGGAACACAGTTGCGTATGTTAAAGAGTAACCATAAGAATACACAATTAAAAGAAAGGAAAAACAATAACACCATCATACACAGTCCATGAATTGCCTGGACTGCAGTACAGTGTCTTAAAATTCTCTCTATTTATGTATTTTGCACCATCAAATGAGCAAGGATTTTAAATTATATAAACGGCAAGAATGTGTGGCACCTAAGGATATTTCACTACTACAATACCGACCTTTTCTCAGATAAATGAAATATGAATTGGTAAACATTAAATCATGGAATGTTGCTGGTCAAACGATACTTCCTTCTCCCTAAGTACTGTTTGCTTAATAAAAGGACTGTGTTCAGGTTTAAAAACTGAATTGCTACAACCCCTCAGTTGCCAGTGTGTCAGGAACACAAACAGGGCAGCCAGGTTTTACATTATTAGCAGCATATCGCAGATGCACCTGCAGCCCAGAAAAATAGACAGTAATTACCCCAGTAGTTGCTCACCACTTAAAAAGGACAGAAAACTTAACACTCTTTCCATGTAAGTGTGAAAGCTAAAGCAAGCATTTTCACTGATGCTTAAATTATAGAAAGATAAGGTTACTGGTTTAAGATTAAGTAACAAAATACAGCCTATAAACAACACCAAGTAGCCTCAAAACTACGCCAGGTTAATTTGGATACCAAGAATATTTTATCTGCATTTATGCAAGACCAGGAGAAATAGAGCATAAGAATTTAAAGTAGCATTGCCTTTCTGAAAATGGTAGCAGTTCAGCTTCGCATGTTCCTGCTTCGGGGGTAAATGGGCAACCAGGATGAAAAGGACACGGGTCACCTATGAGCTCAATGCAGATCTTCCCCACATGTGGTAGCAAGGGAAGTGAAGTGACCTGAAGCATAGAAGAGAGGATGTGGTAACCAGGGTAGGCCCATGTCCTTTTGCTGCCTGAGGCAAAGTACAAATAGAAGCTGACTAGACTAACAGCTGAATCTTATCTAGCATTAGCAGCAAGGGCAGCAACCACAAGCACCTGAAGGCAACACACAAGTTCAGAGGGTGTGGTAGAGTCAGAAGAATGGCTAGAGGGCTGCCACACTGCACCCCAGCATCTGCAACCTGGGGCAGCTGCCTCACACTACCTACCTACAGGCCCAGCCCTTTATGCCAGCGAACAGCCATTTTGCTGCACTGAAAGGGCACTCTTAAAGCAGCATTTTTGAGCGGATGCCCCCACAACGGCTTACCAGGAATGCTTGAGCTAGAAGCATTAGCTGCTTCTTGTTTTATGAGACATCTCTCATTCAGAAAGATTACTTTCAACTACAATGGCAAATAGCCCCTTGGATATTTCTTATTTTGCAATGTTTTCACTCTATTGAAGTCACTGGAATATTAATAAGGCAGAGCTCTCTATAATCCTCTCTTATAGATGGTTTGATCTGGCAAGGCCAACCATAAGTGCCTCATTTCTGAGACAAGACCAACCGATGCATGTATAAACGTACCATATAAACTTGAACTTCTAAAAGTAGTATTCAAACCAGCCCTTTCAGAGGCTCCTATCAAGTGTGGCATCTTGCTGCAAATAATGGATAATGAAAACTGTTGCAGGTATTACATTTGGCTATTTCTGCAATCAGTTAAGTTTATATAAATCAAGTACATATAGATCAAGTATAGTAATATACCTGCTATTTGTGTTGGTACTTTGCGACATTGTGCAAACATGCTTCTAAATATTCCCCATTCTAAGCACTTTGCTCTGCAGTAACAGGTCTTAGGGTAAGGCCATTTGGCTGCATAAATTCTACACAAAGGCTTTGAAAATGCCTTGGTTTTGAAAAGCAAAATGACAGAAAAGAACACGTAGCAAATATTCAACAACCTTTTTCATTTGAAACCATAAAAACATTTTCCACAAAGTTTATGACAATCTTAAAATTCACAAACAGACAATTATTTTAAAGCAACTTGTTTCTACTGTTTCTCTATATCCCATGTCCAGAGGGTTAATTGCATGATGCATACAAATGCATATAAGGCATCCATGATTTGTTTTACATGAAAAGATGCCTTGGAAGGCTGTAATTTTGAGGAAAGGAATGGTTGGCAACTTGGTGCTGCTTAATCCTTCCCACTGATGGCAGTTTTGCTACTCAAAAGCAGTTCAGTCTACCCAAACTGCTTTGGAGTAACAGATTTTGATTAGAAAAATAGAAAACTGGAAAGCATTTAAAACATTCACAGTCCTGACCACCACAAGCCCTCTTCTGCTCAAAATGGCAATGTTCCGCAGCTGCTTTGCTCATTCGAAAAAGAAACACTGGGAGCTCCTTGCATGTTATAAACAAAACGTTTATTTGACTGTATCCCACCTTTCTACTAGAAAAGACACTCAAGCCAGCTTAGACTCACTAATAAAATTTTATTAAAAACAATAATAAAGTAAATGCATTAAGCACAATTAAAACAACTGAAAACACCATAATGGAATAAAAATGAAAACTTGTAACAGGTAGAAACCCCATCTTCCAACCCAATACACTTACACTTACACACCGAGGCCCAGTTGAATACAGCAGCCTTTGCTTGCCAGGAGGAGGAAAGCAGAGAGCATGCAAACTTAGCCTCCCTTGGCAGGGAATTCCACAGCCAGGGAATGACTGAGAAAAGGTCCTCTCTTTCACATCCCCACCAAACATACCCGGGAAAGCAGCATCCCACAATAAAGGCTTCTCCAGAAGCTCTTAAGGACCAAGGAAACTCATATGGGAGCAGCTGTTCTTTCAGATAGTCTGGTACCCATGCAAAGGGTTATAGCTCATAACTTGCATTTTGAATTCTGCTGATGCAAACTGGTAAACAGCGAAGCTGTTCTCATAAGGGAGTCACTTGTTCCCTGCAGGCAATGGTCTGGCCATAGCATTGGGGACCAGCTGAAGTTTCTGGACAGATTTTGCCTACAGCCCCATGGAGAGTGAGTTACTGTAGTCTGATCAGGACACAGCTAAAGTATGTGTGAGTGTAGCCTGGTTAGCTGTCCCCAGCTGCCTGCTCACCCGCTCAAGGAGTTTAGAATTATGTGAAGCTGCCCTTGGCTCAAATAAATAATGGTGCCACCAGCTGGTTACTTGCAGGCTTTCATTCGTAAGCTGGTTAGGATAAATATACTGAAGGAGAGAATTCCATTTTCTTTAGTATTCTTATATTGATGAGAATTTAAGTACCCTACTCGAACCAAGTCATGCATCAAAGCAAAGCACTCCCAACCATGTGCTTACATTGACTTCAGTGGGACTCCTCTGCACATCTGGCTGGTTATTAATCCCTAGTTCCTTCCTTTGGCAAGAAAGCACACAGCCAAGCTTACCACCAGGCATGCTTGAGATTACACATTCAGGACTCATGTGGAATTCAACGTGCCGGCTTTCAAGGTTCATCTAAGCACCACGTGATTGCAACTCAGAGTGCTCCTAGGTTCACTGTGTGCCCCACATCAATGACACATACATTCATTCAGGCACATGGACCTTCAGGTGTCTTGCTTTCTTAGGTAAGGGTCTGACTTAATTCCTCACAAGCTTGCTAAAGTTTGCCATACTGTTGCTGGTGCCATAAACAAAATTCATATTTTTCCACCATTTCAGTGCAGATCAGGAAACCGAACTAAAAGTTTGCCTCAGAGTTACTAGCCCATTTGGTTTGTTATTTTCCTTCCCTCCATGCATAGCATTGGTCAGACCATAAACTGCTGTTAGTGGAGGATCTGTCCCTTTACTATGTTCTTCTGTGCAGAGCCCTGGGTAGTTTGGGATTGCACCTATTTCACCATTCACAGGCACTTTTTGTTAAAACTGTCCTAGTCCTTTTAACTAAAATCCACTGCATTCCACTTTGAAGTACATATTCTTGCACTCAAGACCCTTCATTGTAAAAAGCCTCTGTACTTCAGGGTAAACCTGCCCCTCCTGACTGCTGTAAGCAAAGTTCAGGTCTTCCCCCAGTGGATGGTTAGTGGTAGAACACATGCTTGGTGTGCAGAAGATCCTATGTTTACTCTATGACCATCTGCCACTGAAAGGGCTCAGGGAGTGTGGATGTAAAAGGCATCTGTCTGAGATCCGAGATATCCATACTCAGTCAAAGTAGAAAGTACTAAACTAGATGGTCGGATTCTTTTCGCTGGGTTTATCTGCTGAAAAGGTAATCTGCTTTTCTGTTTCAGTTTTATAAATTCAAAATGGCTTATCACTTCAGCATCGTTCTCATACATTTTCATCCTGCCAGAAACCACCTGAAAATACAACCCTCCCAGTGGTCTTTTGGCCAGAGTTGACCAAGAATGGCCACTCTAGATATAACATTCCATTGAATAATATTTTATTCAGAAGCCAGTGCCAATGCTGGAAATAATATCAATGATCCAGTAGCCATTGGATGAGGATTGTACATTGTCCATATCTGACAACCCCTAATAATCTGGAATTCCACTAGGCCTTCAGAGTACTCTACAACATTACTGTTGTGACTGGAATATCCTGTGACTGGAGAGACTGCAGATGATGGGACTGTCTCCTGCTTTTCTCCCCACTATAGCTCCTCATGCCCCACTAAAACCTGCTCTGCAGCCACCCACCCGAGCAGATGTTTAGTGTACATGCGAGTTGCAGCTGAGAGGAGGAATTGTTCTTCCTCATTCTGCTGGTGGAAACAGTTCCATCAGTGAAAAGATGCCTTTGGAGTTCAACCAAAATATTTATGATTAAGTAGTTAAAGGCCTTAGGCTATATCACTACAGTCGGTCCTCCACATTTGTGGGCGTTAGGGGTGCAGGACTCCTGCAAAAGTGGAAAAATTATCTCCCCCCCCCCCCGCATACATCGAGTATTTTCCAGTCTACACGCATTGTCTGCAATTTTCTACACTGGGCCATAAAAACCTCTTTATTGATGGCAAACCTGTGAATAATCAAATCTGCAAAAGCTAAGGTTTGACTGTATTTAAAAAAATATTCAAGCAGTATTAATAATGAAGTCAAAAGATTTAAAAACCCATTCAAATACAATAATCCTACCAAAAGCAGGCAGAGTTTATTCATTCCATAGTTTTCCAATTAATTTTAACTGTGTACATCAGGGCCACCCCTACCATTAAGCAGAGTGAGGCAGATACTTCAAGTGGCAGATGTTAGGATACAGCAGCAAGGTGTTGGAGGAAAAAGTTTATATGCCACCATCCCTGCCCTGCACTCCCTAAACTAGTCTGATGGAACAGGGAGGATGTGGTTGCTTCAGGTAGCAGATTCAAGACTTCCAGCAGCAAAATGTCTTGGGCTGTCCCTGGCTTACATCCCTGCCTTTGTTGTGTAAAAGTTTTCACTCATTCCATCTTTTGAATTCCCACCACCACAACAACCACCCCAGCTACTTTGGATTTAGTAGCCACATGGCATTCCCTTTTTGGTACTAATAGGATCACAAGTTTCTACCATGGTTATTACCAGAAAACTGCTGTAGACCTGCATTATACACTATGAGTGCAGCTTGCGTCTCAGGTTTGTTATAACCTGTCCATTTCATTTGCAAATTATGAACATATTTCATGAAATGAAATCACTAGATAAAGTGGGGAGACCTGACAAATGTGGCATGTTCTAAGAACAGTCTTTAACAGTGGATTTTCCATCCCATTGGTTGCTAACAGGGTGACAGTTGATTACAGCTTGTAAAAAGTCTCATGTTTTGTGGCTAATTAGAATGAAACCGAGAGCATATGAAATGTTTCACTGTAAAACTTCTAGCCCTCAGTGAAAAACTGCAACAACTTGCATTTGAAGTTATGCAGTGAAAGTGGCTGGTGGTGGGTGATTCAGGCTGGACCAAAGGGTCTTCAGGCAACACATAATTAAGCTAGGAAATTCACCATGTGGAATGCTATGATGGCCACTAACAGAAAGGGCCTTTTGAAAATTCAGTACATTAGAAAACCATGAATGAAACCTGTAAACCCAGAAACAGTACACTCATGACTAGAAGATGCCGGGGGAAATAGCCGAGGCTAGCTACCAGCATGAGACCTTGCTTGGGAGGGGCATTCCCCAGGTACCCTGCTGTTCATATTCAACCACAGAGTATAGAACAAGCCTAACGTTTAGTATGATCCACCATGGTAATTCTGATACTTTTATATGTGTGATATGTTAACATGGGTGTACCGTATGCCGGAGCCTAGAAACCAATGACCTATTGTGTATGTTCATTTCAGTAGAAATGTATGTCTTGAACTTGTTTATGTCACATTCATGTACTTCATCAATTTTATGTTACTGCCAATGAGTATGCCCAAGTTAAAACCAAGGTTCTGCGGCTGCTTCTCCAGTACTCTTCAGCAATACTGCAGAATACTCTGTTTATGCTAGAAAATACACTACTTAACATTCCCCCTCTCAGCATCCTCTCAATCACATGTTATATATCTATAAATATATTAGCCATTTTAGATATACTGAAATACAAAATGCTGTATAAATTATTGATTTTTATAGAGAGCAAGAAAGAGAGAGGATGAATTAGTAACTTGTATAGAGCAACCTTAATCAGTCTACACAAAAATCATCCATTAGAGTTAATTATCAACACAAAGATTAGTATAAAATAAAATACTGTTATCTATTGTGTAAAAGTACTGGCAGACGACATTTACTGAAGTAGACTGAAAAGTTAAGCATTGTATGTTTTATTCTCTTGAGTTTGTATTCCTTTGTGCAATGTCCACAAACAAAATATTGATGATGGTGGTGATGATGGTGCAAATATGCAAGTGGAACAATGTGAAGGTAAACCCACTGGCCTTGTGGGCTGGAATTGTAGACCAGATAAAGACCAAAACTAGAGAAACCCCTTTGTCTTCTGTAGCATGGTATTGGGTCTAGTTTTCATAATTCTGCTCCCAATCTATCTATCTGTCAATAGATAGACATGTGTTCGCTAATGATTTCAGAAGATGGAGAGGTCCCTTTAAAAGATAAAGAGCAACCATTTTGCCCTCGTACCTTGTAAGTGGAAGAACTGCACAGTCTGTAGCCACTAAGCATTAATGTCACAAGTTATAAAAGTGCCTCAGAGTCATCATCCCCAAATGCAATGGATGGGGTTTTCCAGAGCACTTAGCAGTGACCTAACCATGCTCCCAGTTCAGCCGCTGGTAAGAACTCAAACTTGCTTCAGTTAGGGGGAAAAAACCTAAAGGCAGCTTTGAGCACCAATGAAAATGGCAGCATTTATAGATTTCCCTGCTATAGGCTACATACTTTTAACAGCATAGGCTAAATATACTCACTTCCTTTGAATAACTTGCAGTCATTTTGTGAGGTCAGGTATCTCAATAACGAACTTCAGCACCTTAGTTGCATTAGAGAAGTTACACTGCGTTTACATTCTTGTTTAAAAAAACACAGTTGGCACCTAAGGAAAATAAAACATTGGCTGGTCCATGTTTTGATGCTTTAACACAAGAAGTAGTATAAAGGAAACAGAAAAGTATTAGGCCAGGGCTTCTTGCTTTGCTACAGCACTTGTTCTTCTGAATACCTTCTTTCTGGCCGTTAGCTTAGGGATCAGAGCTAGAAGCTCCTTTAAGGAGTGAGCAGGTTTAAAGGTGGCCTCGAAATCCTGCTTACTGGTCAGGAAATCTTGCCTCCCCAGAATCCTGGATGCCTGGGATTGTTACCAGGTTAAACAACAAGGAAGCAAAGATAGAAACTCCAGCTAGCCAGCCAGTCAGCTCAGAAACAACCATAGAATATGCTCTGACATGAGAAGGTTGGTGTGGAGGGTGGGACAGTCAAAAGTCAAAATAAAATAAAAACTCCCAAACACTCTTTCTTCAATCTTTTTGCAGCTAGGTTTTTTTTCCATAAATGGAGAAAATATCTTAACAGGATGCACATATGTTTGATTTTTTTAAAGTGTTCAGAGATCTCTGAATGAAATATGGATGAACTGGATGGGCAATTTACAATGTTCTTTGACTTTGTTAACTGCCCAGAGGGCCTTTTAGCCATTGGGCAGTATAAAAAAAGAAATAAATAAATTAAAAATGCATTTTCATCCTCAAATGGATTAACAGAATCAATTCCAATCTTTCCACAGCTTTGTCTCATTTAAAATAAATATTTTTGGCAGTTGTATGCACTGTTCTAACTCTGGACAAACTGCTACTGCCTAGAGTATAAGCCCAAAAAAATCTCACAGCAGTGCACATGCACTTGAATCGCTGGCCCAAAGAACCAGCCAACAGAAAATAAAATGGACATTTATACCATTAAGGTAAAATAATAGTCCCTTAACTAAACATTACAATCTGCCTAAGTGTCAGTAGAAAATGCCACCATGTGCACATGGCACATGAACAAATTCTCTTTTCCCTCCAAAGTGACTCAAACAATTTTAACTATTATTTTGAAAAGGATGGGTCAACAGTAGAGAGATGTCTGCTGGAGAAGGTTGCTAGATTATGTTTAATACAGAAATAACAAGGCCTTGTGGCACTTAAAAGACTAATGCATTTATTCTGGAATAAGCTGTTTTGGACACTGTCCACTTCATCAGTTGCATCTGATGAAGCAGACAATATCTACAGAAGCATATGTCAGAATGAATGTATGGACTGAACACCATTGCAAAGGCTGTGGAAACTAAGTCAGGATAAACAAGATGAATAACACTGCTAATTTAGTAGCTGTCCAAGCAAGAGTGGTATAAAGAGCAAATACAGGAAGAAAGTAACATTTTTGATCCAACTTTCTAAAAGCATGAGCAACAGAAGCAGCTGAAAGCTGCTCTTACGAACTACAAGAAGTGGCAACTGGCAGATGCAAGAATACCTGGATACTTCTAAGGCTTTAGAAACTGGTTTATAGCAAATGAAATCCCACTGAGTACAAAGAGACTTACTCCAAGGGAACTGGGTACTGCTTTGCAGCCTCCACAAACAACACTTTGTCTTTAGTATGGGCTTGTATTTTGTTCTAACAATGCTTGCTTTTTGAGCAGCACTGACACCAACACGATGGGGTGGGGGGGGGAGGGTATTTTACCAACCCAGAGGAATAGTGCCTCTCAGTGAAGCCTTCTCCCTACTATGGTTAAATATCCCCATGTTACTACTACCTATAATATAATACAATGTAGTGCATATCTGTAGTGGGCCTTGCCCTGAACAGCAGGGGACACACAGGGTGCTTCCAGGGAAGGCATTTCTCATGCCCTTGCCCTTCCTCATTCACAGCATTTTACCAGAGTTGTCTTCCTTTTGTTGCTCTTCTTGTTATTATTTTTTTTAAACTTTTCGCTGTCACCTTTATGGAACCAATTGAGGCAGTTTACCAACATTCAGAAAAAATAACAAAACCAATTTTAAAAGCCAAATTTAGAAGATGTGTCTTGTCGAACCCCGAGGCAGCAGGAGCCTGTTGCCACTCCAAAGGAATGTATTTCAGAGTTTGGGAGCACTGCAGGTGAAAGCCCTTTTCCGCATGCTCCACAAACAGAACTCCACAAGTGGGTATGTCTTTGACAGGGCCTTTTCTACTGATCTTAGTAACTGAGCAGGTTCATACTGAACAGCTAAGGGGCAGCCTAGATCAGTATGAACCTGCTCAGTTACTGGCAATTCTTTAAAGGTGGCAATTCTTTAAAGCCCTGAGCAATGTGTCTCTTTCCAGCACAGTTCCCCTCTCCTCCCACCACCATCTTTTTTCTTACAGCAGAAGAAGTCTGATAAGAAAAGAAAGATGGAAGAGCTGAATAGTGTGTCTGCTGGTAGTACTTCAAGCCCACCATTTAGAAGCTTCCCCAGGAATCAAGCAGAAAATCTTTTCCTGACATCCAAGGACAGGTACAGAAACAAGATTAAAAACAGGCTAGCAACCCTATATAGCTATTATACTAAATTATTCTAAAAGACCTCATTATACTTTATGACAGGCATGATTAAAGCTACCTCATTCCTCCTGAACAAATTGTATTCTGCACTTAGCATGTGCAAGCTTTCTATGAACAGGAACTTAGTTACAAGCTTGTGATGCCTGAAGGAAAATGTCCATCTGAAAACACAGCTCCTCTTACTTACCATAACAGTGTTTTTCTTATTATCCAGATGCCTTTGCATGAAACAAGCTGCTTTGTGAGCCTAAACATAAGAAGTTCTTTTTGGAATCACAAACCTTTTGAGTACCTGTTAAAGCAATATAAACTAATCTAGCTTTCATGCACAATCCTCAAAGAGACATTTTCTGCTATGTGCCAATCTTAACGTTCAAAAGGTGCCACAAATTCTTTCAGCGACAGCACTGAAGTTTCTGCTACAACTTTCTGGGTAATGCTTTATATACTGAAGGCTGATATGGCATAGGATCCATAGCACTGGTGGCCAGGCCTCTTTTCTTTCTTTTTAATAGGTCACAGGTTAAGTCCCAAGTACTGTGAGAGTGCTACTCTGGTATGTGAGAAGCCATCCATGCCTTAGTGTGGTGTTGTCTTTAGTCTATTGAAACAGAAAACAGCAAAGCAAGAGAGCAAGGGGGAGAGAGGGCAGTGCAATTATGTCTCTATGACCACCTAGAGTCCTGCAGATGATGTTGACCTACAATGGTCATTATCCCTGACCATTGGGGGCTGATCCATCCAACACATCTGGGAAGCCTAGGCTGTGGAAGTCTGCAGACAGGCTCACACATCATTTGGCTTTGAGACTGATGTGCCACAAAAACCTGCTGGCTTTGCTTTTCTCAGTGTGTGTGCCACAGGTTGCCTACCCACCCCTCACACAAGGGTGCAGAGTAATGTTTCAATGGCCTTGGGCAAGACATTATGTCTCAACTTAATCTACAGGCCAAGGCAGTTCTGAAGCTAAGAAGAAAAATCGCAATACGAACAAATGCAGAATGCAAGTCCATGTTAAGGCTGCAAATCTAAGCATTCTAAAAGGAAGAAAGCAATGTTTAAGTCTAAGCTGTGAGTGCATGGTGCTGTGCCATAGCAGCAGCAGCTGCATGCAATTAGGAATGATTTCTAGAAAGTTTAAATAGTTATACAAGAAGTATGCAGGGATTTCAAGGCTGGGGAAGAGAGACTAGATGAAGTGCATCTTCCCTTATATTTATTTAAAAATACTTTATCTGTTCAGTTTGTGTACTTGCTATCCCACTTCCTGTGTTGTCCCCCAAACTGCAAAGGAAACTTCAACCACACCCCAAAGGTTGTGAACAGAAGGCATTCCATTCTCACAACACCATAACCTTTAAACAGTCCCGAAGCAGAGCAGTAAAACAAGCCATTTCCTTCCCATTTACTGGGCCTGGGTGTACATTTGCACAACTAACAGTGGCACCTGCCACCACTACTACAGACATGCAATTCCAAACACAGAGAAAAGAAAGAAGAGGCAACATCACAGTAAGAGAAAAGCACGACCCCAGCACAATTTCTGGCAATAGATACAGCACAGAACTTGAGAGCCCGCAGAGATTCCATATTTCCATCTATTATAGATGACACAGCTAGCAGGAGGGAGAGGAAAGGAACAGACAAACACTACAACTTCTGCCTTAAAAGTCATCATTTGGATTCACCTAAAAGGAAAAAGGCTCACAATATGTTTACACACCTTTTGTGAAAGCCACCAGATAAAACAAATGGATAACAGCATTCACAGGCAGGAATGTGCTGAATGCCTACAGGAGGCTTGCATAGTAGAAATATATTGCATGGGTTATATTCTGCTACCTAGTCTGCCATTTCCTTCCAAAATTAAATAGGCCTGGAGTATGGTGAGATGAGGAAAAAACCTGATCCCCATTCACAGGCCCAAACACAATCGGTTTATACCCAGGAATCCTTTCAGTGATAACATTAAGATGTGAATACGCTTATTTGCAGAAAATATGGTCGTATAAGGCATTAGATGAAAGAGGAGTTGGGGCATGGGGAAGAGATGGATGGTTTTAAATAAAAACTGGAAAGCTCCCAAATATGGCATCTACCAACACTGATTTCTCTCCACCCATCCTTGTGCAGCTAGAGACAGAGGGATTAGTCTACCATCTGATCAGTTCCACCAACAGGTATGAACAACCGTTTCTGTGAAATGAGACGTTCAGTTTATTGCATACATTATATTTTGCATAATAAAATACCTCGTGGTAACTTGAATACAGACATGATCTCTTCTTTCACATTCGGTATATACCTCTCAGCTAACACATTCCCACGCACAAACACACTCACACAATTGGAGAGAGGGTAAAAGGGCAGGAGGGGAGAGAAAGACCCACCCCAAATACAGAATTCCTGCAGGTGGTTGATGTAACATCGAGCACACCACGAAGTCCCACCGTGGCTCAGCTGGGCTTTGTTCAGACCAGGTGGGGGCAGCATGGCCTTTTAAAGACTCCAACTAGGGAAACCCCACCCCATCAGACCCTCCCAAAATAGGCTGGGTTTTGTTTTATTTTGTTAAAAAAATGTCCAAAGGAATTCCTCCCGAGATTTCACGAGGAAGACACATTCAGAAGCACAGAAACACATGATCCGGTTCTCCGTGCAAGACCTCGGTGGTTTCCCTTGCTCTCTTGGCAAGTGGTTTAGGAGTTTTTCTCCCCACACCCTGCAATAATTTGGGGCAAGGGTAGTACAGTTCAGGGGAGATTATATACAGCAGAAGTTCTCTCAAGAGGAAGGGGAGGTTTCTGAAGGGATCGGGTCATTCGGAGCCTGCACAGGACCCTGAGTGTGACCAAAAGCCACCTCGCCAGCCTCCCCGCCTCCGCCCCTGCACCATTCATAAAAGTCTGCCTCTGCTCCAGTGCATCTTCTTCCTCCCCCTGACAGGACCACAATCCCCACCCTCCATCGAGTGAATGAATGAGTGAGCGACTGGCCTGTGGCTTACTTGAGCATGGCCTCTTCTTTCTCTTCCTCTTCCTTCTGCCGGTCCATCACAGCCATAATAATGTTCCTCTCCTCTTCTGTCAGGTGGCTCAGGTCAGGCAGCTCCTGCATGGGGGGAGGCACGGTGGGTGGGCGAGGGCCGCGGGGCCCCACCGAAGAAGAAGACATTTTGGGGGGAGGTATCCCTGCCTCTTTTTCTCCCACTTCAGCACCTTTGTACCTTTTGGCAACGCAACCCAATCACGCCTCGCCGCCGCCTCCACCACCACCGCTTCTTCCTCCTTCTCCTCCTCCTCCTCCTCCTCCCTTTACACGGTAGTCCTCTGCTCATCGGCAGCAGCCAGCAGCTCTCTGGAAGCAGCAGGAGAGGAGGCGGAGACCCAGCCTTTCATGGTTGCTTGCATCCACCCCAGCCCGGGCTTTTGCCGCTGCTGCCCCCTTTGTTTTGTCAGTTCTTAGGAAGAAGATTGGGGGATGCCCCGCAGCCTCTTGCAGCCCATCCTCGGAGGCTGGGAGGAGGAGGAGGAGGGCGACGACGAGGAGAAGGAGCGGACGGCGCCGCTGCTCAGGATTACACAGCGCCTCCCAGGCTCGATGCACTGTCAGGGCTGGAGGGGAAGGGCGGATGCTGCCGCCGCCGCCGCCGCCGCCGCTAAAATGCTCCACTGCTGCTAGCTCGGGAGCGACAGGCAGGCAGGGAGGGAGTTTAGTGTCAGTTAGGCGGAGTCCAAGCTGCTCCACTCCTGGGTGATGCTGAGGGCTGTCTCTCCCAGACAATACGGACAGCTTTCCCATTCCAGGCGTGCAAAATGTCCACACCTTTTCCTCCGCGGAGTCGATGGAGCGCTGGGCTTGGATCCGAGAGCAAACCACAAGCGAAGGGTTATCTCGCTGCTGGAGGCTGCGGTCCTACTCATATTTACCTGCGGGGAAGCCCCGCTGAAGCCGCTGAACCCACAGGGGCAGCGGCGGCAAGGCTGCAACCCTAAGCATGCTTACGTGGGCATAAGCCCCACTGAAGTGAGCGAGCCTGACACCCGAGCAATCGTCAGTAGGTCCAGGTTGCTGCGGTATCTCTGCCTACTTCGGATAAACCCCACAGACATCCGTAGCACTGAGTAAACATGGTTCAGATCGCGCTGCAAAAGTGCCTTTTCTCTTTCATTTATTTTTACGGTTTTTAAATTTCATATTTTTATTTATTCATTTTTGCCTCTGTCCAGAGGCTCAAGTGAACGATGTTCATGTAGGGTAAAAAGCTTCAGAGCCAGTTTGAAGTCAGATGTGCATGCGAGTCAGTGCAGATATTACATTTGCACTACCAATAGGAGACATGCAAAAGCTGGGCTCAGCATCCTATGAGGTGGGGAAAGAGGGACAACGCCTTACCTTCGCCTTCTAATTCATCCTTTGACTCCCTGACTTCGGGTAAGTATCAGCCACACAGGCTTTTCTACAAATCAGTGTGCGAAGATGGTCAAGGTGAACCTCCTACAGTTGCCCTGTGGCCACCTAAAATGCCCATTCATGTAGAATATATCACACCTCACACTAAATTTCATCAACATTCAGCACAATCTCAGCATTTCCTTTTTTAATTATTTTGAAATTAGATGTTAACACACATGACATTTTAAAATATGTTGATGAATTTTAAGAATGTTTAAGTACATTTAAAGAATATTAAGTATGCCAGATCCAGTACTTTTATACCTTTTCTCTGAAGGGGGTGCACAGATCTCTGTGCATCTGAGAGATTTAGAGTAAAGAATTTGAATTATCCCTTCCAAAGCTTCTGCTCTTAAGAAAAATACACTTTATTGATGTATTTATTTTAACTTTTCAAACTCTGCCTTTTTCAAAGCAGCATCAAAAATAAAATCAAACAATATAAAAGCCAACCCACATTAATGTATTGAACAAAACAAGAATAATAAAACAACCATTTTCAAAATAGCTAGGGATCCCAAAAGCAGAAGGGGCAACTATCCATAAAGCTATCATCAAAGTGGAAAGATAAAAAGGTTATAATATTGACTATATCTATATGAAAGGAGTGGGTGGGTAAACTAATTCAGCTTAACCATTCTTACCCAAGCCTTAATCTGGCAGCTAAAGCCTAAAGCAGGGCCAGGAAACTGCAGCCCTCCAGATGTTGCTGGACTACAACTTCCATTTTCCCTCACCATTGGTCTTGTTAGTGGAGACTGATAGGAACTAGGGACCAACCTCATCTGGAGGGCTGCAGCTTCCCCATCTCTGGCATGTTGTGTTGGGACTTAACAAAGCCCATCAAGTTGGGTACAACCAGCAAAAAAGGTTCCATTCCTCGTCTTTCTTTACTCTTAATACATAAAATTCCGATAATGTATTCTTTGCACAGTTGCCCTTAAAGGCAGCTCAGACATTACACTTGGCCCAAAATGCTATAACCAGATTCTTAACAGAAGCTTACTTCATCGAGCAACACTCCAGTACTTTTCCAACAATGTTGGCTACCAACTTGTTTTCTGTTGCGGTTCATGATGCTGGTGCTTACTTTGCAGTCTTAAATGATCCAGTGCTAGCATGTCTGAAGAGCTACTTCATCCACCTTGCATACTCCAGTCAAATTCTGAGATGCTGCTACTTCAGAAGAAAGGTGGGTGGACATGAGAAATAAGAGCCATCTTAGTCATGACACTACAATGGTACAATGCTCTCTCATAGGATGTCTCAATTACTTACTGTCTTTTAGCAACTGGTAAAAACCTGCACCTTCAGGAAGGCCTTGGGGGCTGATTAACATGAGTCTGCTGCCGAATTGATATAATATATTAAGCTTAACATGTGAATGCATTGTGCTCTCTCTCTTAAGTTAATATTGCTATATTTTGTAGATCATGTAGAGTTTAGTATTTTGCAAGCTGCATTAGGATGCTTTCAGACAAGGCTTTTATAGTGCAATTGCCCTCCATGGAATTTTATGAAGGTGGGAGTGGGAGATGTTCTTGTCTTCTATTTGTAACCTTCCCGTGCTTTCCTACCACTACAAGCTTTTTTCCCTTACTGTAGAAAATCCATTAGAAGAAAAAGGCAAAATAATTCTGTGATGGCCTTTGATTGGTAGCTCTAGGAGCCATCCATCTAAAGACACCCTTAAAGTTCCTTCAGGGCAGGAACTGAAGACTATTAAAGCTAGTTTTAAATAAACAATAAAATGTGTTATTAATTTCTGGGGCAGAATGCACAGTTATTCTTCCAGAAAATGAAGATAGTAGGATGAGGATGAGGATGATATTGTTATTACCATGCATTTCTCTTTTCTCTTGAATGTGATATATAACACATTTTCTGTATGATTTACTATATTCTTAAAAAATCAGGTGGGATTGGTCTATCTCATCTTGAGCAGAGACATGATAATCCGGTCAATTTCTTGGCATTCTATGGTAAATACACATTTTCTGACATTTTTCAGCCACCACACAATAGGAATCAAGGTAGAAGGTAGCTGTTTTGAATAGGTTCAACCCCTATCTGGCTACTATTCACTTAACAAGGCCAATTATTTTTTTGCCAGCTGACTGCATTTTATAGCAAAGTCCATACAATTTATGACTCACCAGGCCAAATCCAGCCCAACCCTCATGCATTGTGGCATGCTGGGGGATTTATTTATTTATTTGACAAGCCTTTTCTATTTTGTAGTCTCAGACAGCCAGATGGAAACTGCTTTTAGTTTGACAGGTTACAAGTTGCCATGGACAGTTACAGCAGCTTGTCTGAGTGGCAAGGGCTCAAGCCTACATAGAAGCAACATCCTCTCACCTGGAAGTCCTGAACAGATGAAAGAAAGAAGAGGGAGTGCTGGCTGTTATTCTATGGTGGGCATCCACCGCACAACGAAACTGAGGAGCTAAAAGTCTGGGCTGTACCAGTTTAGGTGGGTATACCAACTATTTTAATGATGTCCTTGTTATAAAACCTGTTCATTAAACTAGCAAATCAAGGAGAGAACTGCATGCATAAATGCACACATGCGTGTGCACACAAATTGTACTTCAGTCATGTACTGCCTGAAAGGGGGCTTTCTTCCTAATTTCTGCCTTTTTAACATGGCAAAAACATTCTAAAATGTCACACACCATCTGCAGCTGGAAGTGGTACAGTCTAGAATGCTACCACTTCAGTCAAGCCACCCCAAGACATTTCCTCAAGTTGATCTCCACAAACCACATATGATTTTTTAAAAAATGGAGCATGTCTAAAGGTGAGGCAGGATTTTGTTCCGCAACTGTGATTGTGAAAGAAGGGTAGGGGTGGGGTGAGGGTGAGAAATGCAGTGTTCTCTGATGTACAGCACTGCATAATTGGCAGAAGAGGTGTCATCAAGGCTAAATTTGTGCCAGGTTTCAACCCCAGACTTAATTTTAAATTCCATATATAGGTTTCGAAGAAGATATTTGCCCCATTTATAGCAGGGAAACATTAAGGTTGAGAAAGAGCCCTCAAACTCAGCAAGTAAAAGAACCAACTTATCCACCTCTATTACTACCACGTGACTTAACCAGTTTAGGGCACAATCCTGTGGGTTGTGGCTGTCATGACTGTAAGTTCCTGATGTTGGAAGCTTACAGTGGTCCTATGCAAGGCAGAAGGAACAAAGGAGATTTTTGCCTCTTCATCCTCCTTCCCTGATGGACTTGTCTCCTTGAGGAAAGGAAGGGCAGTAAAGGGGACTGGGTAGTTCATATCCTGGCCTATCCAGTTTTTTCTCCTCCCCATCCACCAGAGCATCCCCCTTTCCCTCTCTTCAAGATCAAGTTCCCAGTGTTGGAAGCACCAGCTGTGGTAGGGAGTTCTCTCTATGGATGGTGTGTAGTCTCTGACTTTGGACTGGGAGAGCTGAACTATCCTGTGGCTTTCAGACCCTGTCAAGAGTGCACCGGATTCCTCCCCCTGGTGAATTTGAGCATGGACCCTAGAATCACACCTCAAGTTTACCTGTGTATTCTAATTTTAATAAATCCAAAATAGTTGCTGTATCTGAGTTCAAGATAATCACAATGCAGGTGTGTGTTATTTTCATTGTCAAAGTAAAGCCAGGATGCATATGAAGGAAATAAGGCAGGGTTTCTTTGAGCATTGCCCCACCACTTGTGTGACTTTCTCTACGGAACATTCTGTTGGTATGTTGAGCTTGTCTTCCATGAATATCCCACAACACATTTTGACATTATTAAAGTTACCATGAGAGAGAGGGGGAAAAGGAATAGGTTTTCATTTTCACCTGTACAATACCTGTTCTTAAGAATGCATATAAACAGGTCCTAATTAAATTGATAAAGGTGTTGATATCTGACTAAAAATGACCAGCCGAAATTTTGGAACTCATTTGGAAAAGTGATGATCTTCCATGGAAAACGGGGTTCTGGGACCCCTTTTTTATGTTTACTCACCCTTCCATGGAGCCCTCACACATTGTATAGATGCTGTGGCTTGCTCTAGCATATGCGCCCAGCTCATGTGAACTGCAGGGCAGGCCCAGACTTTTAGGTCTCACAGTTAGCCTCTGTGAAGTGTGTGACCTAGACTACACCCAGCACTTTCTGGCAGCTGCAGACGGAAGACTAGATGGAAAACAGTAAGCAAGCCAGTGTGGGTAAAACTGGGGTATGGGCAACAGGAGGACGACTAGGTCCCCTTGGACCTTAACAACTTTAGACCAGTCTCAAATGTACCATTTCTTTGTAAGCTGATTGAGAAGACAATATCTCTCCAGCTCTTGGGGGTCCTATTGACTTTCTGAACTCATTTCAAACTGGCTTCAGAACAGGATACAGAGCTGAAACTGCTTTGGTTGCTCCAACAGATGATGAACAACTCAGCATTGACAGGTGGAATTTGTTCCTGCTGGTTCTGTTGGAACTCTCAGTCGCCTTTGATATTATTAGCCATAGTATCATTCTGGATCATCTGAGAGAGCTGAGAATTGGGGGTACTGCCCTCAGTTATGGACAGCTAAGGTCCAAGGGGTTTAAATCAGGTTTCTTAAGGAGGAGCCATACAATAGCCTCCTTTGGACAGGTAGGAACCCTACCTTCTCTGAAGGAGGTATTAATGATTAGACACAATAACTCCCTCAGTGCTTCTACCCCCCTGGACTACCAGCCAAGATGGCTCCAGATCTAGAGGGCAGGTCCAAGCAGCCTATCAACACCATCAGGACTTATGAATTGGATTGATCCAGGATAACCATATTCACAGACTTTCTGGACACCCCTGTGTCGATCTCCACCTCCACAATTATATCAAGCTCAGCTTTTATCCTAGAAGTTTTATCTGCAAAATGGTTGTTCAAAGTATCACAGCAAGCAACTGATGATGCTAAAGATAGGTTAGGACTCATTGGGGCTCAAGACAAATTCTGTAGCATTATAAGCAGCCCTGCTGGACATGAATTTGCAGTCACGGTATGAACAGCCTCTGTTTACTGCTTGTAGTGCCACCTCAAAGGAATGAAGATGCTTTCTATAAAGTGGTTTTTGGAGATGAGTCCAAATTTCGAGCATCCCCAAGAACTGGCCAAAGAATCTCTTAATGCTGACTGGAAACCTATTACATCCAAAAGTTTTTTGGGAATGGACTGTTCTAATAATCTACAGAGGCACAAAGAAGGGGCTGTGATCTTAGCCTTGACCAGGTAATGATCTGACCAAGCCAAGACTCAGACTGTAGAAACTTCCATCTTCAAACCAACTTTTCAGAGCAAAATACAACATCAAGCGTGTGTACAGCAGTATGTGTGGGTCCAGAGACCAATTAGGACAGGCCCATGGCTGCCATGGTCATCATGAACTCATGGACAGCAGCTGACAAACTGGACTTGAAAGCAACATAGGAATCCATCTGGGGGTATCCAGCACCAATTCCAAGACCAGCTCTGTGAGTTCAGCCAGAGCTTGTTAGGTAACAGGGTGGCCTATATACCAGACTGTCTCCGGACCCCAACCTTGCATATTTCAGCTCCTTAACAACTACACTATTTATACTTTAATAACAATAAAGTTTCGAAAGAAGTGATAAGAAAAAAATAAGAATACAAAGCACCAAGGGTTCTTAAACAAATGTTACATAGGATGGCAAACGGTTGAAAAAAAACAGTAACTCAAACGCACTCATAAAAATTGTTAACAAATAGAAGCTTTGCCATCTTTGGTACGAGCTCATGGCAGTAGGCTCCCACTCCCACATATTGCTTTGGTCTTTGTCCAGCAGAAGTAGCTGGTCAGCCACACTTCTGGAGAAGGTGGTGGCAGTGGTGGCCGCTTCTGCTTCCAGGGGGAAGGCAGCTACTCCCACAGATGAGGCACAGCGAGCCTTTCCTCTGGGTAAGAAGCACAGCGCCATGAGTGCTGACTGCTCCTCCAATGTCTCTGTGAACACTACCCACATCCTTTATATCTGCAAGCTCCCCATGTCAAGTAGGGATACCTGCAGGGAGCTTCTACTCCACTTGTATTCAAGGAGAACCTGATGTGCCATCAAGGGCCCTGCTAAAACAGGACTCCCAGTCACACGTGAATTCTGCTTATATGTGAGCAAATCTGAATACAAACTTGTTCTATACTTCTTGCACTCAGCACAAGAAATTGGTGCATGTGCAGCCCCCTCCTGCTTATATGTACTATTTTAAGGAAAGACACAGAAAGCTAGGTTTGGGATTTGCATATGCCTTGCGGTCTTGGGGGTGTCCCCAGTGATCTGATATGGAAACAGTGGCTTTTGGTGATCTGCTGGAGTAAGACATTCTCCATTGGTGTGTGACCTATGAACTCCAAGAAGCCTCCAGTACCTCCTTCTGAAGGTAACCAGACTCACATGTATGCTGTGCCCCTGGAAATAGGGTGCAAGTAACAGAAAAGTTTCTCTACCATCACAGATTTTCTCAGTGCAAGTCAGTGTGAATTTGTAAGGCATTGTGACAAATAAATAGGATAAGATCCTCTCTTAGCCACCATTTCCATTCCTGGAAAACAGCTTGGTAAGCTATTCACATAGAAGCCTCCCTACATCTTTCATCTTTAAAACTTTAGAAGTCACTCATTATGCTCTCATTTTTTATTATGGTTTTCTGCACTCGGAAGTGCAGAGAGATTTTTTTAATATGTGTAAATGTGAGAAATACCAAGCACCTGCTGGATTCCTAGGATATCACACTAAAAGCTTGATTCTTCAATTTGCAGAGAATGTGCAGCTCTGGGGTAAACTGAGGTTCCTGGGAATGCTTGTTGTATATAACCTTCTTGCCTGGCAGGAAGGTACTACAACATTTTAAATGATGTTTGCTGGCATAGTCACATATAAATGCTATATCTTGTGATGGAGTATTTCAACACAGCACCTGGAAAGCTGAGGTTTAAAACCCTTTTCCTTGCAGCTCAAAGCACTAAGCCTGCTGCCACTAGGCTGGCAATTAGCTTTGTCAACATTCCTCCAAGAAAATCCAGCTCTGTTATGGCAAGCATAATTGGCAGTAGGTCCTTGATTCCCAAGTTAGAGTGGGCTGTATCAGCTTCAGGGAGAAAAATGAAAATAAGGAACAGCCATGCCTCAGAAGCTGCTCCTGCAGAGCAGCCTTACTTAGCCTGGTTCCCCTCAGATGTGTTGGACTACAACTCCCAACATCCCTCAGCCAGTCCATCACAACTAGTTTGCATCATACTGCAGAAAGTTTCTATAAAGACCTTTGAAGTGTGGAAAGCTTTTCATTCTAAGTTCTTGGCAGAATCGTTCAATTTCTCTTTTGCCTTCCCCTTCCCTCTCCCTTCTCGCTCCCTCCCTTACACACACACACACACACACACACACACACACACACACACACACACACATATTTCTGCAGGGCCTCATTGACAATCATACAACAGGTAAGGTTTTTGAAAAATGTAAAAATGTGGGTTATAGTTCACAGTTAACATTTATGAACTACAGGAAGTATTTGCAGTTGTCTGCCTGCTTTAGTTTTCCTATTAATAAATTGTCTTGCCACAAAGTGCTTGAAGTAAATGTGCTATAAAGAAAATGCTATTCCACTGCAGTTTTGGATATCTGGAAAACTTTTCTTATTCAAATTTTTTAAAATATATGTGTCTTTGTGCCCATATCTGCAGCCACAGATAGAATTCCAGTTTCAATTGCATTTCCTGGCACCAATCAATCTGTATATTCACATTTCAGCCTGTTCTGTTTCTAGTGTTGTTTTCATTTGTTCATTTCACTTAAAGGCCCAGGATATTTTCAAATATGCATTTTATTTGATGTATGTTTCATAGGATTTGTATTTCTTTGTTTGTTTACCTTAGGTCCTCATATCCTTGCTTTCTAATATTTATTCCAGGGTTGTTCCTCCTGTAATTTAAAAGAAAACAATTATAAAATATATAATAACCCTATTAAAGGTAATAAACAAATAGCATAATTATCACAACATTCTTAAAATAGCAATTCATTTTCATAAATGTTTTCTTATATGGGTGTGTGTTTCGCTCTAGGTTGCATTTCATCACTGATCCTGCAGCATTAAAAGCATGACAACAGTGAAACACCCTGTTCCAGATGAATGTGTGGCAGGGTCATCAAAAGCACAGTAGATTTTGGGTTTGTTGCCAGTATCTTTGCAATAAAATCCACACAGATTTATTTATTTATTATTTAAAGCTTTTATATCGGCATCTTGGAATGGCTTACAAATGTACAATTAAAATCAATAAAACAATAACAATTCCATAAAATTATATAAAAACAAAAAACAAAAAAGCAATGGTTAATGATAAAATATTAATTTTTAAAATAGCAATTAAATTAAAAGGTTTTAACCTGGCACCGAAAAGAATATAAACTCGGTGCCAGGCACATCTCTCCAGGGAGCGCATTCCATAATCTGGGCACCACCACAGAGAAGGCCCTGCTCTCTACTTATTAAACGTATAGTTTTCTGTAAAGATCTCTTTTTCAGTTTGGCAAGCTTAAGCAACAGGTCATCAACCCACCACTCAAAATTACCCATACATTTCATATCCAATATATAACATCAAGTTAAGAGAAACCAGGAACAGTAAATAAAGCCAGAGGATCAAGCCTCACTTCACCATAGCACCACCCTAGTTTTGGCGGGAAGAAGGACTGCAACTGGCTCAAGTTAATCAGGTTACCTGAAAGCCAACAGGGGCCTTGATAACCCACGGTAGACCAACTACCTTAGGCTCAGATCCATAGAACAAGCAACTGATCAGTGGGAATAGCTGTATAGACTCCTTATCTTGCCTTATTGCCTTCCAGGATCAGATCACTTGGCTGTTTTGGATTTTTACCTGCTTCTGGCCCTTTGGACTCATGCTTTCTGCCTTTGGATTTGAGCTGTACCTGACTTCAACCATGTGGTTTGCCTTGAATAATGCCTCAGCTCTGACACATAGCAATCCTGTAATTTCATCTTTCGTCTGTTTTTGTTTTAAATCAGCATTCATTTTTAATACTTTACTACAATAACAAAATTACTTGGTAAACAATACGCATGCACCCGAGCATTAAAATAAAACGCTAAAAAGGTAAGGATGATGCATCAGCTGTTGAAAACTAATGAAGATAAAGGAGCATGTTGTAGAAGATGTAGTGACAGTGCGACCCGGAAACATCAGGCAAGCAATGCTAAAAGCATCAATAACCGTGCTACCAACCTCCACAGAATCCTAGAATAGTAGAGGTGTTCTGCTGTTGATCATCAATAAGGCCATCAGACCCAAGGTCTGAGGCCATCAGGTCTGTGCCAGTGTATAACCTGTCACCATTAGTTATATTGGCTGACGCACCTGGAGACCCCAGATTCCCCACCACTGCTGTACAGGCTTGTGCTGTACTTATGTGTAAAGTTGGACAAACTGCCACCAACAAGGTCTTTGAAGAAAGGATAACATGGACAACCTGAATGGTTTGGTGATGGGGTCATCTGAATTCTTTGAAATAATGGAAGTAATAAATGGCATAAATACCAAGAAAAAAAATGCTAGTGTGAAAGTGATTAACAGTTTTGTGACCTCTTAATAGGTTTATTACAGTATAAGCCTTTATGAACTAAAACAGCTTCATCACATGCATGCAGTGATTTTCAGCTGGCATCTATCTTGCCATAGTATGGGTAGCCAAGAGGAAAGCTGCAGACAGTATTGTCACCTGTTTGCTTGAAAGTGCTAAGCCATGCTGTATGCACTTTGAATGCAAACTACCAGAGTCACTGGCAGCCATACTGCCAGTGCCCCAAAAGTCAGGCCCACCCACATTCCAGGTAAGGGTTTACGAATTGCAGCCTCCAAATCCATGACTCTGAGATTCATGAGAGCGTTGCGACTTGCAAGCTCCCATAAAACATGCTTGTTAAGGTTATTTGTAAGTCAATAATATTCACTCCACATCAAGGCTGCTTAAGTCGATCATAACTGCTTTAGATCATCCCCAATGAAAAATACATTCTAGTTTTTGGTGCCACTAACATAAGTAGTTGAACATAGCATCAAAGCAACAATGTATTGACAACATCACTATGTAAATGCAAGGTGGTGCCGAAAAAATACAGGAAACGCTCTAGTCACGGAGCCAAATTATTTCCTGGTACACTGGCACATACAGCTCTTATGATCACTCACTGTTCTTAGACCCCCTGTTAGACAGCCATATGCGTTGGCTACATTCCCTAGGAGTGAAATAACTGTACTAATGACAAACTGGCTTCCTTTTCTCCAAATGTCCTTCGGTTTATTCTTTTATGCCTCATTTATAACTTTGCTTCTGTGTAGATATTTATATCTAATGTAATAAAATATTAAAAAACATCTGTGTTTTCTTGCCAAAACATAGAAACACGCATATAAACATTTTTAAAGGAATTCAAGTGATGCTGAAAGAAAGAAATCTAATATTTGTCTTATATTTGTATGTATTCTTTTTCCAAAGTGTTGTAAGTGTTGCTTAATGGTATTACAATGGAGGATTATCTGTGAACAATATTTCTACCTAAATTTTAGTATCTACATATCTAAATCTCTAGAAAATTGTCCTCCTTATGGGAAAACAATTGAGGTAATAAGTTTACTGCAAAGCTTTAAATGTGAAAAATAAAATATATTCTAATCACCAGTTGGCAGGCTATGGGCTGAACCACTGCCCGAAGTAATGTGAATCTTGTTGTTAGTCACGAAGTCATGTCCGACCCATCGCGACCCCACGGACAATATTCCTCCAGGACTTCCTGTCCTCCACCATCCCCTGGAGTCCACTCAAGCTCACACCAACTGCTTCAGTGACTCCATCTAGCCACCTCATCCTCTGCCGTCCCCTTCTTCTTTTGCCATCTATTGTTCCCAGCATTAGGCTCTTCTACAGGGAGTCCTTCCTTCTCATTAGGTGGCCAAAGTATTTGAGTTTCATCTTCAGTATCTGGCCTTCTAAAGAGCAGTCAGGGTTGATCTCCTCTAGGACTGACCGGTTTGATCGCCTTGCTGTCCAAGGGACTCGCAGGAGTCTTCTCCAGCACCACAATACAAAGGCCTCAATTCTTTGGCTCTCAGCCTTCCTTATGGTCCAACTTTCACAGCCATATATTGCAACTGGAAAAACCATAGCCTTGACTCTACCACATGTTATATCAGAGTTGAATGATTCACCTACTGCTTCATTCATAAAGAATTCCCACCAGTTGCAGATGGGAGGAAGGTTGTTTGCGTATAACACTAGTAGTGTGTGTATATATCTACACACACACACAGAGAAAGAGTTAATATTACGTTCCCTGCAGTGTTTACCCTGGTTCCCATATGTACTGTCTTAACATAACAACCTTTTGCTGTACTGTATGCTGCACTTGTGCATTACTGTTTCACAAGTGACATTTACCAGTTTGAATGTAAGACAGAAGAAGCAAACCATGGCTTTGTGTTTACAGTATTGCTCTTGTGCACTAGCTGGTTCATAGTTCACACTTAAATGTTCCTTCTCCCTTTTAACAACTCTGTTTTTCCCTCATGAGAAAGTTTCAAACCTGCACAGGCCTAGTGGTAAGGCACTGACCATTTTATCACTGTGAAAGTTGGCTTATGTTGCAAAATGCATCTCTGGTCCCTGGATCAGTTTGGCTTTTATGAAAATAGATGTTGGCCACTCTTTCTCAGAGCATTTCAGCAAGGGTATACCGAAAACATCTCTCCAGATGGGTTAGCCTTCAGCTGCCAGTGTTCCTGATCTTTGGCCATGCTGGCAGGGGCTACTGGAAGTTGACAAACATCTTTCCTGTTTCCACCCAGTCCCCTGAACTATGTTAAGAAGTTGGCTTTCACACATTGTGTTTGCCCAACTGCAACATATCAGTGTGTTTCAAATTGCAATGTGTATTTTGAAGGGAGTTGAGCGATGTAGTGTGCACCATTATGGCAGTGGTGGTTGGCATCAACATTACAAACAGAGTTTTCAAAAGATTAATGTTGCCTGCAAAGTAAAAAACAAAACCCTTTGTAGACTGCCTAGAAAGGCTGGCTATTTGGCAGTATGAAATAGGATAAACAGAAATGATTCTCATATGTGTGTATGTCAAGATGATCATACATCATAATAACTCACTAAATACATGAGTTGCTCACTTCTACTGAACTATATTCAGTGTTGTTTCATCTCAGAAGTCTTTTGCACATCTGGAAAAGAGAGATGCTCCTCCAAGCAGGATGTACAAGCAACATTCCAATGTCACCCCTTAATATGGTGGAGGAAGACAGAAGAGGGTGGAAACCACGCATGCATGGAAACCATGTGGATGGCTGGATACTGGCCCCAACGTAAGATCCACACCACTTGGTTACCACATGCATGGTGTATTTCATGCATGGTTAACCCAAGATCTTTTGCTCTACCCAGGGTTCGCCTAGCAGACAGTGGCTGAATTCACACAAAAAACTATGTGATAGTGTGCAGTTACTGTGTGGCATGGTATCTCAGCCTGTGTCCTGGGTTCACACATTCATGCGGTTTCTATGCACACATGGTTTCCACGCTTTTCCATCTCCCCTCAAAATGTTGGCCCATATCCCTTTCGCCCCTGCAGCTGAAGATCATTGCCAGGGTACACCATTCCTGCCTAACTTGCCTGCCTTTCATTGATCAATACACTCCCCTGGGTGTGGCCTCAGATGGGTGCATTTTTTGGTTTGTATTTATTTCTGTTGCTCAGCGAAGCAACTGTCCACGCACTAGAGTTGCACTGTAGAGTGCTCTAGAGGAGCAGTACATTCCCTGCTCTGTGCCAATGTGCACCCGCCCCCCCGCACACATACACACCCCTGCAGGACTCATCGAGGCTGCCTCCCCCTGGCACTTTGGCACACAGAGGGCTTCTGCGCAGGCAGGCCCTACTCCACCATCCACACATTTGGGACCCAAACACAGGAATTCTGTGGTAGTAGTGAGAAAACAATATATAAATGGTGGGAGAGCACCTAGGATTCTGACTGACAGTGCTCTATCCCGTCTATTCACATATATTTGCTAAAATCTGAATTTTGTAAAATGCTTTTTTAATATTTAAAGAGCAGCAAAATGTTGTAAACAAATATTAAATACAATAGCCCTAATTTCCAGATTTAAACAATAACATCAGAGAGCAGTGATTCTAAACCTATACTTAAAAATCACAATACTGCGATTAATGTAAATAACCATTAAGACTACTTGGCCTATATTCAAGTCAATTGTTAGTTGCACTTTATATTTAAATCTTCTACTGCCTCATTCTGTTGTTGTTGTTGCTGTTGTTGTTAAATCAAAATCTTGTAGTTTGCCCTACTTTCCCAACTGTAAGCACACATTTACCGTTTATAATGTGGGTTCTGTTCAAAGATCATGTAAATATATCACCAATTATTTAAGTCACAGTAATTAGCATAACATTTCCACATAAAAGATGCTTTATCAGATAAACAGTATGGATTGTAATCGTATACACATACCTGGTAGTAAATCTATTGAATTCAATGATATTTACTTCAAAGTATACTTCAAAGTATACAACATCTCAAAGATGTTGTAACTATAGCAAATGTTAGATGGGCAAGCAAAGGGAACTAATATTCAGTTATACAATGGTCTCTCTTTCTCCCTTTTCTCCCTTTAATTGATTCCAGTATGTAACAGCATGCCATATACAGCAGTTGTCTATGACAGTCCTTAGCCATTGGCTAAATTCACACATAGAATCATAGAAGAGTTGGAAGGAGATAGGAGACCATCAAGTTCAACTCCCTGCAGGTGCAAGACTCCAATGTACACCATCCAATTCGGATGACTGCCCAGAAGCTTTCTGAATGTTTCCAGCAAGGGAGAACCCACAACTTCAACAGGTTGTTGTTGTTGTTGTTAGTCGTGAAGTCGTGTCCGACCCATCATGACCCCACGGACCACATTCCTCCAGGACTTCCTGTCCTCCACCATCCCCTGGAGTCCACCTAAGCTCACACCAACTGCTTCAGTGACTCCATCTAGCCACCTCATTCTCTGCCGTCCCCTTCTTCTTTTGCCATCTATTGTTCCCAGCATTAGGCTCTTCTCCAGGGAGTCCTTCCTTCTCATTAGGTGGCCAAAATATTTGAGTTTCATCTTCAGGATCTGGCCTTCTAAAGAGCAGTCAGGGTTGATCTCCTCTAGGACTGACCGGTTTGATCGCCTTGCGGTCCAAGGGACTCACAGGAGTCTCCTCCAGCACCACAATTCAAAGGCCTCAATCCTTTGGCGCTCAGCCTTCCTTATGGTCCAGCTTTCACAGCCATACATTGCAACTTAAACAGGCAATAGGTTCCATTGTTGTACTGCTCTGGTGAGTGAGGAAATGCATCCTAGTCTAAATCTGGTTTCTTTTAACTTAAGTCTGTTATTGTTAAAAACAAGAACCAAATGCTTCCCAGCACTCTTCAGCATTTCCCAGCTGGCTGGCATGCCCATGGAGAAGGCTATGTCATGATATCTTTCTATAGGCATTCTAGGAAGCAAGATAACAATAGGAAATGCCTGAGACTTGGGTCAAATCAGTCAAATTGGGTCCTTTTAATGCCTTTCAATGTGACTTTGGCCAAAAAGACATTGCACTAAATATGGGACCAACAGCTATATTTTCTTTTCAGTTTCACTCTAGAATAGGTGCAGGACCCCCAGTACAAGTTTTTAAGGCCTCCTACACTAGGGACCTAAGCTGTTTAGGGTGCATATGTACTTACTCTAGAGTGGACATGAGGAAAAAGACATAGGAGCAACACACACACTTAATGTAATGTCTGTTTTGATCTTCAGAATGCTTGTAAGCTGCTTTCTTTAGTCACCTTGTGCTTCCTGGATGGCTATGACAGAACATCCTGATGGCAGGACATTCTCCTGTTGGCATCCCAGGAAGCCAAGGGAAGCTGCACAATGTATTATTATCATAATTATTCAGGAAATAATACCTTAGGCCTTTAACCATCTCATAAATTTAATGATTCAGGTAAGAACAGGACCCAAACCCCAACATTTCTCCTTCTTTTCAGGTTATTTGTTTTTGTCCTTCTTCCCTCCCTGACTTTTACAAATGGTCAAAATCCTATTGGGCAGCATTATTGGAAATGCCTCAGTTTTTGCCTTTGAAGCCCTTTAGTGTATCATATTGAGATGTTCAGGAGAAGACTCCAATGAAGCCCAGGCTGCTCTTCCATGGACAGAAAGGAAAGTCTGTATTTACTTGGCCAGAAGCCATGGCTTTGGCTACTCCTCACTGTCAGTGGAGTAGCTCCATTGCAGTCTCGATCTCTCCAAGTTTGCAAAGTCTGAAGTTACAGAAACAGGCAAAGGCCTATTAGTAGTCTAGTGAATTTCTTCAGAGAGCATGGAGTTAGCCACACTGCATATGACTGTTGCCTTCATAAGCTTTCACTTGTACCTAAGCTTGCAGGTAAGACAACATCCTTCTGTGTTTCCAGTAGAAGACATTTCCAGCAAGCAAGGTCAGTCAGAGCTCTCTGGGTTCCTGTTGCAGGTGCCCTTGATGTAAGAGGGCCCTTACTTAGCCAGCTGTGCCCAATAAACTTATTTTAACTGGACTCCAGCTATCTTGCTTCTGACCTCTAATGCCACCTGGGCCTCATATGACAATGAATAGCAATCAAAGCAACTAACAACAACAATAAGAACCACATGGTTTGGATCCAAATGTCAATCTTGCTGCTGGAAGGGGAGGTGACTTTTGCTGATTCCTACTTTCCCCTGTACTTTCCACTGCAGCTGGCGCAGTGGTTTAAACCGCTGTGCTGCTGGGCTGGTTGATCGAAAGGTCGCCAGTTCGAATCTACACAACAGGGTGAGTTCCCATTGCTCTGTCCCAGTTCCTGCCAACCTTGCAGTTCAAAAGCATCCAAATGCAAGTAGATAAAAAGGTACCACTTTGGTGGGCAGGTAACAGCGTTCCGTGCACTTCGGTGTTTAGTCATGCCGGCCACATGACCACGGAGACTGTCTGCGGACAAGCATTGGCTCCCTCGGCTAGGAAACAGAGATGAGCACCACCCCCTAGAATCAGGCATGACTGGACTTAATGTCAAGGGGAAACCTTTACCTTTTTTACTTTCCCCGGTTGCTTCCCTGACCTGCAAAAACTGCACTGGGACATCTGCATTCCACTGGTAGAAAGGCAGAAGTGAAGTGTTTGGTGAATCTGTTGACTGGATCAAAAGCTTTCTATTTGTGGAAGACAAAGTCTGGATCCACCCCAGGAGCCATACATAATACATAAGCATAGATGAGTAGATAAATAAAACACTACTTAGAACAATGCAAATAATAAGCACAAGACAGGGGCAAGTTAAAACATCTTAGGAACCTAAGAAGAACTGAACTAGATCAGACTAAAATCCTATCTAGTCCAACTTTCTGTCCATATATTGGCCACCAGATGCCTCTTAGAAACTCAAAAGCAGGACATGTGCAACATACAACTTCCTGTTCATGTTCCCCAGCGACTGGTATAGACAGGCATACTGTTTCTGAGTATGGCAATACACAGTCATCATGATTAGTAGCCAGTGATAGTCTAATTCCTTTTTCAAGCCATCCAAGTTTATTCTCATCACTATGTCTTGTGGTGGCAAATCCCATAGTTTACTGTAATGCTGTGCAAAGAAATATTTTTCTCTATTCTCCCACCAGTCAGCTCTATGGGAGGATCCTGGATTTTAGCACTAGGAGGGAAAGAAACGTTTTTCTTCCTATCCACTTTTTCCACAAAAAAATAATTTTGTACACCTCCATCATGAATCCCATTAGTCTTTGTTTTCTGAGCTAAACAGTCCTAGCTGTTGTAAACTTTCCCCATAGGAGAGCTGCTCCAGCACCTTGATCATTACCGTTGCCCTTTTTTGTACTTTTCCTATCTCTGCAGGATTCTTTTTGGGGCATTGCCCAGAACTGTACACATTGTTTCACATGTGGATAAACCATAGATTTGAATAAGGGCAATATGATCTTGGCAGTTTCATTTTCTATCCCCTTTCTAACTATGAGTAACATGGAATTTGCCTTTTTCATAGGGATGTTGTAGAAATCTGCAGCAGATTCAAATAATTGCAGATTTCTCCAAGTCAGCCATGTGGATTCCACAGTGGACTGGCTTTCCTAGATTGTGGGGAGTCTGTGGGGCTTGTGGACAAACCTTTGTTTCTTTTGTGCATATTCCTGAAAATTTAATTGCAGAAAAATATGTAAAATAAAAAACAATATACATGAGCAAATCACATCACAGAGTAACCCTAAGAATAGAATACACATTATGGGGGAACTTCATATTGTGCTTTTTTCAGAATCACAAATTTGTACATATATGCACAAATGTGTTTGTGCAAATCAGTAAAACACAAGTAGAGCAGTTTCCTCTCTGTTTGACAATCTCTACTTTCACAATGGGTTGACATTTTCATAAAGGTATAAGCCAGAACTCTAAGATCTCTTTTTTGGTCAGTCACTGCTAGGTTGATTCCCATCAGGTTAATGTAGCAGGCCAAGGCTTGCCTAAATAAAAAACCTTTTGCTTGATAGGAATACTTCATTTGAGAGAATGTCAACAAACAAGATGGAAGAAGAATTCTAAAAGTTTCACATTAAAGAAATAGTAACCCCTCCCCCACCACCACCACTATTTTTAGACTGTCTAGGAAATGCTAGAAATTATATGACTTCTTTCTGCCTAAGCATGTATAGGATTGCATCCTAAATTAACCCAAAAATGCAGAGAAATAGTTTTGGATAGATGTTTCAGAGAAGTTACAACTTTTAGAAGGCTAATCAGCAAACAGGATAGAAACTCTCAGTGCATGTGTGTGTGTGCTTGCTTCCTTGCTTGCTTACTTGGGCAGGTTGAAGTTTTAATTGCCTTATTTGTTTCTTAGTGGCAGCAACATTAGTACTTGGGTTATCGCTTGCTGTCTACTCCATCACTGTAAGCACACGGGGTGCGGGGAGCTAACTCAAGTGCAGATACAATTCTGAACAGTTCGCTGGAAGTGAATCTTAATTTCTTCAGTATGCAATGGTGTCACTTGAACTGAGCCAATAACGCATAGTTGCTACTGCATTATGCCTCTAAATACAGAAGGCTGTGGTATAAGGGAGAGGAGGGAACCCATGAGATTCCATGCCCACTTGGAGACTCAGTGCAAAATGGTATTAACCAAGGAAAATGGTAACCTTGGATTACAAACTATGAATTCTTTACAAATTCATATATTGTTAGGTATGGCAGATGGGGTGTGTAAATGAGTCAGTCCTAGCAGAAACGCCAATGCTTTAGAAATCCTTGCATTATTTTATTTTTGAATGTAGTGTTAATCTGCTTTATGACCAGCTTCATGAGCTTTCTCCACTCCTTGAATTTTTTGCATTCAAGTTCATCATTGCACAAACTAGTGGGCCACTTTGTATCCCAAGACAGCCTACTGAAGGTTACTTCATTTTCAAGGAGCAGCAGAGTGCATCCACGGACATTTACTGGGTCTCCATGGCAAAAGAACTCATCAGGGATGACAAACTATGGTGGGGTGCTGTGCCATGCAAACCTGAAGCAATACCTGCAGGGTGGCTTTTTTCCAGGTCACAAGTCACAATGACAAGCCATGGGTGGTTGTTGGGATTATTGTACCCAATCTGAGATGGATTGTAGTGTTGTCTGAACCTGAACAATCGGCCTCATTATGGGGACTGGGAATTGGTTAACAAGACACTTGGCCAGAGCAGCATAAACCCCTTGGCCCTCTTGCCAAGTTTGTCTGGACCCACCAATGACTCTAGGTGTTTGGGGACATGGAAAAGTCTGAGTCACACCCCCTTTTCAAAGCAACTATTGGTTTTGGTCAGGTGTAAACAATTCTATAAATTAAGAACAGCCTTATGTAGTCTTTCTATGTTTTCCTGTTATTCTCTCTCACCCATTTCTTATACAGGTTATTTCCTTCTATCCATCTGTTATTTTCTTTTCTAACAATATGATCCAATGTGCACTACTTTTGCTGCTGTACAAGTCAGTTGCTCAAAGATTAAAATCCAGACTCAGCCTTCTCAGACTTTCTGGAAGAAGAAAGCTTCTGAATTTCAGTTTCTTTTTTTCCTAAGTAGTTTTTCTGTTTCCATGCATCTTCCCTGCTTGGCAGTTCTGGGAGCGTGCGAGCTGAGTGTCCTCACTGCGCACAGTTCCATGACCCATAGATAATGAGGAGTTGTGTCTGCTTGGTTCACTCTTCACAACCATCTTGTCAACCAATACTTCCAACTGCAGCAATCTCTACAGGGTCCCTCAATATGTAAGATAAAACTATTTGGTTACAGGTTCACTCAGACTTAAAAGAAAGCTTGCTGCCTTTGATCTTGTATGAAGAAACCATTCAGTTCTACTTACACCCTTCGGCTTGACACTTTGAGTGGTAAAAGAAGACTGTTCTTCCTTCAGACTCCTGCCAATTTTAAGCCTTGCCCACACATCTGAATAAAAAAATGGGGAGAAAACATACATGGCTTTAAGTTTCACCTTCTGGGTCCCATAGGATGTATCTTCTAGCCTTCTCCTGATCAGTGCACTTCCTCTTCTCTGCGTGTTCCTGTCTCATCATTTAAATCAATTAACTCTTTGCACCAGTTAATAAGATGGGTTATTTTCTCCCAATCCATCTATTTCTTTTTCTTCCAGCAATCTACTCTTATTCCCAGGAGTATCAAAATGTTCAGTGGGGTTTATTCCTAAAGGTGCCCAGAACAGCACCAGGAACAATATTCCTCCCCCACCCACCACAATATGGAGCTTCATTCAACAACCTGAGAATTGTATCAACATGGCAGAGAAGGGGGGGGGGGCTTTTTCTTAATTGCCTCCATACAAGTTAGCTCAGTAATGAAATTAACAAAATGAAATGGCAAGCAGCTCATGTTCTAGTTGTTTTCACTCCAAATAACTTCATATAGAAGCTGGAGGGTGGGCTCGTGCAGCCATCATATCTACAAACCTGCAGCACTGTCTGGATCTGGTCTTTGAAAGCTATTCCTGCCATCTGGGAAGAGTTACAGAGGAGCTAGATATTATGTCAGCCTTCTAAAATGCTGGCATGTGCGTAGCCCTTGCAGGAGAGCAGCAGTGGTTAGGCACCTTCTTCCTGGCCACAGATTCCCTACTGCAAGTGCTGGCATCCACAGAATAGCATACGGGGGGTTAGAACCCCCTATTCCATTCGTAATCTCATTCAACTAAGTGTGGGGCCCAAAGCGGCTTTCTTGGTGACTGTGTTTCCCTGAGGCCCGCCAACTGATAGATCATGACAAGTTCTGCTGCAGGCCCGAAGAGAGGCAGATGGAATTCCAAAGGATTCCCCAAGTTCAATTTGAGGAACTGAACCCTTGGAGTTCAAACCACATCTAAGAGAGAAGCCTCCCTCCAGGCTCTGTTTTTCAGACAACTGGCCACTTATTTTGTGCCAAACACCTGGAACTGAACCATAGCCAAAAGGCAACTTTTAAAAAATCAATACTTCCCAAATGCTATATTAAATGCAGAAGGATTTGAATCGCTTCCTTGTTGCCTTTAGCTGAATAACTCTTGAATTAGCAGGTAAGGCCAATGAACTTAACATTCCATTTTTTTCTCTCCATTGGAGGATTCTCTCAAGGCTAGCTTTACTCCACAAAACTTTGCATCTACTCAATTTCTTGCCTAATCTTCTATCTTTCTTTATAAGTGCTAGCCATAATGTGTCCCAGGATCACTGCTAGTGTTTGTGAAAGAACTATCACTCTGCTGGAGGAAAATCATACTGTTTCAGTAATGAAATGCATTTATTTGATTAGAGCATTTTGCACCAAGCTGGTCCATTCCAGATGTATTGTACTATAATACCCACCATTCCAACCCAACATGGCTTGTTCAGTGCCATGCTGGCTGGGACTGATGGTAATCGTAATCCAATACATTTGGAACACGAGTGTCTTTCTCTCAAATGATTGTAGATACTATATCCTGATGTTATCTTCTGGCACCATGTTAATGCTGATTCAACCCATCCCACCTTCTAACTATAATCTGCTTTCTATTCTGCCATTTGTTTGTAGTCTGTTGGAACATGCTGCTTATGCCTATTGTTTTAGCCCCTCTCTCTGCTCCTTCCTTTCTCAGCTTTTTCAATGTGATTTCTACCCTCCAAACTCCATTAGAGTTGCCCTCACTAAAATTATGGATGCTTTCCTTACTGCCAAATCCAAAGGTCTCTTGTCTGGTCTCTTTCTCTCTTTTGCTCTCAATATGCAATTTGTTATGAAGATGTGTACAATAAAACTATGAAAATATGGCACCTTCTCTCTAGTCAACCTGTCTTGACTACTGCTACCCTATTTCCTCCCCATCTTTCCCCTGCCACACCTCAGTTTTCCCTGCTTCACCCCCAACATTACAACAAGCACACCAGAATCACTTATTGTTCATTCTAAGTTGAATCTCTCCTTCAATCCCCTCAATGGCTGCCTGTCTATTTGCATATCTAGCACAAATCCCAAGTCCTTAATGATATCATGTCCCCCATCTCTCAGCCTATATCTTTGCTTCTCCAGCCCCACCATCATCAGCTGTCTCCTGCTTCCTTAAATGGCTTCCCCCTCCCTCCCTCCTTCGCAGTTCTGTAGACCTGGTGCTACAAAGAACACCTATGCGATGCTACACCTCTCTCTTCCTACAAAATACACCTGCTCTCATTTCCTTCATCCTCTCTACATGTGTGTGAATTGAATATATCTTTTCTCCACAACTTTTCTTGTCTACTGTGTTGTCAAATTTTAGATTGTAAGGTCATTAGAACAAGGACCTGTTTTTGTTTGCTGCTCATTTTCACACACATTAAGGGGTCTATGTAAAATCACAGAAAAGGAAGACTGCACTAAAAATACATTTTACAAAATGGCTAGTTATTTCATGTCAGTTATGTGAAATTGCCTGTCTTCTCTGCCTGTTTCCTCAAGCAACCTCTTCTTCCTTTCCTTGGGTTACTATCTGTTCTTTCAAAAAGAGGACTTGAAGCACTAACAGTGAAAAGCACTTTTCCTGCTGAATAGTTTTTTCCCCGGTTTAAAAAATATACAAAAAAAGTGCCAGGAGGGAAGGGACAGGAGACATATAAATGGAAGATGATGTCTATAAAGTGTATCATGAAGAGAGGGCCACACAGGATACAAAGTGAACAATTTTAATAGATAAAGCTGAGAGCAAGGCACACCGCTACAAACAAGCTCAGAACGTGAAGAAGACATTTCCTGGTATGGCAAGCCAGGAGGGCCTGACAAGACTCATGGTTTTCATTTTGCAAGGAATGACTCAGACTCGTGGGAAAGGTCTACACCTCTAAGCTTCTGCATCTTTACTGGTTCAGTACCCCAGTTCCTGCAGTGACTAACAACAGCATGACCCCAGGTAGAGGCAAATTAACTACAAGCTTTTAGAACATATGCAGAGTGTTTTATAGATTCTGAGTCACATGGGTCCAGAAGCTGGGCAATTGATGATGAAATAAGGTGAACACAGTCAAAAGAAGATGAGAGATCTACAGAGGAGGCTCTCCCACCATTGATTATGGGAGAAAACATAAAAATCACTGAGGAACAGGGATTTTTGTGGGTATTGGCATGCAAATGAGGGTGATTGCAATGCTGTTAACCTGGCAGCCTTATCAGCTATTACTGATCAGCGGACAGAACTGCCCTGGCAGCTTCTCAGAGCAAACTATGTGTTCCTGCTTCTTAAAGTAACAGCAAATTGTAAACCATAACCTGGCTTGGAATTCTGGTGCTTTCTGAGAAAGGGGTGCAGGTATTTTTATAACACAAAGGCACACATAAGCAACCTTTCTGCCAGGATTTATCTGAATTTTCTCAACAGGACAAAACATGGCAGCCTAGACCCCACATAACATTCCATAAATGAGGCAGTGGGAGTGCACAATAAAAGCATTGTCTAGAACAGGGGTCTTCAAACTTTTTCAGCAGGGGGCCAGTTGAAAGGTGGCAGCGGGGGACAGGCCAGTGAGGTGGCGGCGAGCACACGCATGGCGAGGCAGTGACGGATGGGCAGCGAGGCAGTGAGCCTTGCTCACTCGGATGTCATTTTCTCTGAGCGAGTCCACGTGCGCAAGCGCGCGGCGAGGCAGGCAGCAGCAGCAGTGGCCACAGGCACAGGGAGTCCAAAATCTCTGAGGCGGGCCAGATAAATGGGCATGGCAGGCCGCATCCAGCCCGCAGGCCGTATTCGAGGACCCATGGTCTAGAAGAACTTTGTTTCTTGGGCCAGTTCTTAGTCTGAATCTTTGCTTCAGACATCTTGCCTTTGTGTTCCTTGCCCCTTGGCTTCCCTGCTATTTGGAAGCTCTTCACATCATACTTGCTCCAGAACTTTTTGATTCTGATCAAATGGAAAACTGCAGGGTGAATTGCAAACATTTACAATTTTTTTTACAATACTTTGGGAATCTTTGTAAACATTGTGTGCCATCATTTAGAGGAATGTATTGTCACCAGCACAGTACAATATAGATATTGTGATAATGAGAAAAAAGGTTAAGAACACAATTGGGCTATATTGCATTCAAACTAAAATAGGGCATATTATACAACAGGCAGGTATGCACAGAATCCTGAGCAGTGCATAAAGTAACTAAATTGGCAGTTATTACTCAACATGGAAAGAGAAGCCCCATCTCCAAGCATTGCGGGGAGGATTAAGCAAAAGGTGTCTTCACAAAAGAGTTTATGGTGAAATACTTAGAATTAAGCCCCACTGTGCTGAATGGGAAGTACAGGATTACAGCCTTAAAACTGTATAAACTAGTTTGCAAATGTGATGATAAAACATGCACTGGTCATAATATTAATTTAAATTACATAAAGATATCCTCTACTTTCCACTGTAGATTAACAAACAACTATCACATAACCACATATACCAAGCCTGAAAAAGTTTATTGATCATTTGGTGACTGCTGCATTACTCATAAGTTATACAGACCAGAAGGTTGCCACTGCTTCTGCATTATGTTGAACTGTGTAATTATTCTATTACATATTTTTTGTTGTTGTTGTTAGTCGCGAAGTCATGTCCAACCCATCACAACCCCATGGACAACATTCCTCCAGGCCTTCCTGTCCTCCATCATTCCCCGGAGTCCACTTAAGCTCACACCAACTGCTTCAGTGACTCCATCCAGCCACCTCATCCTCTGCCGTCCCCTTCTTCTTTTGCCATCTATTGTTCCCAGCATTAGGCTCTTCTCCAGGGAGTCCTTCCTTCTCATTGGGTGGCCAAAGTATTTGAGTTTCATCTTCAGGATCTGGCCTTCTAAAGAGCAGTCAGGGTTGATATCCTCTAGGACTGACCGGTTTGATTGCCTTGCGGCCCAAGGGACTCACAGGAGTCTCCTCCAGCACCACAATTCAAAGGCCTCAATCCTTTGGCGCTCAGCCT
>NW_025335349.1:6949752-7048239 GCF_004798865.1 Varanus komodoensis | reverse complement strand
ATTGCAACTGGGAAAACCATAGCCTTGACTATACGCACTTTTGTTGGCAGGGTGATGTCTCTGCTTTTTAGTATGCTGTCTACATTTGCCATAGCTTTCCTCCCCAGGAGCAAGCGTCTTTTAATTTCTTGGCTGCAGTCCCCATCTGCGGTGATCTTGGAGCCCAGGAAAATAAAATCTGTCACTACCTCCATTTCTTCCCCATCTATTTGCCAGGAAGTGAGAGGACCGGATGCCATGATAATACAATGTAATAATAATAAAGTGGACAGTTTCAAGCAATTTAACGTGCTTGAATCATCTCAAAACCATCCTGGACCCCCGGTCTGTGGAAAAAATGTCTTCCATGAAACTGGTCCCTGGTGCCAAAAAGGATGGGGACCAGTATCAGATATTTAGAAGGTCAATCTCAGATATTCAGAACTTGAAAATGGATTAATTACAGGTTACAGAGCATCAAGTAGAAGGCAGATGGTGGTTTCTCATAGTGCTATGGCCATATTTCAACACCTAATATGCTCTTGTGAGCATGACCCCTTCCACCTTTACCTTTCTAGCAGATCAGAGCAAAAGTCTTCTAAGCTACTGTACTTTATTGAGCTAGGCTGGCTATGCAATACAGAGCAAGTAACAATGATGCTGAATCTGTGCGTCTGGCTCAGAGTCACCCAGCTGACTCCATGTCTGAGTGGGGACCAGAACCCAGATCTCCTGACTCTCAGTTCTACACTCAGCCATTATACCACACTGGCTGTCTTCTTCAGAGTGCAGACGCTTCTTTGCTGTATTGCCACAGAGCAGAACACTTGCCTACCTTGTAATCAACATTTTGAAACAGTGACAACCACCAGCACAACCACCACCAAACACCTTGCCATTTCGTAGACTTATGACTGTATTAAACAAAAGCAAAAACCGCTGCATGTGCTATTTCTCACCCCCTTTCCAGCAACAAGTCTATTCCCATTTTATACTAAGATAAGATGTTGTGCCTGTAGTGCCTGAACCCATGTTACTGGGAATTAAGTGCCAAGAGAAAAGTGAGTTTTTAAATTTCTGGTAGGTAGCTCATCACTCTTAGCAGCTTCGTTTTCTGACAAGTGCATAGTTAGAGAAACCTTTCTCTACTGAGGGCTGTGCAGCAAAGAAGCGCACAGCAGGAGTTTTCTCTGCAAGTCTTAGCAGTGTTGCTGGATGATGCCATACTAAAGAAATCTCATCACTGTGAGAGTGCTTTATGTTATTAAAAGTCCAATTAAAACAAAATCAAATAGTTTCATTAACTGCAACAACCAAAAATTATACTCCCAATTGCTTTCTTCTCATTTAAGGGCATTTACATCTGAATGACTTTTCAACTGTGTGCATGTTTGTAATTAATGCAATTACAAGTCAGGGATCTTTCCCTAAATCTAAAAAGAAAAGAAAGAACTTCATCAATTCTACTGTTTTAATTGAAATAGGGCTCTATTTCCAGGCATATGGTGATTTATTTAACGTCTGTTATCAAAACAGAATATAATAAATCAGCATCAGCATATGGATGTGTGCCTTCTTTCCTCTCAATTTGCGGAAGTTCACAGATTCAACATCAATAGCTTAATTTATTTATTTGGCTTCAGCCTATTAAGTGCCTAGACTGGCACTAGTCTGAATTAGAACATTTTCTATCATGATGCCCACACCACCTGTGAGTCTCTTTGTCTCTGCATCACCTCTTCTTGAACTACTTTGTCAATGCAGACAGGAAAAATAGTGCCTGGGTTGGCACGATCTCCAGCACAGTTAACAAGCCACTGTTAATCATGCTGTGCATGCCAGTCAGATGCCAGCAATCTGTTTAAATAGCCTCACCAGTGTGGTATAATGTACTGTCTGAACCTGGCAAGGGTGGGTTACTGTTGTGGTTAACCAGCCACCCAAACCATGACAGCAACCCACTCTCACCAGGTTCGCATGGCATGGTGGGCAGCCTTATCCTTATCCTTTGCAAGGATAATCAAGCAAACTGGGCCAGCATGTAACTAGCATGTGCTTATTAACCACGCTGGTGAGCAGGCAAACCAGCTCTCAAAGTTGAGGAGAAGGTAACAGACAGTGCTTGCAGATTCTGCTGGGTTTTCCTGGAAGACAGACCCCAAATGTACCTTCTCCACTAGAAAAAAAGCAGCAGCAGCAGCAGCAGCAGACGGAAATGCCACTGCTTCTTCTGCTTTGGGATATCAACAGCCATGATTCCTTCAGTTGTTTTGGACTTCATTTCTCATTATCCACAACCAGCATGGCCAGCATGGCACTGTAGAAGTTGTAGTACAAAACATTTGAAGGCTACTATATTGTATCATTTCAAGCCTGCATCCATTCTAGTAAGTAACTTGCTGTGCGCTGAAGAAACACGCAAAATTGGCATCCTTAAGTGCCCAGAAAGCAAATCAACTAGACAACAGAGAGACAAACAGAAAGAGTAGAAACTGAGGGAGTGAGAGAAGCAAGAAGCAATGACCATGGGTAAGAAAGTGAGGCGGAGTGTCTGGGAAGAGTTGGAGGAGGCAGTGACACATCCACACTGACATTGTTCATTTTAATGACCACATTGCCCTACACTTTGTCCTTCCCTGACCACAGGAAGGAGGTCAAGTGCTATGACGGATGCTTGAGAGTGGCTTGCTAAGGTAGGCAGAGTTGGGCTGGAATGGACAATCTTTTGGTAACTCCAAGCAGACTGTTTTCTCCAGCAAGGACTTTGGCTCAGCGGAGGCCTTTTCTTCCTCTTAGGCCAGAGTACCCCTCCAAGGCTTGTCCCTCCACTTCTTAATTAAGGGACCAATGCGTCATTCAAGGGGCCCTCCTAGCCTGGAACCTGCCCTTTTGTTGCCTCTCAATCAGCTTCTGCCTCATGCATGGCGAGCAGGCACTGGGGAGCATAAGACTCCTAGTTTAAAGGGGGGCAGTTTCTCAGGGGAATCTGTTTCAGTGGGGCTATCTGGCTCAAGGGGTCCCAGGCTGGCAGGCTGGCTCCAGGCTTGATAGTAGGGCCAGGATTCAGCACCTCCATGGCTTATGTGGCTAGTTTCCCTTATCCAGTGGCTTCCTCCTTTGCCTTCTCCTACTCCTTCTCCTGCTTGATGACTGAGTTCTAGCTGCTGCTCGGGGTGGGGCTGACGACACCCACAGCTCTCACCTAGTGGGCACTCCATTAGTTTGTCAATAATGCTTGCACTTTTTGAAAAGAACACCTGTCCAGTTCTCTTATATGTAATGGGATGAGCAGTAATAACAGTATAAAAAGTGCTATAGCAACTTGATACTTTGCAAAAAGAAAAACAAAGTGGTGTTGGTGGTGAAGGAAGAGACTGAAAATAAAAATCATGTTTAAGCTAACTTAGCTATTTATGTATAATTTTTATTATACATAAAAATAAAACAGAAGTAAAAAAAAAGAAACAAATCTATCATTAGATTTTTCTTAAAGGCTGGGATGGATTGAGGACTATTTCAATAAGAACACCACTCCAGAGAAAGAAGAAAACCTAAAAAAAACATTGAGATGGAGGTGACGGTGTGGAATCTGCAGTTTGGAGAGGCAAAAATGAAACCAAAGAATTATGTGTGCTATGGGATAGTAGCCAAAGGCAAATAAGAGGGAGTAGAACTCTACAAATCCCATGAAACCTGGCAGAAAATGGCATTCCCAAGCATGCTCAGGAACATGGTTTCCAGTTAATCAGAGGCCAACAAGGCATCTGCCAGGTTCAGTATGCTTACACTTCTCAGAAAGGAGGAAAGGTAGCACCACAACAGAGGGCAAACAAAACAAACATATGCAAATTCATGCATTTGGGTACTTAAAAACAGTTCAACTAGAAATACAATATATTTCACCACATTGGAGAAGACTGTCTAGGTGACCCATGTGCCTACTCAGTTGGCTGTCAAGGTGCTAGCTGTTGATGAGCATCTTCAAGGCCCTGCTCTCTGTCTTTCTGGAACTTCATCTTCATTGAACTTGGACTAGAAAGCCCATAAAAAGGAACACACCTTCAAGCAGAGGACTGCCCTCCAACAACTTTCCACAACAGAGGATTGTCCTCTGTAAAGAACAATACCTGGCCACCCTACTGAGGTCTCCCTATTTCTAGTTTCACCATCTCTTAGGAAAGCTTAAGTTTGCATGGAAGGGATGAAACAACTGGCAGGGAAATATTGTCTGGTGTTCAAGGAAAGCCTCAACACAAACTGGGCAAGAATTTGTGGGGACTTGGGCATAGTTTGTAAGTCTGATTACTGAATTTTCCCTTTTCTTAAATTGCACTATTACTTTGGAAAACTGAGACTGTCCTTTAGAAAATAAAATAAAAATTAGATAACATGGTGAAAGAAAAGCAATCTCATTCTCAAGAGAATGAAAAGAATAAAAACCTGATTGAAGGGGGTCAAGGAAGAGGTTAGCAGAAAGGTAGTCAAGCTGCTAAAAAAACACAACCTATTTCAAAAGCTAGTTTAGAATAAAAGATGAAATAGGGGACTATTATGGTATGGTGAAGAAGAGACAAAAGAAAACAAAATTAAGAAGGGGTGAAACCATAGCAGATTTTAATCATCCCAGAAGAAAAGATGGATGATATGAGATAAAGAGAGTTGATGAGGAGAAAAACATCTACTTTAAAAGGAAGGGGCTGGACAACAAGTGGAAGAACAACCAACCTGGCATGTATCAGAGGCCTCAATGGGTAAGTAGAGTAGTGTGGTCTGGCCCAGCCTTGCACACCCGCTTACTCTGTGCAGCCTTGTGCTCAGACTCAAGGGCAGGGTAGTGCGGACTAGTTGCTAAGATACACAAAAGCTCCATTTTAGGCACCAGAAAACCCTTTTCCTGGAGACTGGGTATGAGTCCCTGTACTTCGTGCTGAGCTAAAGAGAGAGATGAGGGATGCTGTTGGTGTACCATCTACTCCAGTGGTCCCCAACTTTTTTGGCACCAGGGACCAGTTTCATAGAATACAATTTTTCCATAGACCAGAGGTATGCGATGGTTTCAGGATGATTCCAGCGTGTTACATTTACTGTCTGCTTTATTTCTATTATTATTTCATTGTAATATATAATAAAATAAATATACAACTCACCATAATGCAGAATCAGTAGGAACCTTCCCCCAACCTGCAGCCCAGCCCTTACCTGCTTCCCAGTTCCCTCGCTGGCTTCTCCGGCTACTTGCCGCCTGGCTCTGCCACCACCACTGCTCCTTCCTCCTTTTGAGGCACAAGACCCAAAAGGGCCTTCCAGCAGCAGCACAGGGCCTTAAATAGGCCTTGCAGCCTGGCGGCGGCTCTCCCCACCCCCTCACATTTCATCAGGCCTGCTCAGGCTCCTCACGCCTCATGCCTTGTCCATTCTGCCTCCCCCTGCCTCCTTATACTGTTCCCTCCTCCTTTCAAAGCCCCAAATCCAAAAGGGCCCTAACGACAATCTGTATTTCCAACTGCTCCCCAGCAGTGCTGCTAGCGCTGGGGAGTGGCTGCAAATACAGGTGAAGCTTTGCTCGCTCACCTGCCACTCACTTCCTGCTGTGTGCGTCGGTTCCCAGCAGGCCATGGACCAGTACCAGTCCTTGGCCCGGGGGTTGAGGACTCCTGATCTACCCCATTGTCTGATGGACTCCCTGACCAAAGTGGCTGAAATGGTCTTGCATGTGGAGCTGGAGAACCCTAGGACTTGGAGATGTCAACCTCCTTGCTGAGCTTAGAGAGGGGGCAGAGCTCTCACACACTACAACCTGCTTAGATAGATTTGTCCACTTCTGAGGGGCTGGAGGTAGAGTCGGGTACCAGTTTCAGTTCCAAGTTGTCTGGTGAAGATTTGCATGAGAACAAAGTGTGGGACAAGTCATAGTGTAGTGAAGTGGTTAAGACCGTGGAACTGGGGCTCAGGCGATATGGGTTCTAGTTCCCACCCAGCCATGGAGCTCACTGGGTGACATTGGGCCAGTCACAGACCCTCAAGCCCAACCTACCTCACAGGGTGGTTATTGTGAGGATAACACTGAGAAGAGAATTATGTAAGCTGCCTTTAGTTCCTTGGAGAGAAAAGGGGTCAGACAGATGGCAAAAGAAGAAGGGGACGGCAGAGGATGAGGTGGCTGGATGGAGTCACTGAAGCAGTCGGCGTGAGCTTAAGTGGACTCTGGGGGATGGTGGAGAACAGGAAGGCCTGCAGGAATCTTGTCCATGGGATCGTGATGGGTCGGACACAACTTTGTGACTAACAACAACAACAAAATAAATGCTGCATCTTATTTATTTATGTTATCACCGCCCTGAGACACTGCAAAGGGTGGGATACAAGAATTTTAAATAATTAAGTAAATAAATAAATATACATCCCTCCTTGGGAAAGGTGGGAGACATTTCAAAATGGGAGGATTGAGAGACCCTGTCAGGAGATGACAGGTGAAATGAGCAGAACAATTATGAAGTGTCCAGCCAGTCCCAGATTAAAGCAACTGGACTAGGAAACCTTGGGAGGCCCAAACCTAACAGCATCTAATCATGAGAAAGAAAACCCCGTTCTCTTCTTTACCTACTCAGTGAAAATACAACTTTGCATTTTTAGCATTGATAAAAAGATTATTTATAAATGCATAACCTAGGAAACTCCAGACTATGAAACAAAAAGATGGCTGAGCATAAGATTCATCATGAAGGTGATCAAGAATATTTAGACCATAAGATCATGCCTACTGCATGGTGGTGAAGGTATATTCATCACATCCTTGAGCTGTCACTCAGCTGAACTTCTTCAAGTGTTTCAAGGCCTGCTTTTATCTACACAGTAAACCTAATGTTGGAACTCTTGGGCCTGCTGTGATAAGTTTGCAAGGCATTCTGAGGATAAAATCACTCATTTTCATATTGACTGAACACTGCTGTTGATTCGGTGTACATTGAGGTATCCAGTGTACAGTCTTATTTGGTTTTGTAGGATCAATTTCAGTTTTTGAAGCAAAAGGATGTGGACAAGACCCCTGCATTTGTACAACTTACAATATAATCTTGGCATAAGCTCATCATTGTTTATCATGGCTCACTTGAGCAAGCTTCAGGGGAGAGACTGCATGGATCTGAAGAATAACGAAAGCAGCATTGCATGATGGTGTAATACCTACTGCCTTGATGGAGGCAGGGGTATAACTACTCCTGAAAAACCCTTCCCTGGATCCTGATATCTGTGCCAACTATCATCCAGTTACAAGCACTTTTACAAGTGACTCTAACAAACTTAAAGCTATGGCTTCCTTTAAGGAGTTAATTCACCTCATTTCAAGCCTTCAACTTTTTGCTAGCATGATTGGCCTCTTTAGGGAATCTTTTCTTTTCATGATGTGCCCAAAGTGCAAAAACTTCAGCTATTTTTGCTTCCAGGGAAAGTCCTGGTTTGCTATGATCGAGGTTCATCCTTCTCTTGGTCCAGGCTTAGGGTTAGCTCTCCTCAAGCACCATGTTTCAAATGCTCTATGTTCTTCCTGTCAGTTTCTTCTCTAGAACTAATAAAGTGAAGCCTAATCCTGATAAGACAGAAACCCTACAGGATAGCAGGTCCAGGAATTGGGTTGTTTACCTGTTCTGTATGGGGTTGCACTCCAGAAAGGAGCAGGAATGCAATCTGGGGGTGTTCCACCTCTGTCACAGGAGGCACAGGTGATCTCAGTGGCCAACCATTACCAATTTCGGATGGTATGCCAACTGTGCCATTGCTGGGCAGGGATAAGCTAGTCATGGTGACCTCTTGATGAGGCCACTGTAACATGTTCCAGGAGGGGCTGCCGTTGAAGCTGGTTCAGAATCTGCAGCAAGTGAAGAGTGCAGCGGCTGGGGTGCTCACTGGAGCGTCTAGCTAAGCTCATATATGATTTGTCTTAAAAGGACTGCCATGTTCAAGCTTATATTCTTGTAATACAAAGTCCTACACAGCTCAGGGCCAGGACACCCAGCAGACTGCTTTTTCTATGTATTCCTAACAGACCCTTAAGAGCATTAGGGTTTTGTAGAGCATTCCAAAATTATCAGAAAGTCACCATGTAAAACCTCAGTGGCAACAGCCACCCTGTGGAAAATATATGGTGTTTAAAAATGTAGCATCTTTCAAACACCTTCTGGCTTTCTCTGGCTCCTAATTAAATTCACCATGCTGCCCCACTGCACTGATCCTTTACTGCTCTAAATGATTATTACTGTACTTGGAATTGTTATGAAAATTGTATTTTAAATGTGATTTTAATATTTATATGTACACCATTAAGGGATTTTTAAATACTTATTGTATGGAAATATTACAAACAAAGATTAGAACAGAGCTGAGGAATCTGACCCCTTACAGATATTGTTGGACTCTAGTTCCTATCATCCCCAGCTAGCAGGGCCAATGCTCAGGGGAGCTGTAGTCCAAAAACAGCTACAGGGCCATAGATTCATCATCAGTGCTTTATAAGAAGACATGTGAGAGAGGGAAAAGAACACAGCAGTGCTCAAGAAAAAGAAAAATAACTGAGAGACAAAGTTAAAGGATCAGTGGAAACTACTTTGCCTAAGAGACATCGTGCACAATCTAGAGCAGAAGAAAAAAAGGACAAGAAGGATGAGCATTAATACAAACAGAATATAAATTGCAAGAAAAAGGAGAATGAAAAGAAATCAACAAAGAAAAATAGGACTGGTTAGCCAAAGAAATAGAAATGGGGGCACAGATTTGAAATGGAGAAAATCAGATGACAGATGGTATTTGAACCATGACTGTTGAATAGTATGAATGTACAAGCAGAGGAGGAACACTGTAAGAATGAGCCAAGGTTGAGCAGAACAAGAATAATGAATATGAAAATATAAAAAGAATCAGGCATGAGATACCAACAGCATTAGAAGAGAAAACAGCGGCACCAAGGGTAAGGATGCCAGAGGTATTCGTAAAGGATTGAAATGAGTTTCAGTTTCTATGAATCCAACCTGAAGATTAGGCAGCAGACTGTTTTTTCCCCCAGAAGCAATGATACTGCAGATTTGTAAACTGGGTTGTTGTTGTTGCTGTTTTAATGTTCTAGAATTGTATGCAAATTTAGTTATTCAAAAATATGAAATCCGCTGGAACATACATTAATACATATATATACCATTAAAAAAACAGTTTGATCTTTCTTCAGACTCTGCTGGGTAGCAATCTTTTTGCTCTGCTGCTCATTGATTTTATGCTGAGTGAAATAAAATATAGAAAATGTTAAGTGTCAGCAAAAGTTCCAGAAATTGTGGTGAACTTCTTTGCATACTTTTCCTGCAAGGTAAAAATAAACAAATAAATCCATCTGTGAAAGGCTGGAGTGAAAGATGGTTGACAAACTGCAAAACACAATGAGAACACAATTAACAAAATCTGCACAGCCTTAACCAAAAATGGGAAATGAAGAAATAGGCATCATAAGCAGAGCTGGGGGAGCAGAAAAAGAACCAAGCTGCAAAGACTGAAACTCCATGGATGGTTGTAAGAGTGGTAGATGTAGAAATAAAGTTGAGCAAAGTGGTAAAAGAGATTAAAATATAATTACAGGGAGGACAATGAACATTAGAAGTATCAACAGGTAAACATGAGATGATAACTAACCCAAGTATGTGATCAGCAGTGTAAGGCAAGAGAAGGAAGAAACAGAGAGATCAGAGGAATTGAGCAAAGCAGGGAATGAACTTGGAAAATACATGAATCAGCTGTTTAATTGATGCATATCACTGACTAGTAAAACAGGAAAAAAAGATGCCAAAAGAGAGTAAACTCATATTTCAAAATCATACTAAAAAAAGACAGTGAACAAGAGTGGTACATAATAGCCAGAGAAATGCTTGCATAAGAAAATAGCCATGCAACATAGGATTCGAAAGTGGAAGAGCAAGTAGAAGGAACAACAATAGGAGAAAAATAGTATGATGGTGAAGAGATGAAGCCTCTCCCACCCACTCACTTTGAAACAAGACAAGCAGGGAAAGGGTGAAAAAGACACCCTGAAGATAATGCAGCAGAAGTCACCCCACACACACGCAGAGATCCAGGTGTCACTCAAAGAAATAACAAGTCAAACATGCAAACATCATTCATGAAACTCCAGTGCAAACAGACATCTTCACAGAATAGACAGGAGGAAAATAGTGCAGGAAAAAGGGATAGCATAGCACAGTCACAACTGTGAACATTCACCCAACTAAAGCCGAGCAAGTGCACAAATCCACAATGTACAACAATCAATAAAACAATAAAAAGAAAAGCCAGTTATTAAAAAGGGGAAAGCAGGAAGACCCTCTAGGTCAAAGAGGATCGGCGCATGCTGCTAGCATGCCACCTTTAATAGCAGTGGTTATTGTTTGCACACCAATGTCTGTCCACAATTCTATCCCAGTGCAACCTGCCAGATCAGCTTCCACCATCCCAAGTTGCAAATACTGCACCAGTGCAGCCAGCCTCAATATTTCTTTGCATGAAGGGAATATGTTCATAGACGAGAAGGCAGGGGAAACAGGAAACCTGTGTCCTTGTAGTAGGTGATGGCTCTCTTGCTACACTTTTGTGCAGGCTGCCAGGGCTTCCCTGAGGTGAGATGAAGATCACCTTTCCCTTCTGGCAACTGGAGCTAGTTTTCAACCTGGGGGCTCTGCACTCTAACATAGTTGCATTACTTAATGCCCCTGAGCTGCTTGGGATTTATTCTCTCTCTAGATATCAACTTGAAACAGAAGGAGTACACATGTTAAGACGTTATGCTGAAAAGAAAAAGAGAACAACTATTTCTGTTTCTGTCAACACTAATTAACACATGATTTACAGCCACCTGGCACCTTTTGTCATGAAACTGTATAAATCAGTCATTTAAAAAAAACATGAAAGCAAATAGAGGAGGAAAGAAGAATGTGAGTTGCTGATATTTTGTCTTCTCTTGTACTTTATCTGCAAAGCCTCACTTATTTTGTGGATATTTCTGTCTTTCCCAAGGGAGACATGCCATGTTTAGGACACATCTGCAAAAGCAGATCCAGGATGCTTGCAACAGCAACCTTTTCTTTTGCTCAACACATAATGTAATCAGTTTAACTGTACATTATTCCCCATTAAAAGCACAGGTCTAGCACAATTCTTCATTCAAAAGTGCAAGGATCTTGCTTAATTGGCTACTGCTGTTCATTTAAACACAGAAATCAGGGTTACTCACACATTTCTCCCCATGGGTTGCCAATCTGAATTATTGTGGTGTATCCTATGCACAATCGTTTAGCTGCACTACAGCCTGTACACTGGGTCACCAATTTGCTCACAATTTGTGATTCTGCCAATACATGTATAGAAAGTGTGGATAACATGGGGGTTTGCTGCTTTTTTATTACTCTGCTTACTAGAGGAGTTATTTGCTATATATCTGATTGTTGAAACGAACAGTGGCACTGCTGTGCTTTTAGGCTTTCTCTAGTGAGAATTTTCCTCATTGGCTACAGGAGGTAGAGAAATGTGGTGCCCCTGGAAAGTAGTCTCTTTTTCTCAAACCACTTTGGATGCTATTGCTTGTTTCCAGCCACAGAAAGTCTATGTGAATACGGGATGCTTTTCAAGCAGCCATGGATAGAAGGAATTGAGATACTTGACTGAGGGCAAGAATACATATGCATTCATTCATATGTTCACCCAGCCTGTGAGAAAGTTTCCATGCCTTGGCCATGCATTGAGAAGCAGTGAGAATGAGTCCTATGTGTGCGCAAGCAAATGGAGCTTCTCTACAGAAGTGAGGAGGTGGTCCTGGGCCAGTCCGTGCATTTACATTTTTTATGCATCCAGTGCTCCTTCACATGGTCCCCAAATGTGCAGTCAGGAGGTGGCTTGCACAACTCTGCAGTCCCCTCACACATTCTTGCAGCATGTGGGTGTTTGCAGTAAACTCTGTTTAGGAGAGATGAAAGTTCCTTATTGCTCCTCAGTCCATCTCCCCCAGCCACTGGTATGAAATGTAAAAAAGCGATTTTCTTAAAAGAATCTTTTCTTTTGGATGAACATAGCGGTTAGCCATGTGCTTAAATAATAAAGAAAACAGCAAAAGCACTGTGCGAATCCCTGCAAATAAGGTATGTTGCCAAATATCACGCATGTGATTTCCTCCCCCATCTTTAAAGTGCCCCTCCATGAATCACTTTTTAAAAAGCACCAATAACAGACAATATTCCTCTGTGAAGGCGGATTGCTTAGTGCTAACATTTTTTAGTGCAATTCTTCATTTCTGGGAGCATGACACTTGTTAACACTGGCATCCATAAGGAGGATATTATTTCTGAATTGGAAGATCATTACAGGTCTTCAAAGTATTGGTTTATTACCTTCATTCCTTTTCCTATCTAACTTTGATGAGAGAACACTTAAGAGATTTCAGGTTATGGTCTTGCTTCATAAAAAGATTTCAAAAGACTAGTTTACCAAGAGGTCTGTCCCTTCACCAGTTATTTCCTTAGCACTGTAGTATTCTCTTCTGTTTTGTTCATACACTGTGTGTTGGTTGTCATGGAGGCTGCTACACCAAATACATTTTCTTAGATCTTTCTGTACGATGATGGTGTACTATCCTTTCAGTGAAAAATGCTAGTGAAAGCAAATAAAACATTCCAGGTTAGCTATTTAAACACCATATCCAAAATTATTGTGTCTAACAAGGATTGTGCTTATCTTTACAAAGATCTCAAAACCTATTAAGCATTTGTTGCCGATTGGATCAAAGAATAAAAACTGACCATACATCTTTTAAATCTCAGGATTTCAAAGAGAGATTTATTTATCTGGTTTTGGCATGAGACATTGGCCCTGTTTACTCAGCATGGCTACCCAGGGCTTGCTGAAACCTCAAATACTCATGAAAGTGAGTGAGCATGCTGACTCCAAGCCCTCCACGTGCTTTTGCTGAACTATGCAGCCAAAGGATATTCTGTCTCTCAGATGTTTAATGTGACTTCTGAACCTAGAATTGTCAGTTGTTGGGGGAGAAACAACCCAAGACCTGTAATCCACATTTTGTTGTCGGCTGTTTTGTCCAGCAGAGGGATCCTACTGGCAGTGACCTTTGCTGATTCAGCATCCTTTGCAGCTGTTTACACCCTCCAGAAAAATCTGCTTGAGAACTTGGAGGATTCTTCAGAACAGATTTTCAGAAAGCACAAGCATTTGCAGGGACAGTGAGGAATCAGCAAATATTCACCTATGCCTTGCTGGCAGGAGCGTGCTATTCTGGGGATGCTCCCACTGATGGAGAAAGTCTGATCCTTCCCTGTGTGTTCTTCTCCACCAGTGGAATTCACTGTTAATGTTGTTGGCTCCGGAGAATCATGCTACTAATAAGCAAAATGCAGATGTATTCCGGCAATATATTTGCATAGAGGCACTTGTTAAGAGTTAAATTGTCAAGCTGCAGAATTCTATGAAACTTTAAAATTAGAACTTCTGAAGAGGAAATTGATGAGAAATTAGTGCTTTGTTATTTTTATCAAATGAGAAAATGTCTTGGGTATTTCTTTCATCATGCATACAGGAAATTATTGAAGGGCTTTCACATTTCTTTAAATTAATAACTTTTCTGGATGGCATTTTCTCAATACCATTTAATAAACATGGCTGAATGTAGTTTTTTTTCTCCTTTTTCTATAAATATTTACTGTTTCTAAAACACAGTTAATATTGCTATTGCTATGCAAACAATGCCATTTCTGCACTGCTTAAAATAGACAAGGGTCATTTGGACTGTGCTTGTTCAAAGCCAACAACCCTTGTTAATAAAGACTTACAAGATCAGTGCCAGCACCTTTAAACAGCCCCTTTGAATCTAGAAAATTAGATTTGCTGTGCATGTGTTTTAAAGATCAAGTATATTTTAAGGAAGGCTGTTTACTTCCTGACAATCAAATTTAACCCCCCACCACACACACACACACACACACACACACACGAAAACATCAAACTTCAAATCTATTCACAAAGTGACTTATTTTAAGACTCCCCCTTTCTAGCAGCTCTGACTAACACTGAAAACATTTGATTGCATTGAATAACTTCTGTCTCTGCCAAATGCTAAATAAAATTGATCTGAAATTGTTTGTATTCAACAAAATGAGACAATGGAGAGCAGCACAGAAATGTGTGGAATTTAGGAAGAATCCTTTAGCATGACTCTAAAGCATTTGAGACATATCCACTTGAAATCATGCTGGTCCTCAGCTCTCAAGGGCTACCAACTTGCCTGCTTGCATCCCAGCAGAACTCTTGTGTTTTTAACAACTTCAGAACATGCAAAGATGCAGCAGGGAATTTTTTTCCAGCTCTCTATCTTGAAGCTAGGAAGAGGAATCCTATTTTTAATTTTACTGTGTTAAAGGCACAGTAGCCTTGCTAGAAAGAAGTTGGCAACCTTGCCACACTCTGGCTTTATAGGTTCATTCAGGAGGTCTATTAGTTATAAGTTATACACTAACATGTGTTTCTGGTTACAACAGACAGGTGGTAGTGGATAAGCATTGTGTAACTGGCCTCTGGTTGTTAATAGGTAAGATTCTTGTACTCCCATAGAAAGTAGATTTCTTTATTCTAGTGATTTCAAATTGTGCTCCAGGGACACTTGGGCTAATCTAGAAGCTAATCAGGGTTATGTGATGAGATAATAATGACAGAAAAGCCTCCATGTAAGACAATTTGCCCATGGCTACTGAGTCTTTGTTTCACTGCAGAGTTTGACAGTGCATGTTCTAGGGCAGGGGGCAGGCAGATTCCAGGCTTGTGGGATCTTTTGGATGTCTTACTGGACCTTGATGTCCACCAAATGAACTGAGATACAAAATAGTGGCAGGTAAGGTGCAGGGGTGAGGCAGAGCCAGATGCAAATTGTTTCTGGGATCAATGGAGCCAATTATCCACAGAATGCTTTGAACCATGTGGTGAAATGACTTGAATATACAAATACAATAATCTCCATTTTGTCATTGCTGTTGTTAAACAAGAGTTGGAACACCTTGCTGAACAACAGCAAATCATCCAGTAATCTATTCTCCCAATCAATCTTTTGCCTGACCCCAATGTAAGGCACAATCAGTAAACACAAGGCAACAACAAGGTTCAGCAGATCCAATTACAGATGTGGTTTGCAAAACATGGCATGATTTATTGAGGGTTTGATAAGCTCCAGGCCCATAGGTGCCAGTTTTAGCATCCCCAACTGGGGATTGTTGTATGACAGCCCAGAGTTAAACAATCCTTGCATAACCTATGGTCTGCTGTAGGATTTTTTGGGGGGTCATACAACCCTCACATAATCCATGGTGAGTGGTTTCACATGTCTTGACAGCTCCTGGTCAGGATGTGAAAATGCAAAATGGTGCTCACTGACACTACAGTTCTTCATGCCTTAAATAACCCATGACAAGCCACAGTGTAATATGAGAACCAGCCTGTTGTTTCCTGGAAAGTTGTCATGTTGCCCTAGAAGAAACATCAGAATCTTCTGTCATATTCAAGAACTACTCAGCAAGTTAATAGATTAGTTGAAGAATACTGATTTTGGAATAAGAAAAATTACATCCAAATATTGTGGAGCTGGTACAGCAGGACAAAGAAAAATTCTAAAGGAACCAGAAAAACTCATAAACTTGATGCAGGTAACTACAAATGCATCAGGGTGTAGATAAACAACCAGGAAAAAAGTTTTAAATTCAAATGTCACTATGAATACCAAAGTGAAATAAACCAGAGACATACTGAGGATCAAATTAACTATTTATATTATATATAATTTTCAATTATGTTATAGAAAAATATTTTTCTGATTTTAGGCTTAATCCTGAATCAAATCTATTCTTCATTCAGTGAAGGAATGAAGATATGTTTCCAGAGTTCTATTCTTAAATATGTTATGTTCTTTTAACACCTCCTCATGTGTATTTACGTAGGAAGATGTGTGAAAGTGTCTTTTTTTGCTGTGAATTCTATTAGAATTTAAGAGCACTATAGAATGCTTCTCCTTAAAGCAAAGTCTGCTGATCTGTAAGTGTGATTACCTCTGTGATTTAAACAAATATCTTGTTCAAATAGAAATGAACATGCTGTGTTCACGTTTTGCCACCTTTGTGAAACTTCTCACAAGAAGAATCATGCAAGATAGTGGCTCTCAGTGCCTCTTTACAGAGTGGACCATTTTTCCAGGGTTCAAAAGCATACTTTGAGGTTAATACCATAATGTCTGAAGGGGACAGGTTTGCAGACACATGGCTCTCAGGGCACCTGCAAATGGCTGTAACTCCTTGGCTTGTATCCAATCAGCCCCATATCTCTGTAGACAGGTTGTCTCCTCCACTAACCATTTGGGATTATTGAGTGAGGCCACTAGGGCTGGACCCCAGTCAAGTATGGAAAAAAGACCATTCCTTGTGCTCCCTTTTGTTAGACTAAAAGGAATATTCTCAGTATACTTACCTGACAGCACAGGATCCGGGGGGACGGGGGGGCAGCAGTGGTGTTCCCAAGAACATCTTGCTCAAGGTCCTCTCACTTCCACTTAGGGTATCTATCAAATGGGGTGGAGAACTGGGACCCACAATGTGTTTGCTCATATATCATTGTCTCCAGCTCCCTCTGTGGCAGAAGCTGCTACTTCACAGTCATTGCCTGAGACCAGGAAACCTATAGACCTATAGGAAACCTTCCTGATTATTCATCAACCATCATGTAGGACTCTAACTCCCTCACATTCTGTTTGTCCTTACATTTGCCTCATACCTATATTATCTCTTCATCTCTTTCTCATACCCTCCTTTCCCCTCTTATTCCCTCTACCACTTTGTGGTAGGGGAGAGGAACATCAAAACTCACCTAGTCTCCAAAAACCTCCTGTGACTCTAATGGATTTACGCACCTTAAATTTCTGGGTATGCAGCTTGATGTGGGCCTCTATACTTAGGTCCTGCACCCAGATCAGTATATTCCTTCCTAGTGTCCTGCTTAACTCTCACTCTGGATTCTGCAAAGGCACCCAGTTTTCTACACTCTGACTCTCTTTCCTAATTCTGCAGAAATACCAGCACTTGCCCAGGGCACTTTCCTCTCACCAAAAGCCTTTAGCACTAATACTCTCAGGCTAACTGGGCTAATGACCTGAATATCTTTATTTCTCTCACTGCCACTTTCTTTCTCCAAGATTACACCTAAAAAATGTGCATGTCCTTTCCTCACTCACCCATTCTCACACTAAGAGTGAACAAGTTCATTTCTATATTTGGAAACAAATCATATACTGTATTCATTTGCCTATCTTATGACAGCTTGCATTTTTTCATCTCCATTCTGGGGTAACTTTTCTACATAGCATTCCTTTCCAATCTCGACTACTAATTCTGATTGTGTCACCAAATAGCTCCCCTTCCCATCCCCAAATCAGAAAGAAAGTGAAACCACCAACATTTGAAGTGCTGTGATTGGATCTGGACTCTCAGGAAGGAAGAGATGGAACTCCAGTTGTCCATCACACCATGATATAGTATACTTCACTTGGAGTAAGTATTTGTCAAATATTAAACAGCCAACTGGTTCATTTGCTGTCACCAACACAGTTTCCACTGGGAAAAGAGCAATCTAAGGAATACTTAAAGAACATTCCCTGCTTCCATGGATGTATTACTCAGGTCCTGTTTGGGGGGTTCAAGAATAAGGCCTACGGAGCTATGGAAAGGAAGAAACCTTTGAGTTGGTCATAGATTTGTCTATTTCTTGTTAGAAGAGAGGGCAGAAATTCTCACATCCTAGACTTCTGTATTTCAGAATGAGGGGAAAGACAGACAGATGGTTGCTGTGCTGATTAGGCCATGGCCAAACAATTAGAGAATGGAGAAAACATAAAGGTGGATATTTCCAATGGCTCTATGCCCAAAGTGGACCCTGATAAGACTCTAAGAGAAGAGAAAACTGGGGGGGGGGGGAATAAAGAAAAATGGTGTAAAGAACATTGTTCCCTGTTCTACCATGCACAAAAACAGAATAAAAAATTTAGATATGAGGGAAGAAATAGAATAAATTAGAGAACAGGAAGAGGCGCTGGACATTGAGGCACAACAAAAAGGAATAGTTGGTGTTCATTTCCACTGGATGCCACCTCAGCTTCAGCTCTACTCCTTTTTATATATAGAGGACAGATTCTCCCGCTCCCCTGCTGCTGTGTGTGCGTGCTGAAACTTATCATGCTTCTCTGAAACACACAGAGGGGGAAACTTGGCTTTTAAGTTTAATTATTTTTGCTTAGAATTATTTTACAATGGGTTAGGTTTTTCAGTGTTGAATTTTCCCCAGATGCTTTGCACAACTCTGATTAATCTTTGTTACTTCTTTTGGGAGATTTTATTCCTCCCTAATACAGAGATACAGTTTTGGCTTGCAAGCCACTTTAAGTAAATCTATTTCTTAGGTTTCCTTTCTCCCTCTTCAAATTATTCTGTTCCTTTTATTCTATTTCCTGGTGAGGTTTAGCCCCCAAAGCAGGCATGCTGAGAATCCAAATCCAGATCTGCAGTGTTCTCAGGAGACCCTGTGTAACATGTGTTTTGGTCATACTGCTATAACAGCAAGGTTTTTTAAGATGATCCAGTACATCCATGACTAAGCATGGATGTAAACTATGGCTGGAAATCTTCCAAGCCTCACAACTTTTTATTTATTTGTTGCCTTTTCCTTACAACAAACTCAAAGCAGCTCACACCATTCTCTTCCTGCTGCTCTCGATTTTATCTCCACAACAAGAATCCTGTGAGGTAGGTTGGGTTGAGAGTCCATGACTGGCCCAAAGTCACCTGGTTGGTTTCCTGGCTGAGTGGGGACTAGAACCAGATCGCCAGTCCTATGCTCTTAACCACTCTACCACACTAGCTCTTTGCTCTCCATGGAAGTGAAAAGGGCTATCTTCACCCAGTTATGTCTCCTCCAAGACTTTTGACTCTCTCTCATCATGAGGAGAGGCAAAACTCCCTTGCCTTACCCTTTCATCTCTCCCTTGTGGCTCTCCACCAAGCCTACACCCATTTTCTGGCTTGCTTCCATTGCTCGTGTGTAGTGTGTACTCAAAAAGAGGCCTTACCCTACAGTGCCAGGAGGGTTTCCTCCCACCGCTAGCTGGCTCCTTTGCCAGTGAATCTGTCCTGTGCTTGGCAAAAATATCTGTCTTCCTATTCCTCCCCTTAGATCCTCTCATATAAATGGGGGCCTCAGCAGGTGGAAATTCCTTCTTTAGTAAATTAATTTATGCTGCTTTTCATTAAACACTGACAAAGTGGTTTACAAGAAAACTAATAATCATATCATGTTGTATCTCTCTTATGCTGGACTAATTAAATTAATTCAGTTGACCTCTCTTCCTGTCTTGTGCTAAGCTCATCTATACTGTAGTTTGGCCTTCTCTTGTCTACTTCCGCACAAATACTGTATATTTAAACATCATAGTTATTCATAAAAAGCCTAGGTAAGTTATGTAATTTGCTACCACAAAATGTTGTGATTGCTCCCAATCTAGATGGTTTTTAAAGGAGATTAGACAAATCCGTGGAGGACTAAGGCTAATGATGGCTACTTGTCATGACGGTTATATCCCACTTCCAGTTTTACAGGGAAAGCACCTCTGAAAATCAGTTGTTCAGGAACATCATCAGGAGAAGGCTACTGTGCTTGCGTTCTGCTTCTGGACTTCACACAGGCATCCGACTGGGAAGATGTGAGGACAGAATGCTAAGTCAGCCTTTGGTCTGATCCAGCATCAGGAGTATTGTGCTGTACCAAGCCCTAAATCTCTTGTATGAGCACAGATTTAGCGTCTATAAATAGTTCAGCACAACTTTCTGAATATAAAATATACACCAGCATGGTTATATTTAAAGTCATATTCTGTAACTATTAACACTAATATAGTTTAATGCTAATACAGTTTGACAGAGATATACTGTAAAAAGTGCAGACATTTCTTGCTTTGAGAAAAATATACTTTAAAAATTGTGTGTTCAATGGCACGTTCATTATTTGAACTCACTAGAAAGCATAAAAATTAGCAAAGATATTTCTTTTTCTTTACAGCAGGGGTCTCAAACTCAACTTTCCTGGGGGCCGCTGGAAGTAGAGTCTGGGTGAGGCTGGGCCGCATCAAGTATTCCGCCACTGCGGTGGTGGTGGGCCGCTCATCCCGCGTCGCTCCCAGAGGCCGGCCCGGGCACCACCGGCGCTTTGAAGGCTGCAGGGCCCCTCCCCCGTGCCCTGCCCGTCTCGGCAATTGGCCCACAGGTTTGAGACTCCTGCTTTACAGGTCTTGGCATTTTACTGTTGATCCTGTTTGAGTTTAGTGTGGATACTACGGTTTCTACTCACAATAATAAAATAATTGATTACTATTGTATGTATACCTATATTAAAAGGTAAAGGTTTCCCCTTGACGTGAAGTCCAGTCATGCCTGACTCTAGGGGGTGGTGCTCATCCCCGTTTCCTAGCGGAGGGAGTTTGTCTGCAGACAGTCTCTGTGGTCATGTGGCCGGCATGACTGAACACCGAAGTGCACGGAACGCTGCTTACCTTCCCACCGAAGTGGTACCTGTTTCTCTACTTGCATTTGCATGCTTTCGAACTGCAAGGTTGGCAGGAGCTGGGACAGAGCAACAGGAACTCACCCCGTTGTGCAGATTCGAACCGGTGACCTTTTGATCAACCAGCCCAGCAGCACAGCAGTTTAAACCACTGCGCCACCTGCAGTCCCAATATTAAAATAGTATTTATTCTGCTATGAAAGGAACCATCTGAGAAAGCTACAAGTTGTGCACATGTTAAGCTAACATTTCCAGATGAGAGGGTTTCTGCAAAGACGCAAATGTAGTTTGGAATGCCTTCATGTTGAACAGTTCAGTGGGTGCAGTCAGATTTTAGGACAAAATATCCAGCAATGCATTTCCTCTAATGTAGGAACCACTTCCTGACTTACATGGAAGAATCTGAAGATTAGAACTAGTCCTCGAGGTCAGGGCTGATTTACATATTTAAGACTTCAAATGTGGAATGACATGTTTGAATGTTACCCTGTGCCAAAATCTTTCTTCCAAAAATCACTCAAGGACTGGATTCTCATCTAGTCTTCTCCTCCTCACTCAGCCATTCCCCCTCTTATGCTAGTGTTCTATTTACAGATATTTTTAATGCAGGCTTTGGGTAGGGACACAGTCAAATATGAAATTCCCTGTCAGTCCTTGGAAATGATATCATCCCAAATAGCTATTGTGCAGAAAGGAAATGTGCATCTACAGTCTGCATTACTGATGTTCCCATTCAAAAACTTGCTTGGAACAGGAGTGGGCAACTCTGGGTGATCTGGGGGCCATTTTCTAGTCCCAGACCACCACCAGCCATGCTGCTGAAATTCAGTCATAAAGCAGCAAGGAAGCATCAGTAGCAACCACTGTGGAGATTCAGAGGGCCTGCTAGTTTTGAAAACCACTAGTCTTTTTGCTGCAGTACCAGCAAATTTCAGGAGGTTGCACTGAAGGCCATGCAGGCTGAGTACATTGTGTCGTCTTTTAAAACTATGCTGGTTTAATATGTACATATTTTTGTAAAAAGCAGGGGGTTGATAATCTCAAGTCAAATTTTTGTTATCAAGTAAGCTTTATCCATCAACTCTGACTCATAATGGCACAATAGTTTCTGTGGCTGCAGTAGACAAGTGATATGATTAGGGTCATAGTCTGCTACTTCTTACTCTCCACAAAGTGAGTAGAAGCCTATTTATAACTGGACTAAGTAGAACCATGTTGTGATGCGAAACTCAACTCTTGACTCTATTGTAAGCCCATGGGCAGCGTGATGGCATTCTTTAATCAGTGTTTCCAAATGATTGCTGTCAAGATTGCATTATATAATAATAATGACTATCCCTGAAACTTCTGATGTCTGTACAATCTCCATTGTGATGGAAAGATTCCATTCCAAAAGGTAGTGCAGGCATAGATTGAAGCTATGTAGAGAAAGCTCTAAAGGTATGCCAGATAAGAGAAGGAAATGGGATGAGAAAGTTGATCGGTATGATGCAAAGCCTATGTTGCTAGCTGATTTCACAGAATAAAAGAACTCTGCCTCTCTGTTGTGCATATCCTTCAGGTACCTGTTGCCGCGCATAAGCGTTCAGTTTTGTTGAATAAAGCTTTTTGTGAGAGGATACTTCGTCTTTGTCTTGAAGTGAATAGGAGCTCCAGGATACCATTTACAAATATGGAAGCGAAGCATATTGATAGCAGACTCATAAAAGAGGAAGACCATCTGGGCCCAAGCTCCATTTGGGGGGCCCAGTACAAACTAATAATATGCAGCCCCTGCAAACCTCCCCCCGCATGATCCCATCCCATATATACTTTCTTATTAATTATGAAAAAAAGTTTCATTTTTAACCTTGAGATTGGATTTCCTAACCCTAAATCTAACCCTTCACTGGGACTGGGACTTTTCTACCATGAGCCAAAATTCCCTCACATTTTTGGCTATTTTTGGTTATATATCTTATGCCATTAAAAAGAATTCTCTAAAGCTTGATGACTATTTTATCAGTTTTGGGGAATCCTGATAAAGGTTCATCCTGTCAGTATTTCATTGGTCTTGCTGACAACTGCAAACATTTTCTTGCTGACCTTTTATAAATACAGTAGATCAAGTTATGGAAAAACTTAATGTGGGCACGAGGGCTTTTCCATTGTGGAATCATGAATGATCTGTAGTGCGTCACATCCCTAGACTTTTGGAAGGAAAAGAAATATGATTCAGACAGTGTAACACAACTACTACATTTTGTAAACCTTCTTCTGAACAGGATGGTGGTAAAGGTGATATTTCCAGGCTGTCTTTGAATGAATTAGACTGGAACTCCATGATGCATCTAGCAGCTTTTTTCATCATCAGTTGCCATAGACACAGTCTTTATGTTGAAATAATTTTAATCTCCATCTTTTCCTGGTTAGTATATTGCCTGAGCGAGACTGCAGAAAACCCCATCTGTTCTGAAAAAAGTGGAAGGCTGATTTAAGTCCTTTAGCATCTTTTAGTCCCTCTGTACATGGTGGCCAGGTGTCCTCATTTACAGAGGATAGCCCTCTATTTTGGAGAACAGGCAGAGGACAGGTCTTTACTTGAAGGTGGCCTCTGTTTAAAAAGGTGTCCAAGTCTAAAGGTAAAGAAGCATAAGAAGCGTAAATAACACATTTGTTATTTTCAGATTTGAACCTAAATATGTGAATGTGCAAGTGCAAATGTTATACAAATGTGTGTCTTCTTTTATCCACCATTTTGGTGATGTGTAAGTGATGTTTAACATACTTACCTTTGTGGCTTTCCTACTTACATTTGTGACCAGACATGACATAACGCTCACACGTACATCTTGGAGTTGCAAATTCTATCAGGGGTATTGCCTCCCACTGCCCCTTGGATCAATGGTAGTACTCTGTCCCTCCTGCCAGTTGTCCCAATTTGGGATGTGAGGAAACTGCACTGGGGTTGGGAATCCAGCAGATTCACCTGGCTCAGCTCCCCAGACTCTACTCTGCTTTCTTGAGGCTCTGAGTCTGACTTGGTGCCAAACATGCCGAGCATTTGCGCAGCTGTTCACCAGGAATCAGGCCCATGCAAATGCTGTACAAGCAGCATCCCTCTTCTCTGCAGGCTTCCTTTCTGCAGCTCTGTGCAACAGGAGTTCTCAAACATTTGTGGACTTCCTCTCAGCCTGCTTCTTAAGTGAGAATGACTATGCGAAAGAAGTCCAATGAGCAGAACAGGGCCACTTTCTACTGAATCAGCACAACCCTAGTCCCAACCCTATACCAATGCCAAAGAACTCTGGGCCTGGTACTTCTTGAGCTAGCATTTCACAGAAGAGCAAACCACAAGGCCCAGTGTAAGTACACAAGCACGTTCTGCCATGGTGAAATCTTACTATTGTGGGTTTGTTGTGACATATGAACCTGCTTCCAGATTTCCTGTGTGAGAGGATTAGCCATCTGAAACCAAGGAGAAAATCAATGGTCTGTCTTAAAGTTTCATGGCTTTTCCACACTTTGTGGCTTTGCTGGTCACATGGACTTGGGATTATCATTTTACTAACGCTAGTATGGAAACACCATAGAACCCTCTGGCAAGAGAGGCCATGGAGGTGGCCTTGGATATCTGCTTCCCTCAGCATCCTAGCAACAGATATGCCAATGCTCACTTAAAAATGTGAGCAATGTATCTCTCTCCATTTACTTTTAGAAACCCACAGTGTGAGAATACATGGAGGGAGAAGGTGTGAGTCATGGCAGAAGAGATTATTTTCATTTGATAAAAATTTCTCTGGGGACCGGAGCAGCTGGGAAGCACCACAGATGTGCAGGCCTACTTGGAAGGGGAAAAGGGGAACCACAGTGGACCAACCAGGAGAAGGCTGTTGTGGTCCATTCAAAGGAACAAGGAAAGGAAGGGAATTTTGCTCATGGGGATACGTGGCAAGGTTGGGAGGCTAGAGCAGCGAGCACAGAAAGCACACTGCCCAGGTAACCATGTGATCCTCTGACCAGTAAGTTCAAGCAAAAATCTACACATTATGGAAACAGTGCAGCATTGTTGGCCATGTTGTGTGATCCCTGCTTCTGTGTTCTAGAAAACAGTAGGGACTAGCAACTCACTTTTCAGAATATTACTTGTTCTAATCTAAATCTCCTGCCAATTTGCTCTAGCAAATATCATTGCTCACAGAGGCTCTGTACAATAGGAATAGATACAGGAAGAAAACGTCCATACACATCATGAAGTATGTTCTTCAAGTTATCCTTTCATACAGTATTTTTCATACAGCAATAGGGTCATAGTCTGGGCTGTGCTCCCTGAATTTTCAGGCTCTGATAAAGTGTACTTCTGCCATACCAGGGGTCCTGAAGAACATGTTGATCCTGCATCAGTCGTCCACGCACAGATACATTCACATCTACTGAGGTAGAACATTGGTCATGGGCTGCAGGGTAATTGCCCATGCTGGAAAGATCCCCAGTGTGGCCCTTAGCAAGCTACCTGCTTAATCAAAAATGTAGCTTATATTAACCTGATTATTCAGCTTGCATGGAAGATCCTGGTGACTGTAAGGTTTTTACATTACAGATATTTTACTTTCAACCTGCAATTTTTCTAAGGAAAAAGACCACATAAAAAGGTAGGTAAAGGAGTCCCTGTGGATTTCACTCCGCTTAACCAGCAGCTAATAGGGGACAGTGCTCATCTCCATTTCTAAGGTCATGAGCCAGTGCTGTCTGAAGATGATCCTGCGGTCAAATGGCCAGCATGACGTCACAGAGTGCTGTTACCTTCCCACTGATGTGGTACCTATTTATTTACTTGCATTACATGCTTTCGGACTGCTAGGCTGGCTAGGAGCTAGGGGCAAACAACAGGAGATCACTCTGTCTGGTAGAGGCTGGGCTTGAACCGCTGGCGTGCCAGCCATTTCTGGCCCACAGTTCCAGCATCATTAAGCCGCTGTGCCACCACTTCACGCAAAAGACTAGGGGGATTGTTTTAATTGCAGATAACCAGTTTGATATGCAGGAGAAACACTGCAACAACATTTCTCCCTGGTGTGCTAAGTGAGCTAAGCTTAGCTATATATGTATGTATTTTGAGACTTGGGGCTCATTCTTCATAAAACAGTGAGAAGCTTCTTTAGGAGCATCTCCTGTTAAAATATTTATGACTGTTATCTTATTTAGTGTGGCATATAATCATTCTAGTGAAATACTTTAGTGAAACTTTAAGATCTTAAACAAAAGCAATATCTGAAATACCCAAGCTACGCATAGAGATGCAAGAAGCTGAAATGTCCATGTGTGGTGGATATGTCCAGACTTCAGGTATCAAAGCATTATTGTGTGTGCCTGCCTTTTGAAGACTGGATGCCAATGTGTTCTAATGACTTCAAAATTCAGACTCGAAACTAACTTAGTTTGTCGTACCAAACTAAGAAAAACATTATAGCCTCATTTCCTCCAGTAGTTTGAAGTCAGGAAAACCAGAATGTTCAGATAATCAGATGTCTTTATAGATCGGGAAATATTCACAAGCCTTGAAATTCAAAGGGAGGTATAAACTATTTGTGGAAAAGTGAACTTTGGGGCACAATCCTATGCATGTTCAAACAGAAAAAAGTTCTTCAGTATTCTCCAGCAATGCTGAGAGTTCTAGGCATTTTTCTTTCTGACCAGGCATAGGATTGCACCCTTAATTGCCTTTGCTGCAATTTTTTTAAATTAAAGCATTACTGCAATGATTGCTATCCGATAACCAACATAGTTTTCTGTCTTATACCCACTTATTTGTGAATAAGCTGCAGTGAACTAAACTAGATCTAAGCAAGCATACGATTGCGCTGACAGTTACGTGACCTCCCACTGATTTCAGCTGAGAAGACCCACTGAAGTGAGTGGGATTTAAGTTAATAACTTAAGCATTGTTCATTTAATTTGAATTTTCCCCATGACTAACATAAGTCATCTTCATTTAATTTCAGAGTGTATAATCTATGCAGGACTTCTTCCATTATATTTATATCCCGCCTTTCTTCCTTTCACAAGCAATCCAAAGCAGTTTACAAGGTTCTCCTATTTTCCATTTTATCCTCACATCAGCAGTCCTTAGATACAGGTTAGGCTAAAAAGCAAGGTAATACAGTAAGCATCTGCTGGGAACAACTGATGGCAAAAGAAGAAGGGGACGGCAGATGATGAGGTGGCTGGATGGAGTCACTGAAGCAGTTGGTGTGAGCTTGAGTGGACTCTGGGAGGTGGTGGAGGACAGGAAGGCCTGCAGGAATCTTGTCCGTGGGGTCGCGATGGGTCAGACGCGACTTCACAACTAACAACAACAACACAGTAAGCATCATCCCATATACTGGAATTTAACCTAATTATCAATACATTTCTAGAATATAAGCTAACATCTATTACAGTAGGAACTTTTAGGTCAAAGTCAGACTGAGGTGCTAATTACAAATTTCCCTTCTAACGAGGCAAGCATATCAGCACCTATGGGTCTCATATCACAGCAATATAAGATACAAAAGGGCGCTGTGCTGTGTTATTATCCGAATGGCTGTCAATCTGATTTTTGCCTTTCTGAATAAACCAAACGGAAAAGTGGTACATTCGTTTATATGAAAAAAATACTGAAGAGATCAATGAAGTATAGTGCAAATCAAATTCTGATTCAAACATTATGCAGAGCAATGCAATTCTGATTTCTCATTCAATTTTTGACACACATTGTAACATGACAGTGAGAAGTCATGCAGCACCACATGTAGAATCTTTAACAGATTCCTTCTCTGAGCTCATTGCACTGTGATCTATTTTTAATAGTTCTCATTGTTAAAACAAGTCTGATCTCATATTCAGAAAGAGAGAAGCCTAGAAACCCCGTAGTTCCCTTTGAAGCGGCACTGTAGTTGTCTTGTCCTGTTATAAACCAACAGCCCATTTTCAGGAACACAGAACATTTTAGCTTTTCTTTTCTTTTAGGACAAAGATATCAGGAGTTAAAAACATTTTCCATAAATATGTTTTCTATTGTATTCCATGACTAGAAATATTAAAATGGAGACAAACCTTAAACTAATTCGGTAGTGCAGATTCTTTTAGCCTGATTTGATACAGTACATGAATGTAATCCCCATGGAGTTGAGTGAGACTTAACTCAAGTCACTGCCTATCAGATTGCGACCGTGTCCCAGTGAAGAAAATAAGCTACTTCTTCAACAGTAATTGTCTGTTTTGTTTTTGTTTTTTAATTTAGATCATAAAGGGCAGTTGGTTGCTCAGATTTATTACTGAATCTAACCTCATGGTACACTAGTCACTTCCAGTTTGCCAAATTATTACTATAACCTGCTGGGCAGATTAATGAATTTGCCTGGTGATGCTTCATGTGGCTGACAGTGCAATCCTTTACTGTGTCTCATTGGATTTAGTGAAGTTTACCCTTAGATAAGTGGGCAGAGGCTTATAGCTTGATTCACCTACTTACTGATGAACTTGGTGGGACTTACTGACAGTACATGGATAGACTGAAGTTCCCTTTTATACTAGTCACTTCCATTTTTGAGATGCCCTTCTACATTGGCACACTGCTGGTGAAAATGAAGGTGAGCAGAGAGCTACAGAGTACTGGTAGAGCAATTCACCCATGTTCAGGGTGTACCCATGTACACCATGGGTGTTCACCCATGTACTCAGCCAAACAGTACTGGTATATATAATAGGATAAATCCTATGGAAAAGTACATTCCATGGTGTTCCCATTCGGGGAGGGAAACCCATCTGCATATGACTAATGGAACAGACTCTTCCTTTGCTATCCTAAAGTGATAAACAAATAGTGATCTAATTTTCCAAGTGTGGATCCTTATGTAGCCAGAATGATGCCAGCCACACAACAGAGATCTCTGTGGAGGGATGTCTGGGGAATCTCTGGAAAAAAGAAACTAAACAGGGAAAAGTCTTCTCAAACCATGCAAGGACTCAGCATGTTTAGTGGGCACAGAATACTGGCAAATTGTATGTGTTGGAGCTGTGGGGAGGAGTGGGGGATGCAGGATTCTGGAAGGGGACATGCATTTGCTCCAACTACAACGCATACTTTTTAAAAAAGGTGCAAGAAGCTTCAGCAGAAAGGGGGAAGTCTCACTGTGAAAGATAAATTTCATTTGTAGTACACCGAACACAAGTCAATAATCCTTAATTTATTTTCCAAAAATTTGCATATTTAAAAATCCAGATTTTACAGACCAAGGATTATTTATCTTTCCATAACAATGTATTTAGCTAATATTGTTGAGGGGAACAGAAGAAAAGAAAAGACTTCTAGCACAATCCTTCTTGTATCTACTTAGAAGTAAGACTCATAGAGTTCAGTGTGCTTTTCCTCAAGGTAAGTGTGCAGATAGGATTGTAACCTTCAAATTTTTGCATGATCAAGGACCAAACATGAAGATAGAAACATTTTTATTCTCTATATGAAAAACATTTTTATTCTATATATACAATTACTTTGAAGAAAGTTATTTCTCAAAAAGTTATAACTGAATGATCATCTCCCCAAAGTGTCAGCTCTCTAGTGCACAAAAGTCTCAGATTTATACACTCATAACCCCTTCCTGTTTCCTTTAGAAACTTTTACAGTTTATTTTCAAATGTATTTTTCCACCCAAATTCTTCCCCTTTCCACAAGTACAAGCCAAACTTGGCGAAATCCTCACCAACATGGTTGTTTCTAGCTTTTAAATATTATTCCCAATGCAACATTTATTTCCTGCTTCTACTAAGTGACACTCATACCCATTTTCTTTACAGATTTTGGACTTCCAAAAATGGGGAGATTGGGAACATGTTTTTGTTGTGAGTTTGGCATTCCTTTTCTATATTATCCGCCATGGCAATGAGAGTCATGCCTGTATTGTAGGATCTCCAGGTACCCTACTTTATAGAGGACAATGCTCTATTTTGGAGAGATGGCAGAAGACAGTCCTCTATATGAAGGAGCCCCCTTTTTGAAGAAGTGTTCAGCCAACTTTGGTGTAAAGTCAAAGAACCATGAAAATGAAGAGCTGGGCCTATGATCTCGGTGAGAGCATCCCATCAGGATGAGGTAGCAAAGCACCACTTCCCAAGGCCCAACAATTTACAACTCGGGGGGGGGCGGGGGGAGAGTCCTACACTGGGATACTTTTGGCCCCTTGCAGACACTGTGGAGAGCACCATGGCAGCTGTTCCTCCAAGGTCTCAACAACAACCCTGAAAGGGTGAAAAGGGGGCAAATGGTAGAGATGGAAGGGAGAGGAGAGGTCAGAATCTACAAGATCCTTCTTTGCTAGTAGTTCAGCAAGACAAGTTCAGAGACCCATCTTGCTGAGTTTGGGATTTTTAGGGAAGAATAAGAGTGAAATTACCTCAGTACTGAATAGGGGACACACCCAGGCAGTCTCAAGATTTTCCGGAGGAACGAAGGTTGTATCCATTCAATTAAATGATTCAACATGTTTAGCCAAACAGGGACACCATATAATATTTGGGTGTAATTTTGGCTTTGAAAACTTGAAGTGCAGCTGACACTGGACTGAGCTGAAAGCCAGGCCACCTTAAGTACAGCTTTCTGATGATAGACCCAGGAATTCATATAATGAAAACTCATTCCCAAATATTTGAATTACTTAACCTGCTCTACACTGTTCCCCTTAAATTTCCAGGATTCTTTTTTTCCATGTTTTGGCAAAGACCATTGGATTTGCTATAATTTAATTGCAGCCCATTTTTATTCAGATATTCTGCACAGCTGTTAATCAAATGATTCAGACCTGTGCACATTTGAGAGAGAATTACTGCATCATCTGCATAAATATGACTTTATGCAACCCAAGTCTAGGACTGTGATCTTTTACACTGGTCAGATGGGATGCTTAATCATTTATGAAGAGATTAAACAAAGTTGGTGCTAGGATAAATCCTTGTTTCATTCCCTTATTAGTTGGAAATTGTCGAGTTAGTTTTCCTTTCCATAACAATCTGACCTGGCAGAATGTGTTGAAATATAATGTTCTTATAAGTAGAAGGAGTCTTTTATCTATTCCTAGCTTATGCAGCTTAACCCAAAGGCTATCCCTGTTAACTGAATGGAAAGCTCCCTTTAAATCAAGAAAGATGGCATCCAATCTAGAATTTGCTTTTCTCACCTGTTTATGTATAAGGTGAGATAATATTACACAATTGTCTATTGTGGATTTGCCTTGTCTAAAGCCTGCTTGCTCTGGGCCAAGAAATTTTTTGTTCATTAATCCATGAGTGAAGTTTCTTTAATAGATATTTCCACTACTGATAACAAACAGGGAAAATGCCTAAATCCTGGAAGACTAATGTGGTTCCTATTTTATATGCTATCCAGAGACTTTTAGTGTTGGGACAGCATATAAAAACTTTAAACAAACAAACAAACAAATATTAAAAAGGTGATTATAACCAGACTTCTAACTTCAGGCCCATACGTTTGTTATCAATGAAATTAGCTCTGTCACCCCCCTTGCCATACCTGGCTTTTGCTTTTGCAGTTTGGCTTTGGATAGATGGAGGATTTTGATTTCTGACTATGATCAGTCAGCCTATAAGTCTTATATTTCTATTTTAATAATAGTTATTTTTAAAATTTTTACATATATATTATAATGCAAATTGGTATCCAGTCTTATTCAATTATCTTTTTGTTTGTTACCCAGTTGATGGAAGTAATATAATATTAATGTGTACTCTGAGCTTACAAAAGGTTAAAACCATAGAATACAATATAAAATATAATATACAGAACATTTACATACAAACACAAAAAAACCACACAAGAGTCTCTCATTATAGAATGTAAGTTTGTGCATGGGCACATATGTAAACAGCCTTTTCCACCCTAATGGGGCTTTCCATCAGCTTCAACCACCATGGCCAATCTGTAGTTTAAAACATTTGGAGGGCAACAGGTTCACAAAGCTTAATATCAAATCTCAGTTTTGAGATATTTGTGAGGTATATCATGTCATCAGCTGCAAGGTCAGGGAAGGGCACATAGTCCCAGTAAAGCTGCAATTTGATTTTAAAGTAAAGAGAAAATTGTTAGATCTACTCTAGGAGAGCTGTGATTCTCTTTACTGATCTTTTACTTTGTATCTTTGTATAGATTTCTAGGTCATTCTAAAATTATGACTTTGTTAGCTCTCTGCAGTTTCCTAATTCAGAGCTCTATTCTCACAAGGGTCATGCCACCCAGGCCACATCTAACATGCCAGTATCACTTAGTGTTGTGTTTCTTGCAACTTTTCTCGGAGGGCTACCAAGCATATAGTTTTGTATATGAAAGGAGGGTGGTCAGAATCTTCAGAGAGTCTTTTTCACTTCACTTTATATCCCTGTTCTTTCTTTGAGGACAATACATTCTTTTTTGGTTTATTTTTGGCCTTGGCAAAGTGTGACACCTAAAGCAGATGTGGAAAACTTCCAAAGTTTGCAGCTGTGTCTGAACCTGTTTGCTTGGACTTCTTGGACTTCTTATGGTTCTATCCCATATATTTATTTGAATACTGGACTCAAGTTGCTGGCTGTTCTGGAAGGAAACTAGCTCGTACCAAGAAAAATCTTCACTTACATTTCAAGTTGTAATCCAGCTGACCTATACGGGTGAAATACAAATTTACAGTGCTGTAGGGAGGGAGCCCTCTGAACAGGTCCAGCAGAGTTGTTTCCCTGTCCTGAAGACAATTCAAGTTCTTCTATAAGCATGAGCAATAACTTGGAAAAATACAAACGCAGAAGTGAACTAAGAGAGACGGATCCCTTGAAGTGTTAAACAGTTTGTCATTTTAGGATACATTTGTAGATTTTCTAAGTAACTACTTCTTCCATCTAATAAAACCCCAGTCATCACTTTTCTCAGGAAATCTATTCCTTACTCCTCCCATCTATGTAAAACTTGGTACATTTCAAGTCTTAGCATGATGATTATTATAGTACTATTAATCAATGAGCACAATCAGAATCACTTTGTCAGATGTGAAATCTTCCACAATGTGAGAGACTGAGATCCAGGAGCCCTGTGGATGTTATTTGTTACACTGAGGAGGAACAAAGATTAATTCCAGTATAACTGTACCAAGCTACAAGAGTGCATAGACACAAACATCAGAGTTGAACTTTGGTTTTGGCCATTCCATGGTTGCTGCCACATTCTGGAACATGTTCTCTGATAAGTAACCTTGTTTTGTAGTTCCCTTTGTTTCTTTGTTTACAACAACATTATTTAATTTCATATGGGGAACAAAAATTTAGTATAGAAGATGCAGGATTCAGTAAAGGTTAAATGTGTACCCTTATATTTATTTCTTCATATTTTGTATTTTTTCTGGTACATAGAAGTCCACCAAAACACTCCCACCCGCCATCATCCAGACCCAGACCTGCTTAGATTCAGCAAGGTTGTTGCATCATATGCCTTCAAGCCATGCCCTGTCCAATCAGAGGATGGACCAAGAAGGCCATTCACCTGGGTCTCAAGCTCAAACAGGGCCAGAGATTTAAACACTTATTTGTTTTTTGTTATGTGGTACATTTTTTAATTGGACTAAAAGGTAACACAAATTTAGGCATCATTGGAAGCTTTCATAGCCTACAGACCCAAATTCAAGGTGAAAATGTGTGCGGACAATCTTGTATGATGAGGTCATACTTCTTAAAGTTGTGGACATTATCTCTCTGTCAGTGTTGACTATATATTTTGGTTCATCCTTGTCCTCAGCTCAGCCTCTTATACTTTTGTTAGTTGTCATCTGTGAGCTTTAGGTGCACACACTTTCAGTGTTTTGAAACAAGTAAAGAACTTGCATTAGTCAGCTCTGGGACAAGAGTATATAATGAGCTCAACATGCTTAATTTTAATTGTGACATTGCATACAAGGAAGATTTTTACTTCAAAAGATTTCTATACTGCTTAAATCAGTCAATAAAACTATAGTCATTAACTAACTAGGAATAGCTGGGAGCACTAGTATCAAGAAACATTTGGTCAGACAAACGTGTTTTTAAGTTATTGGCAGAAATACTGCAGCTTATGAACTTGTTTGATCTCCATGGGGAAATTACTCCAGATGATGGGTGCCACAATAGAGAAGGTCCTCCTCTATACCATGGCCAGACAGCTGCAGCTTCCAAACCAATTTCAAGGGTAGCCCCATATAAAGCATTTTACAGTAGCTCAAATTTGAAGTTACCAGTACATGGATCTCTCTCTGAACAAGTGATTTTAGTCCAAGAATGGTCATAGCTGCTGCGTCAGCTCAAGCTGTAATAGGCGCTCTTTGACATCCAATGTCACTTGGGCTTTGAGTTGCAGAGCACCCCTAGTCTTTGTACATGTCCTTGAAGAAAGCTTGCAAACCCATCCAAGACAGGTATATTACCCATTCCTGCGTGACTTAACAGGATTCACTTTTAGTTGGTTGACCCTCATCCATCACATCACTGCATCCAGGCATTACAGAGAAACAGAGCTGAGCGTCATCCACATACAGATGTTGGTGCATTAATGGGAGGTGAACTGGGCACCTCAACAGAATCTGCCTCAGCTTGGGTGTTCAGATTGTGAGGGAGACAAATGATTGTGTCCCCAAAGTGTCAAGCAAATCTGTCACAGCTGGTTTCTGAGGATGTCAACATACTATTTGTTGGGGCAGAAGATAATAAGCCTTGTGCCATTCAGAAAACAAACATATATACATACAAACCATGGTTGGATGGCTACTATAGGAAGTTTTCTTTGCTGAATCCTGTGCCCCACAGTAGGTATGCGTGTAGACTTTATCTGTGTTTGGTCGTATGTCAAAAGCTCTCTATCATCTATCTTCATTAAGCCATTTGGGCTCCACAATGCCAACAACATGTGTCAATGGCCTGCCTCACCATTCAATAGTAAAACCAGGTCCTCAGCAGGTTCATCGCTTTAGCTGGAGACTTCCTCAAAGTATTCAGGAATTTTAGATTCCACAAGTCACTGAGGAAGACTATCTTAATCTGTCTTCAGATGTGCAGGGTGGACAGGCAGTTGCCTGACCATGGCAACAGGGCTGTTTAAACATTTCTTACTATCAGACTAGCCCCTCACACTCAGAAACAAGATTTTTTTCTCAAGAGTTACTGCATTTTGCTCCAAAAAAGACTAGAAAGGCATTTGTTAAATAAGTTTTTAAAAATCAATTTATGTCTTACTCTCCATTTTGTGCCTTATATTGTTTTCATGTGTCAACATTTTTAATTTTATTAAGACCAGGTGTCTCAAAAATGGATGTGGTCCAGGCCTCCCCAGACCACTGAGAAGCCCTATCTGCACATAATAAAACAATACTAGGTTGAACCAGGCCATAGGTTTAATATTCCAAAGCAGTGCATTTTAAGAATGTTTGCTATATTTCTTTATTTTTTATGACTCACTTTAACCATAGCAATGTTAACATCACAGATCAATGTCAGCATTTCATAGAACAGGTTTTGTGCCTTTGACATATTTAGTCCATAACAAAGATTTGTCCATTTGTAGAACCAGTCAGCTGGCCAAAGATATAGGTGCTCTTGAGAAATGATCACCCTTTTTTGAAATATGGGGGGTGGGTGACGCTGTCTCCCATTTTCCTTAAAGAGTATCTCTGCTAGTTTCATTTTGTCATGACACATAAGGTGCCTGGGATTCAGCCAAAACTATCCCCTTTTAATCTGATTCAGATTGATTGTGCAATTCTACAATCTTTTTCATGCCACCCCGTTTCATGTGTAAAAGAAGACATACAGGAAAGAAAAAAAAAGAAGACATACAGGAAAACAAAGTCTCTAACAGGCACCCATAGAAGGTAGGTGGGTTGTATTTGGTTAGCATGTTGAGTCACATTTTGAGCTGGCCTGAATTGGAGATGGGTGGGCGGGGGAAACTAACAGTAGTAGATAAAGAAAAAACAGGAATAGTGGTTTGGGGGAGAAAACAATGCTAACAAATATTTGAGTGCAAGACAACCATGACAATACAAACATGAGCTGCACTTACAATTGGTAACAGTTTAAACAGTCAATACTATGGAAGTGCACTTCCTTCAAAGCCATACTATGAAAGCATGCACATATAACCAGAAATGCTTTTAAATGCCATGGCTTAATCCTGGAAAATGTGAGTAGAGATAGGATTAATATTAAGCATTTACATCATGAGAAGGCAAGACTGACTGGAGAAGACAATCATGTTAGGGAAAGTTGAAGGCAGATGTCAAAGGCGAAGACCAAATATGGGATGTAGGAAGAGCTGAATGGAGCTGTCATGGACAAGACATTTTGGAGGACTTTTACTCATAGGATCGCCATGGGTCAAAGATGACTTGATGGCATGTAACAACAACAGTGCACAAAGCTCTGTCCACACATATCTGGGATTGAAGGTGGAAGGAACATGGATTCTGGGAGGAACTCCTTTCTGGAAATAAACTCTAAGACTGCAATTACTAGGGAATAAGCTCTACTGAACTCATTGGAATGTATTTTTCTGGATTGTGCTACTTGTATCTTTTGTCTTCAGGAAAAGAAAACTGCTGTACAGCCTGCTCTAGAGTGTCAGCACAGCCACAGTCTGAAGGAATAACAATCCTGTGTACAGCTCTGGTTACCACCCCTCAAGAGGGATATTCTACAGCTGGAAATGATGTAGAAAAGGGCTTGGGGTAATTCCTCTGTGAGGAAAAGTTACAACATTTGGGATGTTTTAGCTTTAAAATGGTGGTGTGAAGTGGTAGGAAGCATGATAGGTGTGTAAAAAATTATGGACTCTGTGGAGAAAATGGATAGACTTTCTTGTAATACTAGAAATTAGAGTTTGAGGTTGAATGGTGGGAGATTCAGGAAAAATAAAACAGAGAGTGCATAGTTGGAATTTGCTACCACAAGATATAGGGATGCCTATCAATTTGGACAACCTTAAAACCGGATTGGATAAAATTAGGCTCATGGAGGTTAAGACTATCTATCCATGGTTATGAAGGGTGTCTATTACCTTCAAAATCAGAGAAAGTATGCCTCTCAATAACATCTGCAGGGTGACATGAACAGGAGGCTTCCCACTGACATCAGATCAGCCACTCTGGGAAAAGAATGTTAGACTAGATGGAATTTTAATCTGATCTAGCATGGCTCTTATGTTCTTTTTATCTTTTCTGTAGTCTTTGAAAAACGCCACATGAAGACAAGAAAAAGTCAGCACAGAAACATTGCAAAACTATTCTGGCAATGACATTAAAAATACCACTCTACACACAGACACAGTGGTGAATTAAGTGGGATTTACTCCAATCAATCAATCCAGTCAATGACCAGCATAATCACAGAAACAGTATCAAAATTCCTATTACTGTACAATTAGATTTAAAATCCAGAATCTAAACAGAGGATGATATACATTGTATTTAAAAAGGTATTAAATTTTTTATACTCATTACGAACAATATCCTGTCAGATTTTACAAACAGTTGCCAAAAAATTCATTCTCTGAGCTGTGATCTGTGCATTAGTTTCCATAGGAAAAATCTTGGCCAACTCTTCATCTGACTGGCTGGTATATAATCAGGAAGAGAATAAATTTACCATGTACTTCTTGGTAAAATGAGCAGTAAGACGTGATGTGCTCTGTTGTTTCCACTTCTCCTGAACCACAGGGGCAAAGCCTTTCTGACATGGTGTCCTTCTATAGCAGCCTTCAACAATAGTCAAAGGAAGTGCTCCTCAACTGTCCAGAAGGAAAGCCCTCCTATGCTCCAGAGCTCTAATAAGGAGAGATAGGCAGCTGGTGCCACAGCTTACCTAATATTCTAACATTCTGCTGATATCCTCTTGTCATTTGATATCTAACCGCCTCTGCCTCACTTTCACCTGATCCAGACCCGTTGCCAGAACAGCTTCTGGGGAGATCCTCAGATTCCTCAGCTTAACTGTCTTAAGCCAGGAAGATTCAAAATTATCTTGGAGGATTAAAGATGTTAGACCCTGTGGATTGTAATTTAGCTGGAGCCAAAAATTGATAGAGGTTAAAGAAACCCTGGCCTTGAATTTTACCAAGCCAGAATCTAAGCGCAAACTCACATTGGAGACACAGCTGGACACTTGAAATATAGTTCTTAAGAACCTTGATTAGACATGTTCTAGAGGGTCAAAGCTAGGTGGGGGGTGGGGCAGTGGCAGTACCGTCCCATATAAAAGATGAGACAGGGTTAGGAATTTACTCCAAAATGTGAAACATAGGAGTGTGTGTTGTATGTGTACCTATGGTATTAGATTAGTTCTTTACATGCCAAGGTAATAATACATTTATTTTATCAGTGCTCAAATTTGCACTGCCTGGCATGGAAACCCTTGCCCTGAACCAATCACAGTTCAATGAAGGGTTGAGGTGGGCTAATGAGATCATTTAGAAATATTCTGCATCCTATGAATGCTTAACTCTGTATTCACAGACACTTACTCCCTGGTATGGGTACCTAGAACTGGAACTTTAGTAGCCCTTAGGATACCTAGAATCGGAACCTTCCAATGCACTGAAGCCTGGCATTCCTGTTACTTCAAATTAAATCAGCTAACACCTACGAAACAAGAGCAGAAATAAGAAAACAAAGTTGCAGCAAAATCAATTCAAAATATGGTGTTAAGTTTTGACGAGGGTAAGGGTCAGAAAGTCTCCAGAACTTGAGTCAAGAGAGAGAGCTGATCAGGTTTGAGGACGTCTACTTGTTAAAATCTCTGAGATTTGCGAACATGTTATTTCTCCTAGGCTATTTTAGTTGTTTTTCCCCTTCAGTGAAGGATTTGCCAACCCTTTACTAAGATACAATCAACTCTGAACTACCTTTGCCTCCTGTTGTTTCAGCATTCTCTATTAAAGAGGAAGGGAAAACACCAGCTAGAGAAATAAACACCTCCCTTCCATGCAGTTGTAATACGTATCAGCCATCTTTACGACGGGTAATCGTTTTTGCTTCAGCTAGACTGAATCAATGGGATAAGCTAGCCATTTTAGCGATGGGCGGACGCTTTCCGAGCCGACCTGAAGGAAGCGGCTGCCATTCTAGCTGAGGGCAGCTTTGCCTCAAAAGACGACGGCAGCTTTCTTTTCTAAGGGCAAAGGTACAGAATCAGGGAGTTTGTTATCCGCCCTATAGTGTGACCACTCCTCCCCCTAGCTCTTAAAAACATATTTCCTGGTAAGACGAGCCAGCACTTCGTAGCTTTTCTTGACTTCGGCTGTGTTCTCCTTTTTTTAAAAAATTAAATCTGTCAAGTTCTTCCGTAGGGGTTTGAAGGCAGTCGGGGAAAGCAACCACATGTGAGTAAATCCGCTCTGTAAGAATGCAACTTGCAACAAGCCTGAGAGAAAATGAATTGACGGGCAAAGGCATGGCATGCATAGCAGACACTTTTCCCTCCTGCGGCGGCTGCTTCGGCGGGCGATCGCTGGCTTATTAAACATTTTCGTTCGCGGGAAGTTCATACGTCCCCATGCAAGAATTAACCCTTTGTCGCACAGAATGAGGCGATCGTGTCAATAAGGGAGACGTCACAGATGCCTAGCAAAAGGCTTGGGAGTAATTGGGTGGGGAGTAAATACTGGGGCCGCTCAGCCGCGTCATGGAGGTCCTGCTATCCATGGTTTGCCGTCCTGCTATCTCGGGCCTATATTTCTCTGGTGTTCTGTTTGTGACATCGAGTCACGGTTAAAGCTTAGGGTCCAGATAATGCACTCGGTCTTGTGATAGCCCTTCCGCTCTTGCGAGGTGCTCTGCAGGGAGCAGGAGGAGAGAACGAACCTGATTTTGTTGCTTAAAGCCTCAACCCTATCCAACCTTACCCGCGAGTAAGTCCCTGTTAGACTTATTTCTGAGTAGACATACATAAGATTGCACTGTAAAGGTCCTCAGCAATGTGAGTTTGAAATAACTGCTACAATTCTTTTTGCACTACAAGTTTTATAGGTGGATTATGAGGTCAAGAAGTCAACCACAACTACCATATATGCCTATATGCATACTCTGAAACATTTTGTATGTGCCTCATTTTTGATGAGTTTTCAGTGATTATTTGTAATAATGCAATAGAGTTGGCTGCAGCATGAAATCCACTCATATTGGCACAGCTCCACTAAATAATCTTGTTTTCTTAGAAATTTGGTCTATTTGCCTTGGCATGGAACATACTGGGCATTCAATGAACTGTAGGGAAGGGATGGGACTCAGTGGTTCAGCACCTGCATTGCATGCAGGAGTTTCCCAGGTTCTGTCCCAGTATCTCTGTGTAGGTATGGCTGGGAAAATCTCTCTCTTGAAACCTTGGACAGCTGCTGCCAGTCCTTGCAGAGACAATGCTGCATTCAATGGACCAATATAAGGCATTTCGAATCCTTGTTCCAATAAAATATTTCTTAATGATCAGAATAATGTAATCTTCAGCATCATATGGTGGGAGATATTTCATAGATACCTAGATATTTTTTTCTGGTGAATCAGTTGTTTCAAAGGTGAATTCTTTTTAAAACAAATGATATCCTGCCTCTCTATCAAAGAAAGTTTCAGTTGAAATGAGCTACTTTCTTCATTATAATTTTCAGCCTGAATCTCTATCTTGTGGCACAATTTGGCATAGGAAGGACTTCTATCTGTGAGTCAGTCTTCACTGCACTCCCTTTGTGTTCATGCCTAGCTCTCCTGTAAAAGCTTTTGTAAAAATATTCTGTTACAGTTTTCAACCCAGGAGTGACTGACAGGATGAATTGCAGTGATTAAAATCTTCCTTTAGAAACCAGCCTTCTGGTTCAGGAAAAAGTGTGTCCTGGTTTGTACCCTAGAAATTTAAATACATTTTCACTCTTTTCACCAAGTATTGTAGTTTTGCAGAGGTAACATGGTGTTGCTAATGCTGTACGAGTTTAGTAAGCACACACGGGCTTATGAATGCTTATTCGTAGACTGTGAATGCATATCCAGTGCAGACTGCTTCACACTTTAGCCCTACCCAGATACACTGATTGTCTGTGGGTGTTTGACACAGTAAACACATGAAGTATGAAGAAACAATGCTTTTCTCCAAATGCAGTGTCTGAAGAGAACAGTCGGAGATCATGGCTTCTCAGGGTGTGTATCCCTGAGTGTTTGGGGAATCCTTATCTTTCCTTCACATTTTCTGTGGAAATAATAATTAGGATATAGATTATTGAACTGTTGATCCGATATTGATTAAAAACTAATTGATCAGCTATGAACTTAAGAACATCTGTGCTGAATCAAGCCAAAGGATTATCTAGTCCAATATTCTGTTGCTGCGGATTTCTGTGGGAAGCCCGCAAACAGGCTGTGTCAGTGACACCACCCTCCCACTTGTGTTTCCCAGCCACTGGTATTCAGAGGACTTCTGTCTTGGATACTGAGCATAATACATTCGTAATGACTGGCAGCCATTAATAGCTTTATCTTCCATTAACTCAGATGCAGTGTTTTGCTTTGGTTTTAAGATAGGAAGCTGCCTCATATGGAGTTAGACCCTTGGCCCATCTAGCCCAATATTGTTGACACTGATTGGCAGGGACTCTCCAAGGTTTTTCTCTAGCCTGTCCTGAAGATGCCAGAGATTGAACTTGGGACCATCTGTATGGAAGACATGTGCTCTGTCAATCAGTGGTAACATAAGTTGATTATTACAAGCTGTTGCAAGAACTGTGTAAGAAAAACAACATTTTAGAAGAGGGATCTCCCTTCCCTTTTATACAGACACAGAGGGAATTAGTTTTCTAAGATGGGTGTCTGCTACATGCATGGACCTCAGCAATAATATTAATAAAGGATATGTGTCTGTATGTCTGTCTGCCAGTACCAAGACAATGAAACCTAGGGGACCCTATGTTTGTGCGCCTCTGAGTTATTTGATATTTTAAAAAACCCATTAATTAATTAATTAAATGATAAAACATTGCAGCAATGTTTTCAGTTATAGGGGCAGATTTCCCTAACCAACAGATAACTTTGTGGCTAATGCAGTTTGAAGTGAGGTAAACTGAGGGACGGTTATGCACATGGTCCCTGCTGTGGGTCTCCCCAAGGAATGGAGTGGACAGACCCCTCCATTGGGGGCTACAGAGGGCCATGCTTTCATCTAGTAATGGCTGGCAAACCAGCTATATTTGGTAATCAAGAAATAATGATAACATTCTGTTGTTCTCCTTGAAAACTCATTTTTCATTCATTCATTCATTCATTCATTTATTAAATTTGTATACAGCTGCCTATTAGCAACAAACTCTCTGGACGATCATTACACTATAAAATCAACAATTAACAATAATACAATTAAAATCTCATAACAAACAAATAAAATTAAGTCACAATAAAATTATTAAATTAAAAATAAAACATACATTAATATAATTAAAACTGTGCACTGATATACAGTAACTAGTCTAGATTGTGCCAAAGATGTGCCAGGAAAGGAAAGTTTTTGCAAGGCGTATGAAACTCAGTAAGGTAGGTGCCTAGCAAATCTCCTGCAGTAGAGTGTCTATAATTGGGGTGCCACCACAGAAAAAGCTTTTCGCCTTGCAGCCTCCCCCTGAATCTCCTTAGAGAGAGGAACTTGTAGGAGGGCCCCAGTTGAAGATCTTAAACATTGGGCAGGAATACATGGAGTAAGGCGCTCCCTAAGATACTGTATGTGTCTTTTAGGGCCTTGTATGTGATAGCTAAAACCTTGAATTCAGCTCAGACAAGAACAGGCAGCCAATGAAGGACAGGTGCAATATGTTCATAAGAACCGGCCCTCATCAACAGATGCACTGCCCTGCTCTGGATCATTTGAAGAGTCTGGACCATCTTCAAGGGAAGCCCCACATATAGTGTGTTGCAGTAGTCCAGTCTGGGGAATACCAGGGCATGAATGACTCTGGCAAGACTACCCTCATCCAAGTAGGAAGCATAGTTGGTAAATCAGCCAAAGCTGATAAAAAGTGTTCCTGGCAACTGAGTCCACCTGGGCAACCAGGGAGAACTTAGGGTCTAGGAACACCCCCAAACTATGAACCTTGTCCTTTAGGGAGAGAGCAACCCTGTGCAGGACAGGTTTATGATCTCCTAGTTGAAATGTGGGTTTACTCACCAACAGTACTTCTGCCTTGTCAGGGTTGAGCTTGAGCTTACTGGCACTCATCCAACCCATTACTGAGTCCAGGCACTGATTAAGGATAGAGACCACCAGACCTGGGTCAGATGGAAACAAGAGGCAGAGCTGAGTGCCATCAGCATACTGATGACACTTTAGACCAAGCCTCCTGATGACCTCTTCCAGCAGTTCATGTAGGTGTTGAAAAATATGTGGAATAGAATTGAACCCTGTGGTAGCCCATGACATAAAAGCAGTACTCCTTGGCGTGGTAAATTTACACAGGTACATTTAAAGATTTAACTCATTAAAAGTCGCAGGGCACTATTTAACAGATCACTTACACCTTCACTGATTCTTCCCACCAGTTCCATTGTGAAAGAGGGGCACACTGCTTATGCAAAGGAGATTTAGTTCTTCCTATGGGAAGCCCTAAGCCTAACAGAAACATTATTTATTGGAAAGAAGCAGGTTGGGAAAGCTCTCTTTGGAAGGAGCTGCCTCCTTCCAGAAACGAGTGTTTCAACTTATGCTGGGTTGCCCCCAGAATGCTAAATTGCCATTGGGCGAGGGGTTGCTTGTGCAATGTGGTTAGCAGGGCAGAAGTGCCCCACTGGCTTCAGCCCAGCGAGTTAATATACTATCATTTGGATGCCAACCATAATAAATAAAAAAACTGATCTGAGAAAAAGTATTTATGTGAACATGAACTGTGATAATTCAAAAAACATGATATGCTATTATTATACCTTACACTTACTAAATTATTTTGTGTTTTATTTGTTTCATCAGTAATAAAAGTTCACTTGAATTCAATAACTGAACTTTAAACTTTTAGCCAGTAAGAACATCTGCAATAGTTCCTAATGCTCTCTGAAAATGTTAACATGTTAGCAACTTGATCAGGACTTTCAGGAAAAGGAGATGTCCCATGAAAGATACAATCCCTTTGTGAAAGACTGCTAGCCAATATCTCATCAGATTTCAGCTGCTGAAATTTGAAATAGAGGCTTTCTGTACCCACTTACCTGGAAGTGTCATTTAATTCAGTACGGCTGGCTTCTCTTTGGTCAATTATAAGATTCCACTGGAAGAGAAAGCAGCAGCTTCATCTTGATTTGATTTATAAGAAATCTCAATTGTGAGAAATAACTGTGTCCTTCTTGACAGGGAAGCATCAAACAACATGAATCTGGCTATTGTGGTTCATGGTGGAGCTGGTAAAATTTTAAAGGAGAGGGAAGAAGGAAGTCGATCAGGTGTCAAAAGAGCAGCACTGAAAGGTTACAGTATCCTTAAACAAGGAGGGAGTGCCTTAGATGCTGTTGAAGAAGCTGTGAGGATAATGGAAAATGATCCACATTTTAATGCAGGTAATTGGTCTGAGCTTTCCAGATCATTCTTACTTATTTGTTATATTTAAATTCTGCATTTTTCCTTTCAAGGAACTCAAGGTGGCTTGCATATTTCTCCTGATCCTCTCAATCTTATCCTCACAACCAGAACCCTGTGAGGTAAGTTGGGCTGAGAGTCTGTGCTTGGCCCAAAGTCACCCAGTTGGCTCAGTGGCTGTGTGGAGACTAGAAGATGGCAGCCAGCTTTTTACTGGTAATACTGTTGTGTGTTTAATAGTAGCCTACTGTGCAGGAATTTAGCAAGTGAATTTATGCTCACCTCTTTTCCTTGTCAGGCAGCAGTTCATCTCCTAACTTCCTGCAAGTCAGGCTTCTGTGAAAGGCACCAAAGCAGTGCCTGTAAAAAAAGATGGCAACTCTAAAAAAGAATAACTTACACAAAGTTAAGGTATCTTACATAAAGGTAAATAGATCCTTTTGTATGTGTGCTGGGGGAAGAAACTGTCTATCACATGGCAATATTAATGGACAGCGATGAATACTATTTAAATTGGAGGCCTCCTTGCCATAGTTGGAAATTAAAACAACTGGTTTATACCATCTGTGCTGGTGCTTCCTGTCAGAACCAGTACAAACTCCTTTTCCTTATATTCAAAACCCTCCATGACCTTGTCTCTCTGCTCTTACATCCCAGCTTGTGATTTGCTCATCCTAAAGGCTACTCTTCCCCACGAAGACTGTGCCTCTATGCCTGGAACCGCCTGCTATAAACACCTCCATGGTGCCACTTTTCTATTAAGCTTTGGGCGCTTCTTTTACTTTTACGTTTTGGCTGCATCCCTTGGAGTGCCTTTTTCTTGCTGCCATTCAGTCTGTAATTAGGTCTAAACATGAGTAACTGAAGGAACCATAGATTGCTCTTCTGTTTACCCATCCCATCCTGTCCCCTTCCCTGTGTCCAGTTTTAGACTGCAGCTTCCTCAGGGCAGGACATGTCCCCTTGCATTCTGTAAAGCAGCATGCTCTGTGATGACATGATATAAATAATGAAATGGCTGTGGCAGTACACAAGCGAGAGCGGGAGGGCTTCTTCAGTGGTGATACCCTGGTTATAGAATTCTCTTTGTTTTGCCACTATGTTGTTGTCTGGCTCCAGGCAAAAGCATTTTTATCCCTTCTGTTTTTTTTGTTTTTGTTTTAATTAAGATTTGGAGGAAAAGGAAGTTATATTTTGAACACTATAACTGAGTCATTCATTCTGTTGACTTAATTGATTTTAAAGCTATGGTGAATTTAGGGAGTGCTCCTGCTTTTAATTGTGTGGATTTTGGGGTAGTATTTTAAATATGCAGCTGTAGTTTATTCTAATTTCTTATAGTGAACTGCCATTTGATATAATTGTATGAAAGGCAGTACACAAATGCCTTAATCTCTCTCTCTCTCTCTCTCTCTCTCTCTCTCTCTCAAGTCTAAGGAGAAGTAGGTGTTGTGAAGCGGCCATCTCAGGATTTGAGGTGTCATGAAATGGCAGCAAATTATTAACCATTTAAGGTACAATCCTGTGCATGGTTAGAAAGAACAAATCCTACAAGTTCAGCATTGCTGGCTGGAGAATGCTGGGACTTGTAAGAATGCTTTCTGTCTAAAGATGTCGAGGATCACATCCTTAATGTATTTTTTTGCACATTTTTATTAAGATTTTAACATCACTTGATCAAAGGCTGCTAGGTCTTTATAAAACCCCCATATTTTATAATCTTTAGCATATCTTGATTGCATCTGCACCTTATACCACCACAAGATATTGAGTCCCTGTTCTTATATTTGTCGATCTAGGTTCAGGCCTCCATCCTAATCCAAAATATCATCATATCTTATGATCCCTTCAAAATTCAATACATTTGGATACACAAAAAGCTTCCATAGGTGAAAGCCATCTTGGTAACTTATTATACAATTTTAACTTTAATTTTTCCCACACTGACATTAATGATCTTCTAATAAAGTGACTTTAAAAGTCCCATGAGACTTAACCTTCTCATACCACATATAAGCCTGCCAACCCATTTGCAAATCATGTCCTTCAAGATACAAAATTCTCTTATTTCACAAGGTTATCCATTCTTTTAGCCAAGTTAAAATAGAAGCTTGATAGTACAACATCCAGTCTGGTAAACCAAAACCCCCATTCTTTTTGGTTTCCTGAAGCATTTTCAGTTTAATCCTTGCTTTCTTTTTTCTCCAAATAAATCTCAAAATTTGAAAATTTAAATCCTCAAAATTTTTTTTATCAATTTTTACAGGAATCATTTGGAACAAAAACAAAAGTTTTGGTACTATATTCATTTAACCAGTGCAATTCTTCCCATCAACGACAGTTGTAAATTTGCCCATCTTTCCAGATCACCTTTAATATCTTTCAATAATTTATCATAATTGTCTTCTTTCAAAGTTGTGCATTTAGCTGTAAGATAGATTCCCAAGTATTTAACCTTTTTGACAATCTGCAAGTCCACTTGTTCTTGGAGTCTTTTTTTCTGATCTTGCATAAGATTTTTAACTAAAAGTTTCATTTTTTCCTTATTTATTCTCATCCCCGTAACCTCACCATATTCTTCAATCCGTTGTAAAAGTTTAGGGATTGTTACAAAAGGTTCCTCTATTATAAAGACCAAATCATCTGCGAATGCTTGCAATTTATACTTTTCATCCCTAATTTTAGTACCTTTAATGTCCTCGTCATCCCTAATATTTCTATTCAAGACCTCTAAAGTCAGGATGAACAGCAGGGGTGACAGCGGGCATCCCTGCTTTGTACTCTTTTGTATCTCTATAGCCCTTGTAAGTTCTCCATTAATTAAAATCCTGGCCGACTGTCTTTGATAAATGCTTGATATCGCATTCATAAATTTTCCCCCAAACTCCATTTGGTCCATCTGGTGTATCATGAATTGCCAATTAACATTATCAAAGGCTTTCTGGGCATCTAAAAACAGCCATTGATTTTTCCATGTGTGTCTCGTAGTATTCTAGAATATCCAAAATAGTCCTCAGATTGTTCTTCATTTGTCTTTTAGGCAGAAAACCATTTTGGTCTGGATGAATAAAGTCTATTAAAAACTTCTTCAACCTTTCTGCCAATATAGAGGCAAACATTTTATAGTCCACATTTAATAATGATATGGGTCTGTAATTTTGAATCTGTGTTAAGTCCATATCTTTCGGTATTAATTTGTGTATTTTGTACCTGTAGTCGTCCTTCTCCATCTTTCAGTTGTGAAATCAATCTCTTCTCTCTTTCTTTTTTTTACTTTATATGCTAGCCATCTCCCCAGTTTATTAGCATTTTCAAAAAAATTCTGTATAGCCAATTTCATTTGCTTAGTAAGTTCATTTGTATCCAAGAGATTCACTTTGTGCTTTAAAATATTCATGTGGACCTTAAGATTTCTTTTTGTTGGATCCTCAATTCTTCTACTAATGTTGCTCGCTCTTGCTTTTTCTTTTTTTTTAATTTTTGCTGAGTAGGTTATTATCAGTCCCCTGACATAGGCTTTAGCTGTATCCCAGACATTCTGTAAAGAAGTTTCTTCCACTTTGTTTATTTGAAAGAATATTTGCATCTCTTTGCTTATCTCTTCTATAAATTTTTTATCTTTTAGTAACGCTTTATCTAGACTCCATCTGGGCATCCTTGCAGCTCCTTTCAATGATATAAATACAGGATTATGATCCACCCAGACATTTGTCTTCATTTCAGCTTCTATCACATATGACATTAAGTCTGGAGTTATCCAAACCATATCAATTCTAGACCATGACCTGTGTCTGTCTGAGTAAAAAGAATAGTTGGCCGAAGATGGGTTTTTGTGCCTCCAGGCATCTGTCAATCTGAATTCTTCAGTCAAGTTGGAACAAGACTTTGGAAGCATCCTCCTACCCTTTTTTCCCCTTACTTTCACTCTTGTAATTGATTCCCTTATTCACAATTGCATTAAAATCGCCCATTACACACACAGACTGATAGTCCACTTGTAAAAGTAACATACGTAGTTTTTGATAAAAAGTTTCCTGATGGTCATTTGGTGCATATATTGCCACTAAGAGCATCTTTTTAAGTTTAATTGTAATTTCTACCATCAAGATCCTACCGTCCTCATCAGCAAGAATATATTTAGGGTCCAATTTTTCTTTAACATACAGTGTTAAACCTCTTTTCTTTTGCGATGTAGAAGATACAAACAATTTTCCCAGATTTGAACATTCCAGAAGTGTAACATATTGTTTCTTCATATGTGTTTCTTGTAGACAAATTATATCTAATTTCCATGTTTGAAGTTGAGCAAAAATCCTTCTTCTCTTAGATGGTCCATTTAGTCCATTAACATTTAAGGAGAGCAATTCAATTTTCCCTTCCTTTTTTAAGAGCCATATTTAATAAAATTATTTACTTTGCCTTTACAGTTCTACCTTTTTTTCCCACCTTTGAGTCCAGAGTCTTTACTTCTTGTTGTGAATCAGCCTTCAGTATTTCTCCTTCTTCAGTGGTACGATGTTATTTCCATTGCTTCGGCACCTCTTTCTCCTTCTTTAGAGATGACAGGATCCTCCTCTTCTAGCATAACTCTAAATTTTTCATAGAACTCTTGTGCTTTAAGAATTGAATCCAATTTATATCTTACAGAGTTCCATGTAAAAATATTCCTTCTGGTGTTAGCCACTTAAAGATAATCTCTTTCTTGATCAATTTTGTAGTAAGGAATTGATATTTCTTTTTTCCCTCTCTAATCCTCCATGGAATTTGTTTCAGGACCATCACCTCTTGATGATCATCTCTCTTTAACGGCTTCTCCTGTATGGCCTTCAAAACATTATCTCTTATAGACCTTAGAGCAAATTTGACATGGACTTCTCTTGGAAGTTTATTTTTTCTGGTATAAGAGGAGTTGACCCTAAAAACAAGATCAATTCCCATACCCATGACTTTGTTCTCGATTTCTAAAAGCTCCGCCAACATGACAGTTATGATCTCTCGGAGGTCCTCATTTTTCTCTTCAGGTATATTCTGAAATCTTAGATAATAAGATGCCTTCTCCATCTCTAATGTAGCCATTGAGTCCCATGTTGACTTATTTGTTTGCTTAATTAAATGTATGTCTTTATCTACTGTCTCCAATTTTTCACATACTTGTACTTTTTGTGTATTCTGTTCTGCTTTAAGTCGGACATCAGATAATTGAGTTGTCACCTCTCTATTAGAGTTATCCAATTTGTCAAGTCACTCTTTTTGCTCATTTGATAAGCTTTCCAGTTGTATTGACATCACCTCTTGAGATGCTTGCAAAGTTGTTAAAGCTGCCTGTATCGCCATTAAGCTTTTTGCAACATCTTCTGTCTTAGGCTGATGAATTGGACTCTGACCCACTGAGGAAGGTGCTGTAGAGGGCTGAGTTTTCCTCATGATGGAAGTTGTTCACCAAAGAAATTTCAATATACCAAAAGAAAAAGGAGGGGGGAGGGGGAGAGGGAGGGGGAGAGAATGAAAGTAGCTTGCAATAATTCTGATAGCCACCGGGTGGTAGCAAAAGGCTATTTAAAAGGCAAAAGGCTATTTAAAAATGAAAAAATGTTGTCAGACCCAGGAAGATTGGAAGCTGGCCAAAAAAATGGCCACCGGCAAATTAGGGGCTTTTTCTTTCTTCTTTATGCCAGTTATCAACAGATATAATTTTTCCACAGGTAATATTGCAAAAAGAAAGTAAGTAAAAGAAAGTAAAAATGCTCACCAGAAAGTCATCACAGTAGAGAGGAAACACCACGTAACAAACTTTCCTGGCTAGTGTCCAATTAGCCTTGGCAGAAGTCCAAACAGGCATCCAAAGTGTACGCTTCAGCTTCTAATCTTCTATCCTTTGATTTAGTTCCATAGCAATTATTCACTTTGCCTTCGCCCTTAGAGAGATTAGAAGGAAAATCTTTCTCTTCGGCTTCAGTTCAGATAAGAGTCTTCACATTCTCTGGTATGTCAGTTGCTGCTTAAAAAACTTTGAGAGGGCTTTCTCTTTCTTTTAAGTCAATTATAAACAAGTACAGCTTTTCCACGGGTAATATTGCGAAAAGAAATAAGAAATAAGAATGCTTACCAGCTGTCCGATGCTTATCTGGCTAAAGTAAGCTAATTAATCCATCAGATGTCGAGAACTGGCAGGGGCTAAGAAAACCCCCTGTATTGCCCGATTGAGAAATGCCTGAGTCTCTTCCAGTAGATATAGGATTGCCGTCCTACACCAACCAGAAGAAAAGATGCCAGGCAATCTGTCTTCGCCCCGACAGGGCTTAGATGAGTCTCCCACGACTCGCTACCGAGCAATACCGGTGTGATAACAGAAGCTCCATTAATCACGTCCGTGTCGTTCCGACGCCATCTTGAAAGTCCTCCTTAATGTATTATTAATGGGGTTTTTGCTGGCAAAAGGCATTTGTGGGATTTTCTGTTGCAGGTGCCAAAATAACATAGCTAGCCTGGAGTACACCACACCTTGACTTGTGGGGCACTGTGGGTACCTTGTTCCAGCCTGGGCAGCAAAGGGCACTATTCTTTTTGGCTCCAAAGCTGTTGTGTATGTTGCACAAGAGGTAGGACAACGCCAATAGTGTTTGCTGGCAGGATGTGTTTCCCCAGTATTGGGCCAACCGTGTTTCATAAACACTGCTGGAACAATTAAATCCATGGGTCAGGGGTGCAACACATCACACAAATCAAAAGCAACTCCCCACCTTGATCTCAGTCGGAAAGGGGGACAGACATTACTGACTGTGAAGAGCTGCTATTAAAACCATCACAAATCTCTGATAACCTTTCTGAGATAATCTGAGTTATCATCAGTTGATGACAACTTTGACATTTAGCAAGCATATAAAATGTAGCATTTCTGTAAAGCTTTCTTTTTTCTTTCCAGAATCTTTCATTCTAAAATTAGCAAAGCTGTATTTAAGAATGCATCCTCTGTTCCAATAATTCAGTATTTTGGTGGCTTGGTAGTAATATGCTTCACTCATCCGGTGATGTGGATGTTTGAGAAGAAATTGCAAGTCCATGGACCTGTGGTTGTGATTGCTGAGCAGCCAGCTTGTTCAAGTTCAGCTATACCTGGTGTACATGGTATCTAGTTCTGTAATCACATCTACATGTGTTCAGGCTCATTCAGTTCAGCTGCTCTTGGTGAACAGGACAAAATGAACTGTGTAAAAAGGAACCTGATTGGAGTTGCTGTTTTGAAACATACCGTATGATGTTTATCTTCATAAAGGATGAAGCAGCTTTATTGTAAGGCTGGCAGAATATAATGTTGACAGGAGAGCAGGAGGATGCTGGAACACTAGCAGATGATACAGGGAGTGAAAAATGGCTAAACTGGTCAAGCAGCTGCCAAATAGGGGCAAGAAGAATGTTACCCTTTATAATTGCCCTGAGAGAGCTCAGATGAGCTTCCATTTTGAGGGGGGAATTTCTTCCAGTAAAGGTGTGCTGTCAAACAAGCACTTTCATCCCAGCTAGAAAGCAAAATGAGGTGCTTATCTCAAGTAGCAGATTTTAGGCACCATTAAAGGGCAACAAATGCCTTTATTTAATTTTAACTTCATTTTCTTTTTCTTTTTCATTTCTTTAATGAGGTGTCACCATATAGAATTTGTGTTTGAACACTATAATGTCTTGGGCAGGCACTATTCTAATTTGCACCCAGTCACCCTAAAGCAGCATAAGTCCTGTTTAGGTGTTCTTAATCTGTGTGAAATCAGCACATGAAAAGGAACACTTATCCCCCTCCCCTTCTCCTTGTATTTCCAGCTCCTTGTATTTGTGCAGGGCAGTGGTCTGAAGAAGAACACTCTCTGTGTCCATGCACAGACCCATGCCCATCTTGGCTACTTAAGAAAGCCAAGGACGGGATTGGGACCTGGATCCTGGAGGTGGTCAACGCCTCTTTAAGAGACGGCCGGGTACCTGCCCCTTTAAAGGAGGCGGTAGTCCGGCCAGTCCTAAAGAAGGCATCCCTGGATCCAGAGGTGGCCGCCAATTATAGACCGGTGGCCAACATCCCATTCCTGGGCAAGGTGCTAGAGCGGGTGGTGGCGGGACAACTCCAAGCACTCTTGGATGAAACTGATTATCTGGACTCATTTCAGTCCGGCTTCAGACCCAGGTATGGCACTGACTCTGCCTTGGTCACCCTGTACGATGACCTGTGCAGGGACAGAGACAGGGGGAGTGCGACCCTGTTAGTTCTCCGGGACCTCTCAGCGGCTTTCGATACCATCGACCATGGTATCCTTCTGAATAGGCTAGCAGGATTGGGAGTTGGAGGCACCGCGTGGTGGTGGTTCCGCTCCTATCTCAACAGCTGATTCCAGAAGGTGGTCCTGGGGGACTACGGCTCTGCGCCATGGCAGCTATGCCATGGAGTTCCGCAGGGATCGATTTTGTCCCCTTTGCTGTTTAACATCTACGTGAAACCGCTGGGAGAGGTCATCAGGAGGTGTGGGCTGCGGCATCATCAGTACGCTGATGATACCCAGCTCTACCTCTCATTTTCCACCAATCCAGGTGAGACAGTGGCTGTGCTGAACCGGTGCCTGGCCGAGGTAATGTGCTGGATGAGGACCAATAAACTGAAGCTCAATCCAGACAAGACGGAGGTCCTGTTGGTGGGTGGCTTGGGCCTCGGGATGGGGGACTTGGACCTTGTCTAAATGGGGTTGCACTCCCTCTGAGGGACAGGGTTCGCAGCTTAGGAGTGCTCCTCGACACTGAGCTGTCTCTAGAAGCTCAGGTGACAGCGGTGGCGAGGAGCGCCTTCCTTCAGCTTTGGCTGATACATCAGCTGCGTCCCTTCCTGGAGAACAACTGCCTGGCGACAGTGACACACGCGCTGGTAACTTCCTGATTAGATTTCTGTAACGCACTCTACGTGAGGCTACCCTTGAAGACGGTCCGGATACTTCAATTGGTGCAGAATAGAGCTGCCAGGTTGCTGACGGGGACTGGGCGTTGTTCTCATATAACCCCAGTTCTCCGTCAGCTCCACTGGCTCCGATTGAAGTCCGGGCCCAATTCAAGGTGTTGATTATGACCTATAAAGCCCTAAATGGCTTGGGACCTGGATATCTAAAGGAACGCTTGCACCCATATATGCCCTCCCGCCGCTTGAGATCAGCAACGGATGCCCTTCTCTGGGAACTCTCTGTGAATGATATTAGGAGGGTGAGTACCTGGAGGAGGGCTTTCTCTGTGGTGGCGCCCCATCTATGGAATGCGCTCCCCAGAGAGGTCCGCCTGGTGCCGTCATTATTTGTTTGTCGGCGCCAGGCTAAGACCTTTTTATTTAAAACTTATTTTAATTGCTAAATTGTTGTATTTATTAGGATTTTAAATTAGCCAAGAATGCACTGGGGGTTTTTAATGTTTTTTTTTCTTTTAAATTGTTATATTGTTATTGTTTATGTATGTTTTTTTGTATTTTTTGTGAGCCGCCCTGAGGCTTTGTTGCGATGGGGGCAGCATAGAAATATTTTAAATAAATAAATAAATAATGCAGGCCCTCCATGTGAGCCAGAATACTGGTTTTCCCTAATTTCAACCCACTCTGAGAGCACTTTGGACAATTCCAGCTTTTATCCTGTGATTGCCTTGCAACATTAATGGAAATTTACAGGGGGCTCAGATGATGTTGTCTTCAATGTGTAGCCCTTCCATGCTTTCCCACTGATTCTTCCATCTCTTTTCTTACCAGAAAAAATATGTTAAGAGAAAAAGATGGAATAGTGGTAACATATTTTTGATTGCTGGCACTAGGGGTTCCCCTTTTGGAAATGTGTGGAATCTCCTGGAAGGATTGAATCAGAATAGATATAGTATTTGTTTGATATTCATAAATTTTAGTTTTGAATTACTAGTTCCCCATTTGTCCAGAAGAGAGAGGTAATATAATTTGGGTTGTTAGGTTGTTCCCAGATATTCAAGCTACCAAATAACTGCACCATTACTTAGTTTGAATTTATGGAAGTTTTTTTTAAATTAAGAGATTAAAAGGGTTTTGATTTATGGGGCTTCATTAGAGCTGTCTGCATTCCTCTGAGAGTTGTAATATTACTCATTTCAGCCCTGTGTAAGTAATGAATCCTCTGTAGATGGCTGACTATGAAATCAGTATTACTGTGGTTTTGTAACCTGAGGTAGCAGTGTCTAGTCAAGTACATATTTAAGAATCTACAGTATTTCACTGTGGGCTAGAAACTTGTTTGAATTATGTTTGTAGGCCACAGGATTGTACAGTCTAAAGTTGGCATTTGTAGGTTGTGTTTTTAAAGATTCAAAATAGCAGTGGGAGTGAAAAGTGAGGTTTTTGTGGTTTGAATATAAGTACAGCTTTTCATCATAATCAGTTGCTTATGCACTTACTTTTGCTTCCATCCTATTGAAGTAATACTTTGCTTCTCATACTGGTGACAGATCAGATAATTCCAAACTCTGCAGAATAAAAAATGAACACGCTTACATGCACAACTATTTCTGAAAAGACCTTAGGATTTTAGGAACTTGAAGAATGCTTACAACACATAGATTTAAAAAGACTTTATAAATACTACTGGCCAGCTGTATAGTTGGACATTAATGCTTTTCTTCACTGCTTTATTTTTAAGGCCATGGCTCTGTGTTAAATGAGACGGGTGAAGTGGAAATGGATGCCATTATCATGGATGGGAAAAATCTAGCCTCAGGAGCTGTATCTGCTGTGAAATGTATAGCTAACCCAATAAAGCTTGCACGTCTTGTCATGGAAAAGGTATGCTGAATGTGCATTGAACACATTCTGTTCTGTTCCCTTTGCACCTTGACCTGCATACCCTGATCTCTGTGTCCCTTGCCTGGTCTATGCATGTAGCAGAATGAAATGATGCACTGGATTGCCCTGCTTCAGGCTTCAGGTAGGGATTCACATTTTAGAACGCTGCCACATAAGCAAAAAACCAGCATAGCACTAAAAGGGTAGGCTTTTTTCTATGATGTAGTATCCCATTCCCTGTGGAAGTTGTTTTGGCTTTTGTTTTACCTTGGGGGAGAATTAGAAATTGTATCCCTGAACTCAGCCTGAAGTGATACCGTCCATTCAATCTGTTGCGCATATAGATCCTGTTTCTGTAACTTTTTCCAGCCAAAGCAAGAGATCGTGACTGCTCTTAGAGAAGATAACATTTTCTGTCCAAAGCAAGGATGGCCATATGCCCATTCATTTCACTGTTGTTGCAGTTAAGAAGGTTTTTGTAGTGCTTTTGAAGCCTTTATCTCCAGAGAAGACTCATCTTATTCAGAATAATGACTTTGCATTATCATAGGCAGTATGCATGTCTTTACAAGGTAGGGCAGAAAGAAGAGCTCCCAATATCCCAGCCAGTATTCCTGACCATAGGCAATGTCAGCTTCTGCCAGCTGAAGTCCCAAACATCTAGAGATCTACTTTCAGCTTGACCCTCTTTCAACCTTCCTCTATCTGGTTAGAGTTACAGCAGGCTTCATATGATTGGCTTACGTGGAGACACCAGTTCCAAAAAACACTGCCTTTGTGTAGATGCTGCCAGTAGTCCTTCTGTGCTTCTGGGATGCCTGTGCATTTGGCCCTTGTTTGTTTTTGTCTGACTCCAGCTATAGAAAATTCTAGTCTGTAATATCAGAAAAGAGAGACTGGATTGAAAGACAATGACTTACTAAGGGTGTCATTCTATCTATCGAAGCTAGATACAAAGCCCAGCCTCCCAAAGTCAATTTTAGCATTATCTTCTGGGCCCCATGCTGCCTAACACAGGGTCATGTGACCATTTTGACTTCACTTTCTTAATACAAGTCTATGAGTTCAACAGCTACTCCTTCAGATTATGTGGCCTCCACTTCTCAATGGAGTAGATCAAGTACAGTACACCAGTTTTGACAGATCACAGTGAATGTATATGACACTTCCTTCCTCAAAGCCTTTTTTAAACATGACATGCCTATTCAGATATACAATTGCATTTCTTATTTAATTCCAGCATTCCTTGAAGATACCGTGGTATTTGTATTTGTGAGAGCCAGTGCAGTGTGCAGTGTAGTGATTAGAGTGCTCAGCTGGGTTCTGGGAGATCCAGGCTCTAATCTCAACTTGGTCACAAAGCTCACTGGGTGACTCTGGGCCTGTCACTGACTCTCAGCCTAACCTACCCCACAGGGTTGTTGTGAGCATGAGACTGAGAGAAAGAGGAGGTAGATTATGTAAGCTACCTCACGTTCCTTAATGGAAGAAAGACAGGATAGAAATATAATAAATACATATTTATAGGTGCCCTTTTAAATAAAAACCAATACAAATTAGCAATGCTGAAGAGGTAAGTTACACCATGGTTTCACTTCAAATTTCATTACTAGGTTTCCAGGGAGATTTGAAGTCCATAATATCTTCTAGTTCTTTCTTGTTGGCAAAAAGAACCAAATTTTAAAAATCCTCCTTCCTGCACTTAAAAGAGCCTTGTTTGAAACCTAAAAGCAATTGGGAGGCTCTAGCCTTTTCCTTTCCTTTGTTTTTGTTTGCTTGCTTATTTGTTTGTGCCTTTGGCTTAGTAAAGTCTGGTTAGGCCAGTTCTGCCTTGACAGATCCAGTTGGTCAACAGCTGCAAAAAAGGCAACTCTGATCTTTGGGAGTGAAGAGAAAATGAAACTGAAATGAACTGATTAGGCAAGCATTCAGTAAATACCATCAAAAGCCAAAGACTTGCCTACTGAAATGTATTCAACGGCCCCCAGACATCTGAGGTTATTAAAGTTTGAGGTAGGGTGTTCAAGCATTATTTGCCATCTTTTAAGTTTCAGGTTGATCGAGACTCCTAGCAGAGCACTCATATGTTTATTTTCCATCAAGGATGTGCTTAAGAATGTGAACGTGGCTCATAGTTTTCCTTTGAAATCAAACATTTCCTTTGATATATCTATACCCTGCTTTTTCATGCAAGGAATTATAAGGCAACTTAAAAGATCTTCCTCCTCTTCCTTGCAACAATCCTGTGAAGAAGACTAGGCTGAAAGTCCACGACTGGCCCAAGTGTGCTCACTCAGTGAGCTTCGTGGTCAAGTGAGGACTAGAACTCAGATGTTCCAAATCCAGCCACTACACCACACTGCCCTCAATGAAATAGAAGCTGACAATGAAATAGACAGAGAAGCTAATTCACACAAGCTAACTTTTTAAGACATCAAACAAGGCTTTGCAGACCTGTCCATCAATGCTTATGTAAAGTATATGTTCACTTTTTAAGTACATATATATATATTTATTACAGTGTTATCCCACCTTTTGTCAAAGGAGCTGACAGTGTTCTTAAGCCTTCCCACCTAGGGCTGACCCACCCATGCAGCAGACTGAATCCCCTGCTTGTGGTAGTAGAATGGGAGGACTGACAAATTGCATGCCAGGAGGCTTCCCGATGGCAGGTGTTAGCTCTACGCATCTGCTATAACAAACGGCTGTGTTCTGAACTAATTGCATGCAGTTCAAAGCACAACCACTAGATCTGGGTCTGGATATACCTGGTGAGTGCTGGGAAGTAGCTTGTAAAGATTCAACATCTTGGGACCCAGGTACCTGGTTCTCTTGCATGAACCAGCCTGGTTAATAACAGCCTTTCTCAGAAGGTCTTTTGGTGCCCCTGCTATTGAAGTGAATGAGCTGCATGATCAAGCAAGTTTGCCTCCCCTCCACACCCCACCTGACACATGCCTTCCATTTTTTATAAAAGCCAAACATAGAATAATATAGTAATTGCAGTTTTTCATGCCAGACAGGAACATCTTCTGCTAACTATCTGTATGTCAAGATTCTATTATGATACAGCAGCAGAGCCAGAAAAAGAGGGTAAGTTTACCCTTTAATACCAGGATGGGGAGTTGTACAGCTCTCATCATCCCTGACCATTGGCCGTGCCGGCTTTGGCTGCTGGGCCACCAATGTCTCCACTCCTTCAATAGAAAAGGCAGCAATCATTTTAAAGTGGTAGTTCTAGATGTTTGGGATCAGATCATGATGGAAGCGCTTAAGTTACATCCTAATAACTCAGTGTAACAGATGATTCAGCAAATGTAGAAATTGGCTTTTTATTGTGATAACATTCAATTTTTGTTAAGATTACTGCTAGCAGAAAGGAAATATATAGAATGCCTTTTAGCATGGGTAACCTTCCCTCTTTCAAACTTTTTACTAAACTGGTAACTATTCCAGTTTTGAAAAGCATATTCAGTTTAATGTGTGCATGCTTTCTATTGAATGTTATCACACTAGAGATCAGTTCCCTGTATTCATATGAATTCAACAGAAAATATATCTTCTGTTATATTTGGATCTGTACTTCTGCTTTTCTTTGAGTATGATCCTCATGATTTGGTAACATGAAGCTTCTGAGTTGGCAGCAAAGATAATCTTCCCCTCAGTGGTATTTATCAGCCAGGTTCACACATCACAAAAAGCAACGGTGGTTTCTTATCCTTGTTGGACTTCAGTATTGTTTGGACACAGGTGCAGCATTTCTGCCTCCTGCCTTTAGTTACCCAAAGCCAGAAAGAGAATCAATGGTCTGTTGTAACATTTCCACACTTCCTCAACACTGGCAACGGAACATTATCCCCCATCACTGCAGAAAGCAGCAGGCTAGCTTAGGTGGCATGAGACAGGACATATGACCCACAACTCTCTGCCAATATGTTGACACCACTACTCAGCATCTGTTGCCGGAAGTGACTGCATCACTCTGCTTAATGGTAGGGCTGGCCTGGGAACGGAGTATCTTGGCAAAGGGTGTGGGTGGTTAGAAAGCTGACCAGGGATGCCATTTATGGGGGGGAGGGGGTATTTTATTAGGTACAAAGAGACTGCAAAATTCTATTGCTACCAGTTTTTATGTGTTTGCTAATGTAACTTATTTAATGTGTAAAAGTTTCTTTATAAACTTAAGAAGTTTCCCTAAGCTCTATAGCTCATAAAATTTTAAAATGTGATTTTAAAAAGAAGACATGACATTGTGATAAATGTTTTGGTCCTTTTGAAAGTTTCATTCTCAACAAGCAGAATCAATGCATATTTTGAGAGCAAGACTTGGTGTTTGTGATTGGCACCAGATTGGCTCCATCTACTGGCTAGAACAGTTTTCTACAGATTTTGTCCAGCAGCACCTATTCAAGCCTGTTAAACAGTCCATTGAGATACATTCCATTAAGCTAGGCAAGCTATTTCCTTTCGTGAGTGAATAAGTCCTTAGATGGACTGATATGTTAAATGATTGCTTTTGGAGATCTACCAAAATCCGGAGATTGCTGTGGTGTGCTTTTGTTATTTGCACTGAATGAAGAAATAAGTACCTGAAAATGAATTCCAGAAGAGTAGCTGGGCTAGTCCTGTTAGCAGCAAAATGAGCATTCTAGAATCTCACAGAGAGCAACTAGTTTATTGCAGTGTAACTTTTCACTCATTTTCTCCATAGCTCTCTCCCGGAAGTAAGTCATACTGAGCTCAGTACAGGCATGCCTAGGATTACTCTTAGATGCACAAAGTAGGGATGTGCATCAGGTTCAGATGAAGCTGTTTCTCATGCTTCCTGTGTTGAAGTGGGGTGCTTTCTGACGCTACCAGGCTGGAATGAGGCTTTGTGCCATTTCGTTCTTGGAATTACAGACATTCTGGGCAGTATCTAGCACTCTGTTTGTGTGAGCAACCTCTAGCACTACGCCAATAGTACAAGCTGGCACTATGGGTTTCCTTGGGAAACTTGTCACTCATCTTGTGCTAATACTATGCTAGTGGTGTAAGAGGAGCAGCAGTGTTGGGTAATGTCTCTGTCACTTAACCAAATGGCATATTTTAGTATGCTGTTGAGGGAGAAAGGGAGTGCAATGGAATGGCTGGGAGCTCTGCTTTCTAATCCTCAGGCATGCTTGAACAGGGGACTTCACTCAGTATGCTTTGAAGGAGGATAAGGATGAGACTGTGAGATGGCTTCCAACAGCACCAGCCTTCACTAGGAAAAAGTCTTAGACTGGTTTTCCATGCAGGAATGTGCTGAAGTTGGGAAGTCAACTTCCTTTCAGCTTCACAGCCTCCTGCCCACTTCCCGTCCAATGGTTAGAAGCAGGACAAGCCTGTTTTTTCTTTTCTTTTTCTGTTTCTGTAGGATCTCATCTATGATGAGCTGCTTTCTGTGCATTATTTTAAAATATGCTAAAGAAATTTGCATCAGTTGTGCTGTTTGTGCATTAAATCTATGCAAATTAGTAAATCATAGCGTTTTACACATTTTGTAGAAATTGGCAGCTAAGAAGCATGTGGAACTAGCAAGATTTCCATAACATCAGCTGATTTGCAAAGTGCACTGGGTCAATATGCAATGGAAAATAGCATGTACAAAACATGGAAAACACGGTGACTTAGACAATTTGTGTAAAGTTCTGCAAAACATGCAATTTGCACAAATTTCCATAGTGTTTTTTAAAAGTGTGCAAATTTTGACCTGTCTTAGAGATTGCAGTCTCCAAACAGGCTTGACTTACCACACAGAGAGGCAGTGCTGGTGAACAGGAAACTGGGGAGCCAGATCATGAACATCTGTCCAATTCCATCCCCCTCCTCCAGATTCCTCAATATACCTGCACTTATCCATCTGAAATGTAGCAGATTTCTTGCCTGCAGACCCCTATGTGACATTTGCTGGTTTTGTACAAACTGCCCCAAAAAGCAGAGGGGGAAAAATGAAATGAATCACTTCTCCTTTTATGGCGCTACTGAACCTGCAAACATCATTCAAGTTGGACGAAGAGAAAAATATTACAGCTTTTTAAAAAATTGAATACTGGTTAATATGAAAGGAAAGGCCTTGGTTTTCCTAATCTTGACTCAAGTATGGTAACTGAATCAAAGTTGACAGTTTCTGAATTGGTCTAAGCCAAATTGGACTGCTTTCTGAATTACTGGATTGGGATTCAAATCAATATGACAGTGCATATTGTCAGTACACAAAATATATGGAGATGTAGCTGAGGCTTTGCTTATACTGCAAACTAAGGACCCAGTAGTACCCTTGCCCAGCGTCCATTCATTTTGGTGGGGCCTGTGCAGGAAAAGCTTCAACATGATGCCCTATGTTAACACAGTGAGAACTTTATAATAATAAAAGTGACCATGACGGTTAGAGCACTGTACACATCATAAAAGCAACACAATGCCAACTGCTAGGTGTTACAAGGGAGCAGCCCCACTGAACTGTATAGTCTTACTTCTGAGCAGGCACGGTGCTCCGCTGAAGGACAAGTTCCAGTGGATTCCTCCCCCAGCTGCCATCATTCAGCAGTCAGTTCACTAGGTAGAATCTGATGGGAACGAGGACAATTCCATCGGCTCTGCTGAAAGACCAGCTTCACTGGGCTCCTCTGCTCTCTTGAATGTTTCCATTCAGGCTGATCATTAAAAACTATTTTATAAGTGTAAGAATTGGTGCCTGAATTTGCTTGTTTTCCTCTGCACTCTTTGCCCTTTTTAATTTTTGTGTTATGCCTTTTCGATTATAAGCCTGAAGGCAAGGATTGTCTTGTTTTATTGACTATATGTAGTCTGCTCTAGGACCTTTCTGGCTGAAGAGTGGGATCAAACATTTATTAAATAACAAATAAATTAGCTGGATTTCACATTTTATGTAGTGGGACTCTTCTTGAAGCCTTCTGAATGAAATGCCTGAAAATAGTCTTGCTTTCAGCTTCCTCTTCATCCTTCCACTAAAGAAATTAGTTACACATACATACCACAAACATCACATGTATTATATTTTTCTAGCTTTTGCCATATGAGCTTCTGTTAAAGCACCAGTCCAGAAAATGTTAGTTGTAGTTAAATTCTGCTAAAATAAATGTAACAAGTTAATGTTCTAAGCTTAAGTCCTATTCATTTCAATGGGCTTTAAACATGATTAGCTCTCTCTGGATGGGAGACTATCATGTATTGAGTAAAAATACTTAGCAAAAACTATTTGTTAATGTATGTTAAGTAAATAAAAAGATTTCATGTAGTCATGCTGTCTTCTCTAAAAGTTCTGTGAGGTCTTTCAAAATTCTTTTCTTCTTGTCAGAAGAAAAGAATATCATGTTCCTATATCATATGCCTGTGAATTACCTTCGCCTTTGTGATACTGTCCTATAGGTATGGAATATGCTCTGGAAACTGCTTCTTGGATCTTCTGAGAGCAGATTATATAAAATGTCCCTATCCAATGCATTTTCAATAATTTGCCTTTGTAATAAAGATTTCCTGCACACACAGGCACAGACTTCAATACAATTTTAGTATTAAAAAGAATGGGACAAAAATCATCTTGAACAAGTTTCCTAATTTAAAAAAAAGGTTGTCATAGAACCAAGATAAAAGTGTTGTACCTAGTTTTGTTTGTCTTTCCCAAAAATATGTTGAATATTGTTCAATGTGTGATCCTTGTATTATTGGTACTGCTACTACTTCAGCTATTACCAGATATACACTTAGTGTTGTGAATTATTTTTGAGTAAACGTGAAAATTATTATGGGTTTGTTTTTTTTTTTTACAAAGGCAGAAGAGGGCACTGTTGTGCAAGGCAAGTTTAGTGTTCTCTCTGTGTGTGCGTGCGTGCGTGTGTGCATACTTGCTCATGCACTTCTTTAAAGGGTTGGAACAGTCCTGACTCGAAAGAGTAAACTATTTACATTGTCTTCTGGCTTTAGTATGTGCTCTGGAGAGTGTAATGCACCAGCTGATTTGCATTGTCCTTTGTTAGAGATTCACATGTCTTCTTTATTCAGAGTTCAAGAGATGAAATATCTCCTCCTCTCTATTGCCTCAGAAAGATGGGGATAGGTTTGCTTGTTTATCATTAAGGAATTCATTGGCAATAATGCACATGCACCATTCCACTTGCTCTGCTTGGGAATGGGCAAAACTTTGCTTGCAGAAGGTCCCTTGTTCAATTCCTGTCATCTCCAGGGTGGGTGGAAAAAAAGTTGTGCCTGAAACCTTGGGGAGCTTCTGCCAGTCAGCATTAACCGTACTGGCCTGGACTATGGTCTGACACAATATAAGGCAGCTGCCTATGTTATTGTGTCATGATATTATCCATCCATATCCCCCTCCATACTGAAATTGCTAAATGTTTGGTAGACTGTAGCATAACAAAATGTGGTGCACACTGTTGGGAGTGAGAAAGGTAGTGGCTTTAGGTGCACATTCTCAGGGGGTCCTGGCTGGTCTTTGGACGAAGACAATAACAAAGCAGCAGCAATGCCAGGTTGGGTGGAGGGACTTGGACTGTGGGCCATAAGACACTGAAATAAGAGAAGTGGAGATGCTTATCTCAAGGCCAGATTCCCCAGGTGGGCAGGCAGTCTCTGGGAATAACTATGATGCACAGCTAGCAGGCGGGGACGTGGACCAAGAAAGTTTCTCAGATTCAGACAAGGAAAGCTCTTGACCCCATGACACATTGCCAACAAAGGGAGGGGGATACAATTAGAGTAGGGGTCCTCAAACTTTTTGAATGGGGGGGTCTGTTGATAGTTGCTAGTGGTGGCCATGGGCCACCAAGGTGGTGCCAGCGGGGATGCACAGGCCGGTGTGGGCACATGCGAGGCAAGGTAAGGCAGAGACCGGGGGGGGGGGGCATGTGGGGTGAGGCACTGGCTTGCTCACAAGGAGATAATTTCCAAGCAAGTCCAAAACAATCTCCTCACAAGCAAGCCGCCACTGGGTGTGCCCACACTGAGACATCGGCTTGCTTGCGAGGAGATCGTTTTCTCCAATCAAGTCCAAAATGATCTCCCTGTGAGCAAGCTGCTATCAGGAGCACACACGGCGAGGCACTGACTTGCTCACGAGGAGATGATGTTTGTTCATGTTTCTCAAAGCATTTCCAAAATTACCTCCTCGCGAGCAAGCTGCCTGCCCAGCAAGTGCAAAATGTGTGGTGCAGGGTGGTTAAAAGGGAATGGCGAGCTGGATCCGGCCCGCGGGCCTTAGTTTGAGGACCCATGAATTAAAGGATTGGCACACAGAGGAGGCATGCTTGCTTTCAGAAGGTCCCTCCTGAATGGATGGGGCCCAGGCATGCTCATAAGGAGAGTTCCTGGAGGTGATTACTAGACTGGGTTCAAAAAACGGCTCTGAATTCTCAGAGATTCATTTTGGGTGTTTGTGCATCTGGAAAATGCTTTGGTCAATAAAGAGCATGTTGCAAGAAAGGTCTGTGGCTTTGAATGTCTGAAGGGAGAAAGTCTAGCTCTGCCTCCTCCTTGTGAAATTGCCACCAACAGATTGCATGAAAAACACTGAGGAGCTCTCCTATGACACGTTGCAGCAGAAGCTGGACAAATGAAAGGCAGAATTTCTCCATGCCTAAAATGTAGCAGTTCCATTTCAGATGCATGTGAAGCATTGTGACTTCTTGCACATACTCTGCAGCTTGAACACTGTTGACACCAAACAGGGCAATCTTTCCTCATCCCCATATATTTTTAATTTTCTTTCAGAAATCTGTCTTGTGGAGCAAAGAACCTCAAACTAGAAATTCAATTTGTCTCTTTGCATCCACACTATTTTTATTATTATTAATTATTGGCACTGCACCTGCAGCTGTATAAGGAAGCCAAAATCCTGTTGGCATGTCCTAGGCAGGACCTATCAAGGGATTACATTCTGGCCTATGCTAACTGTGAAGATCTTTCATAATTGCAAAACTAGTTCTTTAATGGTGGATGTTAATGGATTTACTTACTGAAATGTGCTTCCTGGAAGTACACATTCTGTAAACAATAGGATTAAAAAAAAATACATAGTGCTCAAATCAGACCTGTGTGTGCAGGGGAGCGGAATTGGGTGTAGAAACTTTTGTAACAGTTCAAGTCACTGCTTCTATCTTCTCTCCTGCAGACAGACCATATGTTGCTTACGGACCAGGGGGCCTTTGCCTTTGCTAGGGCCATGGGTGTTCCTGAGGTTCCTGGAGAGTCATTAATCACAGAAAGGTCACGAGAAAGGTGGAGGAAAAACCTTGAGACCAGTTCAAGCCCCCCAGAGCTGCAAAAGCAAGTATACACACTGGTGTTTTGGCAAAGTCCTGCCTGCTCACATAAGTTAAAAGGGAAAAATGGGGGGGGGGTGTATGGCTAGATTCCATGGCTACTAGTTCTGATGGCTGGATGTGATCTCCAGAGTAGGAGGCAGCATACCCAGATGCATCTGGTGAACCATGGTGGAAAACAAGATGCTGGATCTGATGGTCTGATCCAGCAGGGTTGCTGTTATATTCTTAAAAGATATAACACAGAAGAAGTGGGTGCAAAATGCCAAAAATCTCAGCCTATTTTAGCTTAAAGCTCTTAAGTATTTCACCATTATAGAATGTAGAAAAACCCCCAGTAGGAGGAAGTGAGGTGTGGCTACTTGGTGAACCCCCGAGGGCTGGATGTAGCACACGGGCCTGAGGTACCCAACCTCTGCATTATAAAGCATGCACTGGCAATCTTCTTTCTTGCCAAGTATGCACAGCCTTTCCCAACTCTAGGGCCCCTGTGTGGGTTTCCCCCAAATCTGTCATCAATCTATTCGTCCATCTGTCATCATCCATGCCTCCTCTGTTCAGATCCATGCTTTTCAGTCCACTATATTCTTTATTTCCCACTCCTTCCAAAATTGTGGGCCAAACTAGGAAGGAGGTCCACGCCACAGGCGATCTAAGAACAAGTTTCCTACAAGTTTTTTTTCTGTGTTTTTGTTTTAAAAGAAAAGATTAAAGCAGCCATATCAGGAGGAGGCCTCATACACCACACCACTAGGTTTCTCCTTGTAAAGTGTTTTTCAGTAAAATTTTCCTCATGTGTGGCAAAGCATGCAGGTACCATTCAGTACCTGTGACTGCCCAAAGTATTTGGCATAAATCCAGGGCTACAGAGCAAGACTTCTCTATGTTTTCTTCTGTCCTGAAGTCCTCTCCAGAGGGTTGCCCAGTCCCTTCCACCTCTGGTTTTCATTCCAAGAACACCATTGTAAGGAAATGAAGGAATGATTGGGGTGCACTGATGAAGGTGCCAAACAAATCAGCTTTATCAAGCTGAAAAGGAGCCCATCAATTAAGGTTGCAAAAATTTTTAATTGCACAAAATGTACATCAATTATTTTATTCAAAAGCTGCCATCTTGCAGAGCAGGCTTTATAAGGTTAATTGCAGACTCAGAAGTGCATTAACCATGACGTGCCTCTTTAATTTGCATGCATTTCCCCAAATAAGTGGACCTGTATTGAAGTTTGTGGCTTCAGTCTGAAGGTTTCTGTTGCCTTTTCATACTTGGGAAATGCTACCTGTGAGAACAGATGTGGTGTTCTTTTGACAAATGCTCTCCGGTCTTCAACTAATTGTTTGAAATGCTATTTTTGGCAGAGACCTTGGAACAGTTGGAGCCGTTGCTATCGACAGTGCAGGAAATGTAGCTTGCGCAACATCAACAGGGGGACTTACTAACAAGCGAGTTGGCCGTGTTGGTGATACAGCATGCATCGGTAGGGGAGAACAGTCACGGAAGAAGAGTGTCTCTTTTTCATATCAAGTGAAACGCATAGGAATGTATGAAAATTGTATTTCGATCCATGAATCATTCAAACTTGCCTGTTTGCAACCCATACATGAACACAAATGGATGAGAGTTTTTCAAAAAAATGTTCATGCATCGCAAAATTGTGGAGAGTTTTTTTTAATGTTCACGTTGAAATGTGCATTTTCCTCCAATATGAGCATTTTAAAACTTTTTTTCAGTGTGGGGACATGTGCAGTTTTTTGAAATAAGTACTTTTCCACTGGAAGTGCACATTTTCCCCATTCAAACTTTCTGAATGGGAGTGAGCCAAAACAAGCTTTGAAGTGAAATTCAGATAATTTCAGCAAACTCAGACATCCCTGCTTCTCCCAACCTTAAGTAGCAGAAAGGTTGTAGTCTAAAGAACTGAGCTGAGGGCTTGTGGTAGCCGTTTCTGCTACCAAAGAGGCAAGCCACCTTTTTATTCAAATGTTATTTTAATTGTTAATATTTATTCATTTTATTCTTTGGCCAGGGTGACTTAATTTATATTGTTAATTTATATTATTCTATTTTGAAGTTTGTTTATGGTTGTGAGCCGCCCCGAGGCTTCGGCGAATGGGGCAGCATAGAAGTCTCCTAGATAAATAAAATAAATAAATAATAAATAAATAAAATCAAGCAGTGGAAATGGGAAGTACTGAAGCAGAAATGGCAAGCAGAGCTTGGATTCTGAATAAAAATGAAAAATTACATTTTTATTGAGCTGTTCCTTGTTCTGAAGTGACAATTTGATAATTTTTTCATGCCGAACAACAAACCTCAGAGTTAGATGGTTAAGGAGTAGAAAAAGGATGTATTTCAAGATTGTCTATTTAGATACACTCACATGAAATATATTCTCTATAAGTGCTTTTCTTGTGGGAGCAGGCATATGTTTTGTCTAATAGGACTTCTGTGAGGAAGTAATCAGGGGTGCTCCTGAAAAGCTTCTAAGAACTAAGAGAGTAGTTGCATACACATAATACTTTACCACTAGTATACCACATGTACACTGAATAGATTGGGCTCCTTACTTTGGTTATTCAGTTGAAATTGCAAATAGAAAGCTATTTAGTAATTCACAGCATTAGACTTGCTATTGCTTTTGTTTTAAATTCAAATGACACTCACGCCACAAACAATTATTACTCATAGTTCCAGAACCATTGTTAGCTTGGCAGGCTGTTTGAAGGACATAGCATATTAGCAAATGTTATCATCCACTTACTATGCTGTTAGTTTAAACTTTAATTTTTGTTTTGCAATCTGTAGCTGAGAGTTAATCAGTGTATGTGAGCGAGACAGACCATGTAAAATGCTCCTACACAGTTCCATCCATTAAAAATTATTCATTTACCTCTAGTAACCCTTTGTTGGTTGACAGGCAGTAAGGTAAAGAAGTTGGGAATCAAGAATAAAGGAGGAGGAAAAATACATTAAATATATTGAATGGTAGTTTATTGTATGTGAGCAAATTCAATAGATTTGTGTGTCAGCTTTAATAGACTGAAGATTTCTTCCCAGATTTTAATAGTTCCATTAGCCAAAAAATAAAAAATCAAGAGAAAAAAGCAGGAAGACACCCATTCACAAGAAATCTTTTGAGTGATTGTTGGTACTTTGTCTCCTTTAGTGGCACATCATCCATTTGCCAACAAATCAGTATGCAAATCCAAACAATTCCACTTAGTTGTCATCAACAAACATAAGAAGGAAGCACCCCTCCCTCCCTCCCTCCGTGTGTGTGTGTTTCTGTGTGTGTCTGTGTGTATGTATGTGTTTTCTTTTTTTGGAAATGCCTACATTGTAAAGGCTGCCCTTGCACAAGTCTCCCTATGCTTATTCTTCTGAAACGTGACAGGTTTGATCCCTTCAGAAGTTGCAATGGTAGGTCTCTGCAACTTGCATCCAATTCTGCCCAGAAGTAAAAATGGGTATCTGCAGTTCGCTTTAAAAAGAACCCAAAATATAAAGGTGCAGAACACAATACCACCCACACCTGATGTTTGGCAGGCATAAGCCTTTTACAAGGCACTGCTGTTTGTCCAGAATTCAGCCGCTCCTGCCAAACAGGAGAAAAAATTATAGCTGTTTGTTGATTTCCAGCGATAAGTGGGAGTCATGCAAATTGGAAGAGGCTGGCCTTCAAATCCGAGTAAAATCAGGCTCCAAGGGAGTCTTTTGGTCCTTGCACATTCCTAGTACTTACTGTGCTCTCTGAAAAAATATACCTCCGCAGTAATCTGACTTCAGATGAACACAGCTATTTAAGAGTATTGATGTTTAATCCTACCATTCAGCTGCACCATTGCATCCTACCATTAACTGGTTCTCTCTGAACTTCCTTCCAGTGGAGCTTGGTGACTCCAGTGTACATGGGCAGTGTACCTACTCTGGGTTTAGTCCAAACTTTACAGAAGGTGGAAATGGTGTTCAGCACCATGGATAGCTCCTTAAAGTTCCGACTGCAACCCTGAGTGAATACCCTGCCCTACTGCCATTTAATCCACCTGTCCTCACTGCTGACTTCCTTTGATGTGGATGTACAGTGTATCCCGCTTGGGTTCTTCTAGTTCACAAAAGATAGGGAGGCTGCTTTGATCATTGTTTTAATGTTTACTCCACAGTTGATTTGGGATGTGGAATATTGAATGCACTCTTAACGTTTTTGCTTTGTCTTTGATCAGGAAGTGGTGGTTATGCAGATAATAATGTTGGTGCTACCTCTACCACAGGCCATGGAGAGAGCATTATGAAAGTAGTTCTTGCAAGACTTAGCCTGTATTACATGGAACAAGGTAAAGCTTAAGACTTTGATAGTCCCAAATTATGGAGAGTATAGAATGACTCCATCTCTGACAGCTTGTTGGTTGGAATAGTTTATGGTCTGTAATTTCAGTGCCACAAACATGTACATAGGAAGTTATCTGGATATCATTCAGATATTGAAAATGCAGCAATGCAGTGTTTACTTATTCATTCACAGGTTTATGTTATAGAAAATAATATATGTTGTTGTTATACACCTCAAGTCTTGGAGTCCAACTAAAGTATAAGACATTTCTCAGACTACAAGGCATATGAACTTGTACATAATTTACAGTTATTTTTGCAGAAGGCCTAGTTATATATGGTTGGTGGCTACTCAAGATGGGGGTGTTGGTATCAGCACTCCAATTATGGAAGTAACTCTCTGTGGAGTCATAATATCAGAATAGCCCCTTCTTTATTATGCTTTAGATGGGCGATGGAGAACAAAGTGTTCTGTCAAGCTTTTACTGGTTTCCAATGTCACTTTCTAGTTTTATACTAATGAATATTCTGGTTGCTGTTTCCATTTTATTGCTATACCTTCCTTTTTATTGTGATGGCGTATTAGTTTTACTGCTGTTTTATCTGAATTTTATATATCATCCTGAGTGACCAGCAGGAGTAGTTGAAATGTATAAATATGTCAATAAATGAAAGCATGGGATGCCAGAGCTCTTGTAGAACGAAGGAAAAAGATATGTCACAGGTTATCACCTTCCACTGATTATAGATCTATTTTCTACTCAGGGCTAAGTTTACACTAGCCCTGGTCCAAAGGTACATTTTTGCAATTTCATAGGCAACAGAAATTAGCTGGGTAAATCCATCAAATCATTTTTAAACACCAGCGCCTCTGACTTCTGTTTTAAAGGAAGGTTATGTGAATGAAACAAATTGGGCTGATCTGTGAATTGATCTGTGTATAAAGTGGAAGTGTGACGATGAAAAATAGCTGGCAACAAGATATTCATGGGACTGTAACATAATCTGGCCACAGATGACCCAGCAGAGCTTTACCGCCAATGTTATCCCGGCACTCGATTTATATTACAGCCTATAAACTTAATAAACTGGCTTGCTCCTCTTGAACATATCCAAGCATGCCCCCGTTTTTTTTAACACTAATCTGCATTTGCAGATATTACAATACAATTCTGACACTAGTGGACTCCAGATAGGGAGAACTTCTGATCCACAGATGCAGGAGAACAGTTAAATGAACAGGGGAGAAGCTCATTAATGTCATACAAAATATGTTCCAGGTGCATTAGTGCAAGCCTCTTTGTAGACAAATGCCCTAGCACAGTGATGTTGCACTTCTCTCTTAGCATGTTAACAAGTGGCATGTTAAAGAAAAAGTAACTTGGGACACTCAGTTCCTTCGTATGAGAGGTGGTTTGCACCTTTTTCTTTTAACCTGTGTGCACCAGGAGATTTTCATTGCAGTTTTTTAAGCCTGGGGTGGGGTGGGAAGAGGGTTCTACCTGTTTGGCTCTCAGTGTCACCACTGCCACCACCCTGTCATCATCATTTTCATTACTATTCATATACAGCTTTGTTTGCTAAAACTTCAGTTGCAATTGCTATGTGTGTTTGTGTATGTGTTTAAACAATATAGGCTTTTTAAAAACACTTGTTAACTGCCCAGAGAACTGCTGCCATTGGACAGTATAAAAATGAAATAAATAAATTAAAATGACACTCAGGTAGTACACAGTAATTTAAAATATTGCAACTTTAAAACAATGGAAGTAAGAACATAAGACACAGTAAAACACCCTTTCTAAAAACCAGGTGAGTGGGGGCCATTTGTAGATCTCGAGTGAGAGTATTCCATAGTTTGCGGGTGACACAGAAGAAAGCCATTTTACATGTGCCCAACAAATGGGTCTCTGTGTATAATGGACTGCCTCTTCTGCTAATCTTCATAACTGGCAGGTTCATAACAACACCATCTTTCCATGACTAGCCAGGGTCTAAGCAGTTCTTGACTTTATAATTTAAAACCTTAAATTGTACCGGGAATGCAGTTAGCACGTATAACGTAGCCCTGGTACTGTGCACTGCTAGGAAGCCTAGTGGCTACATTTAGCTCCAATTGTAGCATCCAGATGCTCTTCAAGAGTAGCCCCACATAGGATGCACTGCAAGTCGTCTGAACATGATGCAACCAAGGCATAGACGTCTGTTGCCAAGCCAGGCCATTTCAGCAAGGTCATAGCTGGTGCACCAAGTACAAATGGACTCCTTGCTATCACCACACCCTGAAGGGACAGCACAGGATCAAGGAGCATTCGCAATCTGGGATTCTGATCTTTTGGGAGAGTGCAGTGATTTCCAGAAGTTGGATCTCTATCACCAGATCAGACTTTCTGCTGACCAGCAACACCCCTGTATTGTCTGGATTTAACCTCAGCTAGTTCACCCTCATACAGTCCATTTTTGAACCTAGGACATTTTCAAGGGTTTCAGCTGCTTCCTTGATGTTAGGTGACAAAGAGCAATAGAGCTGAATGTCATCAATATTTTGGCGGCAACTTATTTCAGAGCTTCAAATGATCTCTTCCAGCAGTTTTGAGTAAATATGTGAGTGGGAGCTGATGTAACCCTGTGGGATACCATAGCGATGCAGTCAAACAGTAATCCTTCCATTACCTTCTAGACATGACCTGACAGAAAAGACTATAATCAATGTAAAAATGCATCCTGAGGCCCGTCCCTGCTAAGGATTCAAGAGATCTGGGATTTAGTCCCTGGTCTGCCATGACACTCCCTGGACGACTTTGGGTTGGTCGCCAAATCTAACACACCTGACAGGGTTGTCATGAAGATGAAATGGCAAAGAGGAGGACCCTATGAGTTGCCTTTGGGTCTTTGCAAGATAAATTATAATTATAATTAAATAAATTTAATAAAAATAAATTGGATCTAGCCCTAGGAAATGTGCATATATTGTCATGCATCCTTTAAAAAGCAATGGAGATGAAAGCTTTCCTGTTACAAAACTTGGAAGAAGGCAAACTTGTGCAATGTCATGAATAAAAACCCTGCACATTTCAATAAAGGAGTCTTGATGGAAATGAGTTAATAGATGGATTACCTTTTCAGCAGTATATTTAGGAAAGGGAGGAAAATGGCCCGGTAGTAGAGGAAAAAGTGCACAGCAGTTGCATTGTGTGGGAACATAATGGCCTGTCTGTTAAAAACAAGCACACACTGCATAATGTGAAGGTTAGTACCTATTCTTATGTGGTGCTCTCTTTGTTCATGATCCAGACTTATATAATACTTTCACCACATTAGAGTCCACAGGTCTGAGCTGATCATGTGGATGAAATTCATTGGTGCTGTCCCTTTGATTTGCATCTAAAATCTGCTCTGGGGTGCTTCATTGGAATCTATTCATCTATTTTTTTGTTGAGGCAGTAGATGATGAAGTGCATCACTACAGTTGTATTTGATTTTGGAAAATATACATTATACCTATGTGCATAATCTGGAATGTGCATTAAGGTAGGTTATTGATTTCATTTTCAAAAGATTAAATCACCAATGACTGTCTTTAGCCCCTTTCAAATCAACCCACATAACTCCGACCATAGTGTGCCCCAAGTGAAGAGCAGGTGTTCCACTGAAGGGTATGAACTGAATGATCCTTCCCGCAATTGTTGGAATGTCTGCGTGTTATTATAGCAGCTGTTGCCCGGATGAAAATAACCTTCCTGTTAGTGTTTATAAAGGCTGGGGCTTTGGTTTCTAAGCATGAGAATAGTTTCCATTCTGGGGTATTTAAGTTTCAGTTTTATAAACAGAAAGGGCAAAATCTTACAGTTGACTGTTATATCTGGGTTACTGTTATCACACCTGATGCACCTGGAGTATTTAGATGAAGCAAGACACTATGCATTGAAATAAATCTGGAATATACATTGGGAATGGGGACATGAAAGGTAATAATATTGTGGCTGTTTGCTGTGCCCACCCCCCCCACACACACACACATGCAGAGATCTTCTTCATGAGGCATCCTATTCTCTTTAAAAATGATTAAATGAACCTCTGTCTTTGATTAGTGCTGGCTTTGTACACTTAACCATGATTAAAGGTCTTCATTTGTAGAAGTACCAAAAACATTTGTAGTGAAACCCCACAGTGGTTGGTTGACACCAGTGTTCCACACAATAATAGGTTTGGATAAGAAAATGATTAACATCCGTAGAAGTTCATTCTTGTCAGATTACAAACAACTAAATTCGATTGAAATCAATTAGTTTGCAGGAGAGTATGGGCAAGAAACAAGAGAATGACCTGTGGTCAGCATCTCGCGATGCAGTTACTTCATTGATTGCCAAATATTCTTTTATTTCCCTTTCCTTTTTACTAAAGAGAAGAAACAGAAATTTGTTTTGGTATTCTGTCTGTCATTAGAACAGCTGACCAATGGAACTCAGTTACATGGCGAGAGTGGAATATCCTTTCTTTAGAGGCATTTAAGAAAGAGGCTGGAGGAATGATTGTCAGGGTCTGCTGAAACATAGCTTGAAGGACTAGGAGACCCTGGCTCAACTGGTTTTGATTCTATAAGCAGGTGTGGTATTAATGAAGGCAGTTTGGCAATGACTCTTGTAGGCAGTGGGGCAAGAACTGTGATACTTATATTGCCTGGGAACGAAAGAACTTCTTAGGCACATGCAGGGTAGAGAATGAGCTCAGTGGAAATTTTGACACCCCCCACAACTGCAGTCAAGTTCCAAAGAAGTTTGCCACAGAGTCTGGGAGACTGCAGTTTTGAGGGGGAAAAAACAAGCTCAAGGATGCCTTAGAATTAGTTGCTTATTTCTTTGGATCATGGCCATCACACTTAAGAAGCTTCTAATCCTGGTAAATGCTAGCTACTACAGAAGCCTGTTGTTGGTTAATCTGGGAGGATACAAAATGTACATCAATTTTATGTATGTTTAAATAAAAAAGGCTCACTTTTTCTATCTGAATTAATTATTTATATATCTGTCTCATATCTTCTGATTCTTTTTCAGGGAAGCCTCCAGAAGAAGCTGCCGATGCTGCCCTAAATATCATGAAAACCAGAGTTGGGGGATTGGGTGGGGTCATTGTAATCAGCAATTCAGGAGACTGGGCTGCGAGGTTCTCCACTGAGAACATGTCCTGGGCTGCAGTAAAGGATGACCAGCTGCTGTGTGGCATTTCTGCTGGTGAAAGATATACACAATCTGTTGAAGAAGCCCTTAGCTCCATCGAACTCTAAAAAAGCAGGGAACCAGGTGGACGTTGTGGCAGAAGGAAAATTATAGACGTTTGTTGGGAACTCGTGCTGCTGTACCCTTGAAGATGAGGGATGCTATCTTTTCCCAGATTCATAAGGGCACATTCCTGCATGATTAAATTATCCTGGAGTCCAGTATCCACATAGAATTAGCCTGATGCCCTGGGCAGATTTTTATCACAGTTTTGTTTCTGGTTCCTGCCTGTATTCCAGTTGTCTCATGATCTATTACATGTTTCCTGATTTTATGCCTCAAATCAAGCAGAAACTAGCTCTGAAACCTTTAATTTCAGACATGTGCTTGCTGACTTCTCAGTTTATCATATTTTTGCATTGAAGTGAAAGAGCATGTGGTGAACAGGATATTCTTATCATCCAGAAGGCCACTAAAGTGAATACATTGGTAATACTAATAGGGGAAATTATGTGTACTTCAGTGTGCACATGATTGGACTGTGTTCTCATGTAACTTAAGAAATGATATGTAGAATGTGCAACAATGTGGAAAAATGACTCTGAGTATTTTGCTGAAGATGGGAAGACGAAATCACAGTTCGAAAGGAATGTTTAGTCTGTAGTCTTGTAACTACTTAGTTGAGAATAAAGCCAGTGGTGCTGCCAAGATTATTTAAACAACACTGGCTGGGTTCACATGACATGACAACCCTGCGTAGCTGATAAGCCACAGGGGTTGTCATGCTGTGTGCACCCAGATTGTTTCACACAGGGTGGCTTGTTTGTGGGCAATAACCCTGTTTTGGCAACTCATGGCTTATTTTAGGGGGTGTTATACTCACAGTGATCTGTAAAATCATTTGAACATGGGTGATTGACACCATTATAGGTACTGAGAAGCGGCTAATGAGCTTGGGAAGAGGGACAAAAACCCTTGCTAAGCTTCTCCCAGGCTCCTGCCAGGAGCAGCTGCCCCACAGGCGCCCAGTGAGCACTTTGGGGTCACTGGCACTGGCTGGGTGCCCCCCACCAAAATTGTGAGGTGTTTTTGGCTTGTAGTGACTGTTTCACCATTCACCCTTTTTTCAGAGATCACGACCTCAAATTTGACAGATGGCTTTTGTGATCTCCATTTTGATAGCCGTTGGCAGCCCCTTCAAAGGGCCTCAGCAGAACCTTGGAGGAACTCTCTGTGGTGGTAAACTAATTTTACCATTATTTTTCACCCCCCACACACCTGTGTGTATTAACTCTTTCACAAGTGCCCACCTCACGAAAATGGGCACCCTTGCTTGAGCAATGACCAGGGAGGTACCTGCTGCCAAAGTGCAGGAGCCAACCCTGGATGTTGAGTCAGATACAGCCCAAATAGCTTTCCCCCACCTTTTTGACTTTGCTTAACAACTATCAAAAGACAAGACAAGACAAAGGTTTGAGCGATCTTTGCATGCACAAAGGGGGTGGTGAGATTTATACTCCCTTTATAACAAGGTCTTTTGTTCTTTTACGACTTCACTTTTGCAAGGGTACTCTCACTTGTTCCCAAGAATTTAGCTGCTCAGGAACATGGAAAAGTGCAAGCCACCCTGTTTTAAAAGGACTTGGAGTTTTGAGAGTTAGCTGCCAAAACTCCCCTTCCTTTTAAAATGCATCCCTGCATATGTCCCTGTGAAGAAACTTTTAAAAGGAGCCAGAGTTCTGATAGTTTCTTTTTAAAGTGGCTTGTGCTTTTCCATGTTCCCAAGCACTCAAGAACAAGTGGAAAAGTGATAACACCCTTAAGAGAGTGGAGTTCAAAAAGGAGGAGGAGGATCATGCTGCAAAGGGGGTGTAAATCCCACCCAGTGTGGTTTAAATGATCAAAGGTCACTTTCACCTTTGAATTGACTTGACAGCTTGTGTGTTCTGACAAGTAGAGAGAAAAGACTATTGGGAACAGGTGCCTCCCTGGACGTTCTGTGGGTGAGGCTGCCCATTTTCAGATCTCAGTAAGTGTGCAAGTGCCCCTGGACAGTTGCAACCCTTGATTACTTCCAAATGAATATTCACAAAAATGAGGACTTCATCTTGTTACTAGAACTTTAGAGAATTTGATTGCAAAAGTTCTTAATTTACAGTGGGGAAGAACCAGAGTTCTCTTGTTTATTGAAAGACACAATAGAGCTCAAAAGTTTTTATTTTAATGTAACAGCTTTTAGAAATGATTTCCTTTGATTTGGATAAAGGAATTAAATACTATAGAAAGCAGAATCATGTGGCAAAACAATCCAGATATTATTGCTTTATAAACCAATAGCTGTCTTACTGAAATAGTTATTAATTGTGCAAATAAGCTTCCATATATAAAATTACAATAATGTTTTATGGTGAGACATTTTGGACATTTAGCATTCCAATAGGAATTTACAGAGTGAAATGTATTGAATATTTGCAATCAAGTAAGTAAAAACAAACAAGCAAACTGCTTTTCCTTTTATACTTTTCACACTATTATAATTCACCAGTTTATGTCCTATTTAGATATTTAGCCTCATGGTACCTTCTCTGCTTTTGAACTAGTCAGTAGTATGCTAATATTCATCATATTCCTTATGAAAATAACTGCAATACATTTTAAAGTATACTACTCATTTATGGCTCAGCTGTACTGTTAGAAAAATCAAGTTTTCTTAGCATATAGAAATCACTTTTCTTGTAGAAAACAGGAGTAAATTCAAGTTTATTGTTCATATGACATACTTTGATAGTAGTAAAAATCATATTAAAACAGTATGTAAAGCTTTGCATTATTCAGGCTAAGCGATATCTTTATAGGACTTTCGTTTTCAGATTTCCAGGATGAATGAAATATTATCTACCAAAGCCTTCCCCTCACCCCTTGAAAGACATAAAAATGACCCTTCTAAAATTAGAGGAAGAATTTTAGTTGTTGAACCAGTGACATGAGCCACAAAACTATATTTCTAGAAAATAACGGTACAACACTGTATTGCAGTCATATGTCTTTTTAGTTATGTCCTTCTGATTTCTTCAATTATTCATACTAGCATGTTATGAGCCATAGTTCTAATTGCATGTAGCAATGCTAATATGTTACAAGCTGGAGGGACACTGTTAAGCTGCCCCATAATAAACATCAGTTTTGTTTCTGTGCCCCTTTTTGTACCTTGCATGAGACAGCCCTATTGGGCATGAGCTCTCCCAAGTCGTCACATCCTCATCTCGTGAATTCCTAGGATAGGCTTTTCCTTACATTCAGCTAACTTGGCAGTGATCCATGTCATTGTGACTTCTTTGCTTGACTGGGCCGATCTGGCAGACCTTGCATCTTTCTTTTCTTTCTGATGTTGATCTGTTTATCCAACCTGAACAATTCTTCCTAGCGTCATACTTAGATCACAACCCACAAAATCTCATGCCTAGTTCTTGAGGTCTGCTTTTCCTGCGTGATCAGCAGCTTTTCTGCCTTCCATTCTCATCCCACCCCCACACTATGATCAGCTCTTTGAAAACATGGAAACCCCCACAATGCAATTTATGGTTGGGCAGGCTGTAGTCAGCACCTACATTGTTTTAACTGACTGCATTCTTCACCAGCTGTGCTTTATGGGAGAAGGCCCAAGCCAAGTCTATCACACTTTTTACGGTCCTTGATTTCTATATGCCTTTGGCCCCTTTGACTTCTCCAAATTTTGTTGTGTTGCAACCTGGAAATTAATCTAATTGGCATTGATACCACTCAAAAAATGCAAGATACTCAACACTTGAAAAGTATAAAATATTTTAACACAAAAGGTAATTAAACATATGTTGTTTGCATATGACTTCACCTCCTTTGGCAACACTTGGTAAAAGTGCCTGTGGCAGCAGCTGCAATCTTCTCAGGTAAGTCTTTATTAGTTTTGCACATTTGGATTCTGCTAGTGTTTGCCCATTCTTTCTGACAAAGCTTCTCCACCTCAGTCAGGTTGGATGGGGGACCATCCGTGAACATCAACTTTCATATTCTGCCACACAGTCTTAATTGGGTTGAGATCTGGGTTCTGACTGGGTCCTAAGACATTCAGGTTCTTGTTACTCAATCACTCCAGTGTTACTCTGGTTGCGTATTCATGGTTATTGTCTTACTGGAAGACGAACCTCTCTCCCAGTTCCAGGTCCCTTACAGAATGAAACAGGTTTTCCAATAGAATTGCCTTGACTCCATCCAGCTTGCCCACATTCCTGACCAGTTTTCCAATCCCTACTAAGGAAAAGCACTATGCTTCACCATGGGAAGGATGTTCTCAGGTCAATGAGCTCTGTTGGCACTAGCATTTTGTCACAAGACCAGAAATTTCCATTTTGGTCTCATCAGACCAGAGAATGTTTTCCCAGATGTTTGTTCTGGCTGTAATCACACATATTATCAAGCCATGGTAGGAACAGCTTGTTATTATGTGCAAATACTGAAAGCATGGTGAAATGTGGCATATTTGGCTACCATGAATCATGGAGAACCAACAGTTTGCTCTAAGGTTTCCACAATTCCACACTGCTTCTTGTTAGGTGTGAAATTAGTTGTAATGTTTTCTGTGGTTTCCCCATTTTGGCCAGCGAGTTTGGTGCAGCATGATATCCTGCTGGTGTCCCTCCTCCTTTGCTGGAGAGGCAATCCATTTCTAAGCTTCCTGGTGGGGCTTGAATTACACATCTAAAGTGTGTGTGTGTGTGTGTGTTTTCTCGATACAGTGAGGTTCCATGCACGATTATCTATGAAGCTGAAAAGTTGTATTTTGCATAAAAGAATGTTTTATAGCAATATGGCATTTTTGAATAGAGAATCTATTTGTTAAGTAGTGTGTACTGGCCATAATGTCAGGGGAGATTATTGTGACTGAAAGGCCAAGATGAAAAGTTTGAGTGAAAGGAGGCTCAGGGCTTCTCTGCATGAGGCATTTAACACACAGCTTTACCGGTGCTTCTTTTTTTGGCTGCTGGAGAGAAAATGCCCTTTTTTCCTGGGGTGTGTAATTCTCAGGCTCTATATATATTCTACTAACTAACCACTAGCTGGCAGTGGTATAGCTGCAATATAACAAATTTGTGAGCTCTCATGAGACTGAGACTTTTCTTCTGGTTTGTTGTGGTTTGAATTTTAATCAAACTTTCCTTACTCTAAACAACACTTAAAAGACAGGAAAACATGGGATAGGGCCTGTAAGATGACAAGGTCATGAAAAGGCCCCACAAACTTCTCTGAGTGAAGGATCACAAATGCACAACCAAATGTTGCTTGTAGAGAAGCTCTCAGTGGTAAGAAATACAATAGAGGAGGCTACCTTTGCTTCCGTGGTGTAGAATCCTTGCTCAGGTAATCAGAAGCAAGAGGAGACAGAGGCTCTGTGCAAAGACCTTGCCACTGTATTTCAGGAGCAATCTGCTAAGCCAGTTCCAGCTGTAGACCCCATACCTGAGAATGCTCTATATCTGGTGACCATGTGCAACATCCAGTGCGTACAATGTTGTTTCTTTAGTGTATTTGCCCACTGCTACCCCCTCCCACATGCTGCTGATGCTAATTTTGAACTGTTTGATAACACAGAGCAGGAGGCTCAGAAGAGAATTCCCCTGTGCTTTAAAAGCATTTGTGAGGGGGACACAACAGCTTGTACTGCCCCCTACCAGTGGCGGGATGTGTTCTGTGTCCATGAGAAAGAGCAGGGATCTTGAGCCAATGAGGGTCTCCCCCTACATGGAGCTTGGCCAAGCACCTTCTCATCTTCCTCTGATGTGGAGGATAGGGTTAATAATTCAGGTGAATCCTAGATTGGTACTATCATCATTTCTTTTCGATTTTGACTTTTCCGGGACTGTAATCCATTCTAACAGTATTATTTTAAAACACTACATTTGTAAAGGAATTTTACTCATCATTCAGAAAAGGAAAGATCGCAGAAGAGGTTTTTGTATGTTGCTTCAAGTTCCCAATGTTTTTCACTGGACAGCTTGGAAGGCATGTCTCCCCTCCAACATAGTTTGCATTACAAGACCAGGAAGCAGGGCTTTTTTTGTCATAGAACACACCGGAACAGCGTTCCGGCACCTTTTTTTCCAATGGATTTTACAAAGTGATTTTGAATCACCTGTCGGCGTAGCAGGTCAGCAGCAAACGTCATTAACATAGTGCCTGCGGGCTGCTTTTGTGTCCCCGCCGCCCAGCTTGGGACGCTGCTCGGCTTGGGATCGGCGTGTGTTTGTGCGCTGAATGCTTACTGCCGGCGGCGACCTGAGTTCCAGCACCCCCCCCTTTTTTTTTTACAATGAAAGCACTGCCAGAAAGGGAGATAACTTTTATTCCTGGTGGACCCTTTCTTTATGTGGATTTCTCAGGAAAAGAATCTCTGATTGGCTACCATGAGTCAGGACAAACCCCCTGACACACCACAGTCTGTCCAGCTGCTTGTGGAGTTTCTGAATCCTCTTGCCAAAGACCCTTTTGTTCAGCCTAGACCTATGAAAATAGAGAGGCAGTTTGCACTTCCCAAGGCCTAGAAACAGAAAACTTCCTCAAATCATATTGAAAATCTTAACACAGAAACAGTAGCTTTGTGACTATGTTGTCTTTCAAATGGTGAAGAGTTCAGTGAGAAATTTATTTTAAAACAACACAGCCAAAAGTCCTAATGTAAAAATAATTTATTTGGGAGAAAGTAGGGTGGGGACAGGAAGAGTAATCATCACATACAGAGACAGAATTCCAATAGTCACTCTAATAATTACCTGGGTAGAGTCTTGGATCCCAAAGCCAATGCTGACTATATTGCAGAGTGGATGGCTAGGGGAAAAGAAGCCTGGTTTCCAGTTAGATGGTGTAACTGGATTTTTGTGTGGTTTCTCACTCAGTAAAAGCCAGTCTTTTTGCAGAGATGGGTGCTTTGTTGGCTCAATACTATGATGGCCTTTGTGATCCATGTCAGTGGTCTAGCCTGCAAATCATAAAATGATCTAATGGCTGGCCTGCACCCACCTTCTGGTAATGCTAACTTACAATTCAGTGATGGTAACTTACAACTCAAAAGATGGATGGAAACAGTCAGTCTGTTCAAGAGAACATATTAAGCTTTTGGTTTTGGTTTCTATTTTGGAGGACAAAAAAGTGAGATAAGGCCAGATAAAACTATTCAGGTTGCCCAGCAGGGTGCCAACTGTCCAGATGCTCTAAGATGGACCATGGCTCTACATCAGAAGTAGACACTGGTCACATGTCTGAGAAACATAGAAACAGAGCGAGTCAAAAGGGGTCTCCCGGGCCATCTAGTCTGACCCCCGGCTTCAGCCGGCTCTGCTCATGACACGCCCACCATGTGCATGTCCAGCCTATCTTTGAAAACCCTCATCAATGGGGTCTCAACGACCTCTCATGGAAGCCCATTCCACCCTCAGGGTCCTGTCAGGAAATGCTTCCCGGCATCTAAATGGAACCTTGGTTCCCTGCGCTTAGCTCCATTGGAGCGCATCCTGCCTTCCTCTGCAGAGGAGAACAGGTGTCTACCCATCTCCATGTGACATCCCCTCACATACCTGTATGTAGCCAACATATCCCCTCTGAGTCTCCTCTTCTCCAGACTGAAGAGACCCAGTTCCCTCAGTCTCTCCTCATACCCCACCCTCGCAAACCGGCCACCAACCTTGTGGCCCTACGCTGCACTGACTCTAACCTGGCTAAATCCTTCCTGAAATGAGGGGCCCAAAACTGAACACAATACTCCAGTTGTGGGCGCACCAAAGTCGTATAGAGTGGTAGTAATACCTCTTCTGATTGTCTTCTGATGCTCTCACTCCACATCCCGGTTTCTATGCACTTCACATCTACTGGCTCTCTTCCTTTCTTCCTTTTTTGGCTGGGTGCTTCTTCAGTATTGGATTTTTATCTTTTAAATGTATTGACTATGGTATGCTTTTGAGTCTCAAGGTTTGAGATAACGTAGACCTGGAAAACCTGTCAATGACTTTGTTCATAAGAGCCTGAATTTTTCAGTCTAGAATTTATATTCTACTGAGTTATACAATTTAATAAATAGTTCGGTGGTGTATAGAGTTGAGTAATTTGATAAATTGTTCTAATTTGCATTGTTCAGCTGTCTTCACACTACAAATTGTAAATATTTGGAGGTATCTAATGATCTCTCCAAGGTTTTGAAATTCCCAAAACTAGGGCAGGTGGACTAGAAGCAGGCCATATTTAGCAATGTTTAAAAGTTATGGTGACCAGCAACTCAAAGGGTATCTCAACATTACCATTTCGGCATAACACTTCGACACTTTGGGTACATGTTGGCCAGAGAATGCTTGGAACTGTATGATTTTGTTTCTCCATATGCATAGGATGGCACCTTCTGCTTCAGATTTTATTTTACTTCATCTTATTCTTTCAAAACTACCAGATTTTCTTGCACTTTGCAAGGCATTACTGCTGTGGTGTAAATATAGTTCATGTATATGCCAGTCCTCAAGCTCTGTACTTCTGACCCTTTATTGCTAATGCGTTACTAGAGCTGAAACCATGCAATGCATTGTAGCATGCAGCTCATTAACTACTTGGCTGTATTCAGGCTAATGAGCATCACCCATTATGCATGCATGGCAACATAGCAGGCAGGCTATGTGCTTAGCAACAGCAACCCTCACAAAACACACTACTCTGACTTGGGATCCTTGCTTTATCATTTGTATCTTTCAGGTTTCACAAGTATAATCTAAAGCAAATTCAGCCCTCATCTCCTCATTACTTGGTTGCAAGATATCATCTAGCTTTTCTGGTTGTTCTGCATTTATGACATTTTTATGCTCTGTAGCATACTGTAGACTTCATTGCTGTTTTAATACTTTTAAAAGCCAATCAAATGTAGACCAGTTGTGGTAAAAAGATGTGTGGTCAGCTTGGGACCATGCTTACTTCAAAGCAACCTTTTCAATAGGCAAGATACAAAAGAGGAAGTTTTGCTCCAATAATGAAACTTAGCCCTGGTTTCTGAGTATTGATCCAAACTAGAAAATGTCAGCCAGTTTTTTTTTGGGGGGGGGGGGTAATGGTGCCTGTGGACCAAATGTTTAAATATTGAGGTGGGTTTTTTTTAAGAATGTGTGTAAATTGCTCTCTTGGATCTTTACTGTGACATTTGAGTGCAGGAAATAAGCATTTATACACATAAATGCTGAATCAGCATTTGTAAAAAAAGAAGCATTCGTAAAAGAGAAGCTAAACACTCAGTTATGATACAGGCACATAAATGTTGCTGAAAATGTTATAGTGTAATAATCAACTGTTGATTTAATTAGTAGAAAATTATAGCTGTTGTGACTTTAACAGCTTAAGACCAAAATCATCTTGCAGGATTAAAATGGAACAATGTGTAACATAAAAAACCAGTGGCTGTTCATTTGCACATAATGGGATAGAACTGCAGATTTATAACCAAAACTGATGCTGTAGCTCAACATTAATTTGCTTGAGAGCCATAAAGTGCATGATATAGAAATGTGTGAGCACTCCAAAAGAAGTTTCTTTAGAAATTACAGACATGTGAAAGTCAAAACTTCTTTTCCTCCCCTCCCAACCAGCTTGGATAGAGAACAATAGGAATGAATTCCAAGCACCCACAGTTTTCATGAATTGCTAAATAATGCTTTGCCAAGTGGTCCAAAACCACTCTATTACAGTGAAATTTGTTTATTCTCTTTCCTCCTCTTTTACCCCCTTCAGACTGTTACATGAGCTACAAGCACATTTTCTTTAGAACCCAAACAACATAAAATACAGATAAATTCACCCCAAGCAATTCGGTATGAACCCAAGGCAAACATTTTGTTCACACTCTTTGTATCCACCTCATTTCCATCATAACAAGAAAATGCATCACTGTAACAACATTCAGACTGAATTATCTAGTGGGAGGAAAGTACCTCCAGTTATTTTCCCTAAATAGTTTGAATAAAAATTCATCTGGGACACAATCCACCCCAAGTTAAGTATACTGATCTCATGGATTACTGTGGGAGAGAAGAGGCATGTGCTTACCTCTCATTCAGATCAATGTGGCACAACAGTGCCTAACTTGAGCTGGATTGTTCCCTTGGTATTTCTTATCAGTCATTTGGCATGTGGTCCACAGTTGCCTGTGCAACAATTCAGAGTAGATAAACTGTGTAGGGAATGAAGCTGGTGGTAGACTGTGTTTCTTCCTGCCTATTAACTGGATGCAGCTGGTGCTGCTCTGACCTCCTGTGCTTGCCTGTAACAGGCCTTACTTAAATACTCCAGGGGGAAGAAGAAAAGATTAGTTCCTGAATAGGGTACAATAGTAGTTGCTATTTACAGAACAGTGTTCCTCCTGAATACAGTAGTAGTAATAGCTTTAGGATTTTATGGCACAAGGACCCTCACTCCATGCCCCTTTGAGTTAAATTTAACATCTTTGCTCCAAAGGTAGCTCTGCATGCAGATTGATTTTGGTTGGTGGAAAAGCCTAGTAAAACGGAGCAGTGTATTTATATACACATTGAGGAGAATCAGGCCAGGGTCACCTCCACCACTGCCCATGGCTAGTATGTGAAGTATCCCTTATATCAGGGGTTCTCAACCCTGAGCACATTTGGGATTTTGAGAAACTACTGTGGGCATAGCCCTAAAATGCCTAATCAGTGGATTCCTGTTTTAGCATCTACCTGTCACGCCCATGGATCTTAGGCAGCATTTTCTTCAGCAAAACCTTTTGCTTAGTGTTTACTGGACACTCTTTAATGTCATGTCTCTTTAATAAGGGGCTATCTAATTGAGTGTATTATTGGTGGTGCAATACAACTAAAGCTTCTTTTCAACGTATGTTTTGGCAATTCTCGGTAGTTGTTTCTTTTGAGGAGACTATTAAACTGATACGTTTTGTACTGGAACAGATTTTCATAGTTGTTGCTGTACATGCTAATTACCTGGGAATTTAAAAAAGAATTGAAAGGAAGTGGATTCTTTGTGCCCTTCTGACCAGTAAAAGACTGACATTACTAAACTGGAAGAATAAACACACCTCATATAATGATATAGATTGAGGACCTTATAGTGCTTTCATTATATGAAGGGTGGCATATATACACCAACTTCAAATTGAACTTTATGTGGCTATTTGGTCCACTTTTGGATAATTCCTGGAAACTTGTATGCATTTCATATGCATCCCCGAGGCTTTTTGCGATGGGCATGGCATAAAAAATGTTATAAATAAATAAATAAATAAATATATGCATGTATCCTTAAAAAACTGAGGAAGTAATACAAATACTTGGGGAGGTCCCCAGGCACTGCACCGGGAGCCCATTTGTAGGCACCACTGGAAGTGGCCCTGGGAACAGTGGTGTCCATAGGTCCCACATTGCAGACCTTTGTCCTGCACATGTGCTGGCCTGTGTCTCCACACTGAGGGGACTGTGAGTGCCCAACCGGCCCCCCACCTTTGGTGGAGCTGCTTTGCATCCACAGGACTTTTCATACCCTGAGCCTCCTCCGCGGTGTAGGGTGGTGACAGTAAAAGTATTAGTTGTGGAGACAATGATGTTCCTCCCACTCACCTTCCCATGAACACACATGTTCTTATGAACACTTCTAACAATAATCTATCTATAGTCTATTTGATCTTGAACGTGTAAGATGCCTAACCTTTTCCTGATTGCACAACCCAAATAAACAAACACCCTCCTGTCCTTGATAGGGACATCTGCAATGTAATTCTATGCACATTTCCTCAGAAGTACGTCACAATGAGACTTATTCCCAGGTAAGTTTGAATGGCATTTATTTTCTGCTGTCCTGGCTGAAGTGACATTTCTGAAGAAATCCAAACTACAGTAACCTGAAAAATTTAAGCTCTCTTTAATTCTATCAATAGTTTGGACGGTTTAGCCTTTCTTTCTTTCTTTCTTTCTTTCTTTCTTTCTTTCTTTCTTTCTTTTTCTTTTTCTGGCTAATTTCCAGGGATGTAAACCTGCCAAAAATTATCAAGTGGAGGCATGTCAACGTTTCTTTCATTTTCTGCTTCCTATTACTGATGCATAGAAGATTATGGCAGAAAGGAGAAGAGGTATCATATGGTGGAACAAGAAAAGTTGCCACAAAAAAAGCATAATGAAAACTAACTTTCTAACTTGATCAGAAAGCAAGCTTCCTTAAAAACCCCACTATGTATTCAAAATGTTGAAGGTGAGTGCTTGCAGGAGTGTAGCAAAAGCAACAGGAGTTCCACTGTGATTGTTGGGACCACAACCTATGTGAACCTGCAATCCCGTGCAGGTTCACACAGAAGTATTGAAGGAGCCGGATTAGCTAACTAATGTTATTTGCTTTTAGCCTAACCAACGCCATTTGCTTTCTGTATAACTGCTTGCTTTGGAGAGGAAAAAGGGAAGGCAAAGGAATGTTGATAAAGAGGCAGTGAGTGGAAAAAGAGCCCCCACACCAGGGCTGGCACGCAGTGATCACGCTCCACCTGGATGCAGCTAAGGCCAGGCATGCAGTGGAAGTGCAGACCCCGCAAGGGGCTTGGGTGAAGGGTCAGGCAGACCCTGAGAGGGGACTGGGTGCAGGAACAATGGGGGCGAGACTAAGTGGAAAAAGAGCGGAAAAGCAGGAATGTGTGGGTGTGTTGCTGCCTGCCTGCGTGTAGGAGCAGACACCCACCTGGTGGCTTTGCTCAGCTGAATAAAGAAACTGAATGAATCTCTGCCTGTCTGAACCTTATTGGCACTTGGTTTAGCTGGTCTGCAAGTCACCTGGCTAGCAGGGACATGGACAGTATAGCTCACTGATTTGAATGGAGCTGAAAGCGATGTCGCAGTTTTCCTCTATTTAAAGTGGTTCTCACTCAGCCGCAGCTTCTGTATTTTTAATCTCCAATAAGTCCAGAATTTTCTGTCATGATGCTCTAGTGCCCATAATTGCTTCCAAATAGTTGGCTTAATTTGGAATTGCCTTCCTTTGTTCATGTTTTACAGAGAATTCAGATGACACAGTTAACAGCTCATTGCATCTTGGCCTTCTCTCTGTCTCTCTTCCAACCTGATTTGCTGCGCAATATGGAGCAAAGAAGTAGTGGGGAGAGAGTTTCCTAACCTTCCCCCATCTTTTTCTCCTTCCATCTGTTCAGCCAACGAGGCCTCAGCACAAGACGACTTTTCAAACATGTTTGAGGAACAATGTTGGAATTAAAATGTGTCGTGAAAGGCAAGGAGGAAGAAGCAGTAGTTGTGGGACAAGTTTAGCATCCCCTCTGCATGGTTACTTTTAATTCCAAATTGCCTGTTTCTCTCTGAGGCTTTGTAATGAAGCAGCAGGCCAGAAGACTTTATCACACACATATTTATAATAAATGCTGCAGTGGACGGAAGTAGATGAGAAAAGGTGTGGGGAAGGTCCAGCTGCTCTGGTGCTAACCATCTGGGCTGTTTGCATCATTTGAAAGGTGTGTGCCTCTCTTTCTAAAAGCACAGAAAATAAGTACTGAAATAACTATGAATGTGGTTGATCAGGCTGTGTGTATGTAGCAGATGGAGATGGCTGGGAAAAGTCAGGAGCCAGGAAGTGTATGCCAAAGAATAGGAGCTGGGAGTGTCAGAAGTAAAAAGGTCATGATGACCCCAAGTCCAGAGAACAGGAAAAACCAGGAAAAAGTTAAACGGGGAAGGAGAGGAAGGACAGGATTAAAGCCAACAGGTATGGGATTATAGGAAGCAGGGTGTTGGCACTGGCATACAGTCAGAGGAAGAGAGTATCTAGTTGAGGAAGTCCACCACCACATGCCCCCCTCCAGATGTTTGGGGCTTCAGCACCCATTGCCCCAAGCCAGCACAGCTTTGATGATGGAAATGCTGGGAGTTGTAATTCCAAACCTCTGGAAGGTTCCAGGATGGAGGGAGGCTGATCAGAAGAAAGTCAAGCACATTCTGCCAGGGATTAACAGACTGGTGCCCTTCACTAACACAGGAAAAAGAAAGCACCGACAGTGAAAGGAATTTCTGCATGAGCAAACAGAAGGACTAGATGAGCCACTTATTGTTACATCTGTCTGGGCTGCATGTCCTATGTATTCAAAAGTGAAAAATGGACACTTACAATGTAAAGGACAGGAAGAGAACAGCCTTCCTCAACCAGGTGCCCGCCCCCCCAGACATGTTGGACAACGACCCCCATCCAGCATAACTTACTATCTGAGTGCAAGGAGCCCCAGTGACAAAGCATCAGCCCACAAGTGAGTTGAACAACAGGGTGAGTTCAGCAACAGGGCAAGGAAGCCAGGGGACAGGAGTCTGCTTGCTTCTCTAGCCAGGAAGTGTAAGCAAGCAGCAAACTGAGGCTTAATCCAGACAAGATGGAGGTCCTGTTGGTAGGTGGTTCAGCCTTCCGGGTAAGTGGTTTTAGCCCTGTTCTGGACGGGGTTGCACTCCCTCGAAAGGATAGGGTGCGCAGTTTGGGAGTGCTCCTTGATCCAAAGCTGTCCCTGGAGTCCCAGGTGGCAGCTGTGGCGAGGAGCGCTTTCCTTCAGTTTCGACTGATACAGCAGCTGCATCCTTACCTAGATGAGCGGTGCCTAGTGACGGTGACCCATGCTGTACTAACATGCTCTGTGTGGGGCTGCCCTTGAAGGCGGTCTGGATACTTCAGTTGGTTCAGAACAGAGCTGCAGTAATGGAGAAAGGGGCTCTCGAGGAAGGAGGGTGTCATTCTGAGGAAGAGGGAAATGATCCCTTAGAAGGGACTCATTCCTTGGAAAGAGAGCACGTATCCTTCTGCATGGAGGATATCCCTCTGGGGGGTGGGGGGCTTCTTGTAGTGGGAGATTCAGTCATTAGAAATATACGTAGGTAGCTGGGTTTGCAATGGGTGTGTGGACTACATGGTAAATTGCTTGCTTGGTGCAAAGCTTGTGGATATCACATGCAGTCTAGATGGCTTTTTAAATAGTGCAGGGATGGAGTCTGTGGTCATTGCCCATGTTGGTACCAATGGTGCGAGGAAATATAGATGTGAGGTCCTGGAAGGCAAATTTAGATTGCTGGGTAGAAAGTTGAAATGCAGGACCCCCAAGGTAGCTAAGAGGTCTCAATGCATGGCTGAGATGGTAGTGCAGAGAGGGAGATTTGTTAGGCATTTTAGGAGGAGCTGGTCCTGTGCAGGAGGAAGTGCTGCACTTGAACCAGAAGGGAACCTGATGTTGGCACAGCATCTTTTAAATTGAACCTTGGGGAAAAGCAGACAGGAGCTGGTTCAGGTCAAATCATCCCTAGATGAAGATGTTTTAGACTGCCTGCATATAAGAGAGGAAATAGGCAACAGGATTACGGTAAACCATGACAACCAGTTGGGGGTGACTAAGTGCCAGAACAAAAGTTGCATGTGGCTGGAGGAGGACAACGCGCATAGGTGTCTCTGTGCAAATACTAGCAGCCAAAAGGAGAAAGCTGGAGAAAGTTGCTGCTGAAGGATAAGCTAGCTAAAGTGAGCACTATGAAAACCTGGCAGAGTGGAGGTCACCAATAGAATATGACAAATATAAACTGGATATAAACTGTATAGGAAAGGCAAGGAAGGGTATAGTGGAGGAGGTGTTGCCCTCTTTGTTAAAGAGGGCAGAGAATCCAGCAGACGTAATAATCTAAAGTGTGAAGACTCCTCCACAGAAGTACTATGGGTGACAATTCCTGGCCTCAAAACTAACTTAGTCATTGGAATATGCTTATCATCCAACAGACCAGAATGCTTAGGGTGATCTTCAGATGGGAAGTAAAAGCTGGGAGCCTTCCAACAAAGGCAGTACTGTAATAATGGGGGACTTCAACTACCCACACACTGACTGGATAAAAGTATGTTCCAGCTCTAATAGAGAGGTTACATTTCTCGATGTCCTGAATGATTGCATCCTGGAGCAGTTGGTCATGGAACCAACCAGGGAGGAGGCAATCTTGGATTTGGTCCTAGGTGGGGTTACCCAGGACATATGATAGAATGTAAATGTTGGTATTCTATTTTTATTTTAATAACAATAAAGTTTAGAAAGAAGAGGAGGAAAGAAAAAAGAATTCAAGTAAAAAATTCAAATAAGCACCAAGTGTTCTTAAATGTTATAAAAATGTCAAGCATTTTTTTAAAAATCGCTGTAATAAACAATCACTATCCTATCTACTCAGTCACATTCTTGATTAAAATTCCTTGCAGATTCTCCCAATCTCAGACAATTTTTCTCAAAAATTCTGTTCCTTTTACTAATATTTTCCATTGTTATAATCCCAATTAAAAATAGGCTATAATACAATTTATACTTATTTGCTTTGCTTTCTACATGATTAGTTAGTCTTACCATTACTACACAGTTAACTGACTTATTTTACTAGTCTTCAATAACTGAATTTCTTCTGCTTTCTATTTGAAAGCAGTTTTCACTCGAGCCACAATTATCAGGTACTTAACTAGCTCTATTCATCTTAAGTCAACTTACTGTAACAAGAAAGCATAACAAGAGTTAATCCCTAACAATATTTTCAAGAATTTTATTCCATTTATATAATTCTCCTTATTATAATAGTGAAGAATTAGTTAAAATATTAATCTCTGACAATATTTTCAAAAATTCCACTCTGTTCACATGTAGATTTTTCTATAAAGTAAGCCATGCATAGTAGAGTTTACACTTATCCTTAAATTCTTTGGCTGGTTTTCAGAATGTAAATATTGAGCCAACAGGTGTTGCTAGCAAGGAGAACAGCAATCTCATGGACTTCTGCCTACATCCTAGAAGATTTGGATTCAGCATGTGAAACGACTTACAGCGAGATTGTGGAGGGTGGGCTAGATCAAGATTCTGAGATGAGGAAGGTGCAGGTGACTTAACTCATGGCCAGGCACTTCCCTGAGCCAGGCAGTTAACTGGAGGTAAACACTAGATTGGCTCGAGCTGCCATGAGCAGAGATTCTTCCTTCGAACAGGCACCAGCCACAGACTATTTTTCTTGCAAACTTTCTTTATCGCTCTCAAGTACAAGTCATCCAGAACAGATCTCTGAGCGTGCACACAGCAGCTTGTTGAACCCAGTCTAGTGTTTACCTCCAGGAACTCTCCTCATGAGCATGCCTGGGCTCCATCTCCTCAGGAGGGGCACTCTGCAACCTCCTCTCTACTTGCTGCTCATTCACCTGGGTCCCCTGCCTCTGCTGACACCCCACCAGAGGGTTGAGAGCAGGGGGGCTGCTCTGCATCTGAGAATCCCTCATCCTCAGAGACACCTCCCATGGGCTGTACATCTTTGCATTCCCAGAAAGCACTTGACTCAGTGAAAAGCCTGGCTTTGAGATAATCGCCTACACCTCCCTCATCTCAGAATCTTTCTCAGCCCATCCTCTCCAGTCTCACTGTAAGTGGCTTTACATTCCAATTCTGAATCATCTGAGATGCTGTCAGCAGTTGCTGAGAATGATTCCCCAAGACCACCATCCTTCTCACTCCTAACAATAGGAAACAGTGACCATGATGGTATCAGAATTAATATACAGAGAGGTGGAAGAGGAAACTTCTCAAAATTGAAGGGAAACAGTGCTTGGAGATTACTCAAAAACATTGTAACAGAGGCACAGATAACAAGCCTTCTGCAAGTGAGAAAAGGTAGCGCCAAGTCCAGTAAATCATCAGCACGGTTAACACATGGAACCACGGAAACTATTAAGGAGAAGAACACTTCCTTTAAAAAATGGAAGTCTTGCCCAAGTGCAAAGAACAGATGGGACCACAAGCTTGCACAAGGGAGATGCAAGTGGACAATCAGAGAAGCAAGGAAATCGTTTGAAGAGCGCATTATGAGCGATATCAAGGCCAATGACAAAGAATTATTTAAATGTATTAGAAGAAAGAAAGTCCCTAAAGAAGCAGTTGAACCACTGGATGATAATGGAATTAAAGGAACATTAAAAGCAGGGATGAGTCTTCACAGCAGATGATACAGAGCAGATACGTATTTGCTCCTGGAGTTCTGGAAGGGAACCTGGGAAATTAAGGCAGGTCATAGTGGCAGGAGAGTAAATTCTCAACCTTACTGACAAACTGAAAGTCAGCAAGTCACCCCCAACCAGATGGCATCCATCCCAGAGTGCTCTATGCTTTCCTAAATGGTGAACTAAATAGTCTGACATTTTATAGATTTATACTTACATAGGGAATTAGGCATAAAACCTGCAAAAGTTACATCGATTTCCTCCCCAGAAGTGGCTTTATATAATAGAGGAAGCTCCAGGAGAGGGGCAAGACACAAACAGTGCCTCCAGAATGTGTTCAGTACATCAGATACATTGATATTCATAGTGGCAATTTGACCTTCAAAGGCACTGTTGTTATATTAATTATAGTGCTCTGTACACAACAATCAAAGTATTCTAAATTGGAGCTTTTCAACAATAGCTTTTTCAATAGACATGGAGCAGTGCCAGGGAAAGAGTCTGCTTTGCATGAGCCATTGCTATAGGTATTGGTAAAAACAGATTATCAAAAAAGTCAAGGGCCACTCCCATGTTCTGGCTCTCACAAGGAGGAAAGCAGTACCGCACTGTTTACATTATATTCTGTTTTCACTTGCTCTTAATGCATTTGTTTTATTACTGCTTTAATGAAGACATTTATGGCTGTAAGCTGCCTTGAGTTCCATTTTCCTCATAAAGAGTACAAATCATATAAAAATTAGGTATTTGTCTATTAAGTGTGATTTTGCCAGAGAAACAGACTTTTGAGAAATAGTTTATGATTTTGCAATGAACTAGTAAAATAAAACTTTCAAACAAATTGGAGTATTTACCATGGACTCTGTTCATCCAAAGTAGTACTTTTATTAGGACGAACCAAAAAATTAAGGGATAACCAGCAAGCTTTGTAGGACTGTTTTTCAGGTTGCATGTTAGGTTGAACAAAAATAGCATAAGTTTCTCTGGATGTGAGGGCATGGCTGAAAAGCCTGAGTGTGGGTCATGGAACTATTTTAGGAATGTAAGAAAGATAATTTCAATATCAAAACAAAACTTACATTTCAAGCCCACAAGGCTTCATGCATTATATGACATCTACACCCCACCGTTTTTTTCTTACGTGAAACCCAAGGTGGCCTGCATAATCCTCCCCCTCACCATTTTATCCTCCCAACAACCCCCCTGTGTGGTAGGTTGGGCTGAGTCTGTGACTGGCTGAAAGTCACCCAGTGAGCTCCACGGCTGAGCAGGGACTAGAATCTGGACCTCTGACGTCCCAGTCCAAACACTAACCACTACTTCACACTGACTCTCCCCCAGACTCTATGGGATGGGATTGTATGTGTATGGGATAAGGTACATGCTACTAATTTGTTCAGGGAACTGAAAGTGATGCTTGGGCTCTGATTATGTGATATGACTCTGAATATAAATATTCATTATACTTGGCTTACATGCTTTGCAAGGGATGTTCAACAAGCAGCTGCAGTGATTCTTCCCCTCCCCGTACTTCCAGTATCAACCCTCTCCGATGTGCATATATGCATATCCCTGCTCCTGGATGTATAGGTTACTATCAATGATCCACTTCCACGATACACTGCTTTTATTAGAAATGTTACACATCCGTATTTCTGGATTAATCTGTAGGTTTGGTTGGAACTCTAAGCACCTATGAATATACGATTATACCTATTCTGTGCTTAAAGGAGAATGATTTGGACTAAATAGTCCTACTTACAATGTATGCTGAAAATTCTCTATAATTTGGAACATGGTAGGGTGTGGTATACTGGCAGACAAAATAATGAAAGGGAACAATGGTTACTGTTTGAAATGGTGGCTACTTAAAATGAAACTTGAGTTGAAAAAAAGGCCTTAAGGATCCTGTTTATGATAAAACAAGGCTCATGAAGGTGACCTTGGAGGTTATTTAAAAAAACTTCCTTGTTAGTCTTTCAGAATATTCTTTCCTATACACAAATTTTCTAAGGTGGAACACTGGTATTACAAATAGCAACCTTGTGCCAGGTACTTACTCTTTCCATAACACAGAGAACAATTTCTCCAATGTCCTGATGTAGTTATACTGTATTTCCCCATCCCTGCCTGTGGCTATCAGCAATGCTGAACTGGCTGGGATGCAGACTGACATGTAGCATCGAGGTTGGGAGACACAAGCTTAATTGTACTAGGCTGTACTTAAGGTAAGAACATGACATGAGGCTGCCATTTTTAGCAGCAGCTCTTGGCTTCCATTCTCAGGATACTTTCAGACAGATGGTTCCTAATGCTACCAACCAAAAGACACTGTGAAACTATTTCTTGGTTAACAGATTTTTCTGTGGTAAACAAACAAACAGAAGTAGTAACAGGAAAACATGAGCGTTATGAAGGAAGGTGACAACTACCCCTCATAAAATCCATGAATAAGCAGGGTACTTGAATAGAAGCATCATCTGATGCACCATCAGTGGCGTACTGCGTATCACCCTATTCCTCCATTCCAGTCTCCATGGAATATCTCTAACCAGCAGAAGCCATTTGCAGCTAATAGCAGGTATGTTACAGCATCCTGTAACAATTTGCACTTGATCTCTGGAGTTTTCTGTGTGGGGAGGGGGGCAGTGAGCACTTCTACTTTTGCAAGTAGATACTAATATGTATAATTCTCATTGCCAATAATGGTTGCTTTGCCTGATATTTTATTAACCATTTTTTACCAAACTACTTTTTGAAACATCATGTATTTGAGCTCCTCTGTTCCAACTTCTCCTAAAAAGTTATCTCCAGTAGTGGTGGACATTTTAGTTGTTTTCTGATATTGTGCAGATAGTCCTGAGATCTTCAAGTCCTTTTCTGAGAGCCCCCTCTAAGGGAAACACAGAGGGTGGCTACTAGAGGAAATGCCTTTTTGGCTGTGCCACCAGCTTCCCAAAGAGATGAATAAAGAGTGGGTGCCAGGTGCATGTTTCTCCAACAGCATCCACCAGCAAACACTGACCACTTTAGCATAATGTCATCATGTCTTCCCAATAACCATTAACAGTGGTGATTAGAGTGCTGGACTGCAGAACCAGGAAATCCAGAGTCTGAGTGTCACTCAGCCATAAAGCACCCTAGATGACTTTGGGCCAGTTGCCAACTCGACCTGGCCTACCTCACAGGGTTGCTGTGAGGGTAAAATTAAACAGACTGTGTAAGACACCATGGGTTTCCTGCAAGAGAAAAGTAGGTAGTATATAAATGCAGTAATAATATGGCAGCTTTTAAATCATTTTACAGGGGCACCTTTATTCTGCACAGGGTCTCTGCGCTGGAAATTCCCACTCCTCCTGGATTTGTGATACTAAAGCTCAGGGTCAATGTCAAAGTTGCAGGCCACCCCCCAGTCCTAATGGTTTGTTTGCATCCTTGAATGCAGCCTCCAACTACTATTCTGCTGGACTCTGTTTATATTACAAGTGATCCTTTACTCAACTTCAAGAGAACGGATTATGCTATGGTCAAAGTTCCACCCAATGTGCCCAAGAAGAAAATATACCAACTTCAAATTATAGTTACTTATACTTTGCTAATCTGCTGTTCCTCACTGTGAGTGGTAGGGCCTCCCACATGTGGTTAAGTGCTAAGTAAAGTAGGCAGATGCAGAGAAGGGCATGGCAGATCCTTCCTGTTGAGGGTCGTATCATGGTGCCCATTGGCAGTGTACAAGCCTAGAGTCAAACATTGGTGGGTCAGCTCTTTTTCTGCCAGCCCCTTTTATTTTCCCTTTTCCTTTCCCATTCACTGGGCTGGCAGGGAATCCCTTTCCTTGCCATCTGAACTGTAGGGACAGGGCACCTGCAATTATTATATTTATAATATAGACTATTTTATTCATTTACAAATATACAGCCAAACCTCCACATTCATGGGGATTAGGGGTGCAAGACCCCCACAAAAGTGAAAAAATGCAAATAGGTTTAGTCCCCCTTCAAATCTAAACTCTTAATACTGTTGACCATACATGTACCCTACTGTTTTTCCCGTGTGTGTGTATTATCCTACATTGTTGATATGTGCACCTACCAGTTAATTAATGGTCAACTTGATGCAGTAATGACAGCCAACCATGACTTTGTTGTACAAAGCTTATCTAATCACTTGACCTTTTCTTGTAAGGTCTTCATTTTCTTTTGCCTCTTGGGAGCATTTTCAGAAGTACTACATTTTGGACCCATGATTATAGTTGATATTTTATTGCACTTTAACGTTGTGAGAAATGGGAGATAAACCACAGAGTCACCAAAACATGTGAGTGAAGTTGGCTAGTACTAAGGCAAAGAGGGTGGTATCCCAGAACAGAGTGTATAGTCCGCAGTTCTTTAGTGCACTGAAACTTTTTACAAAATGTAACTTTTACAATAAATGTGTGTACTGTATATATTTATGGTAATAAATGATAAAACAGATTAATGTATTATGTGTTTTGCATTTATGACTTAAATGCATTTAAGTTTTTTAGTTTTCTTTACATTTTCTAGGAATTGCATTCTATATCTGCAATTTTTTGTGGTAGGCCACAAAACTAAAGGAAAAAACCTCTGTTTAATTACTGATGGCAAGCTTGCAAATAATCAAATCTGCCAAAGTTAAACCCACAAAAGTCGTGGTTCAATTATACAGCTTTTCCTTTTTTCCTTCCGAGGAACTCAAGGTAGTTTACTTAATTCTCCCCCTTCTGCTCTCAATCTTATCCCCATAACCACCACCCTGTAGGGAGGTCAGACTGAGGGTTTGTGACCTACCCAAAGTCACCCAGTGAGGGCCATGGCTGAGTGGGGACTAGAACCCAGACCAGCCAAGTCACAGAGCTGCACTCTTATCCACAACACACCACACAGGCTCTCTGATTTAGTCGCGCAGGATATGAAAATTCTATTTATTATGATTAAGAGGTATTGACAGACTTACAGTACACTTGGCAAACTTCCCTTTTTAAAAGAAACGTTACTGGTGGAGGTGTTCTATCCCCTCAAGACCAGCTCTCATATGCCTAATCCCTCCTAGAGGAAAAACCTATATGGATGGGATGGGATGTTCATGGGCAAATGTCCATGCATTTTGCTTTAAATGGAAGCAATTAAAGGACCATGAGGGAGAATTGTTTAATTCTTCCCATGATTATCATTTTGCATTAAATCTGTATGACTGCATGTGTTTGAGAAAGACTGCTTTTCATTTAAAGTATATGCATGCAAACGCATATTCTAATGTGACCAAACCCCATGACAAGAAAGTTTCTAAACACAGAGTTCAAACAGATGTCCTTCAGCACAAGGAAACTAAGTGAGCTTGCTTTGTTTCTTCTTTATACTATTAAAAATATTTTCATTTATTGCTCCCTGAATTTCCTCTTTCACTAACAGTTATTACAGGTATTATACTAAGAATATGCAACGGACTTAATAAGGCAATTGCTTAAGCTTCTGCATAAAAATGATATAGTCATCACGTGACACTTTA